>NC_134803.1:33143035-33160535 GCF_046742065.1 Oratosquilla oratoria
AATATTCAAAGGCTGGCCAAATGGGGGTGACCATTGTACTACTTGGAAGTGATGCCAACTGTACCTACCAGTACCTTTTATAATGGTTGTATAGGTAGTCATTTTTTTTTTTTTTTTTTTTTTTGCGGGGCTTGTACCCGCTCGGACGGGAGCCGAGTTCACCGCGCGGTTACCAGAAGCTCGCTTTACCAACCGAGCTACGGTGGGACACCTATGGTATTTATGGCAGTGGTATTTGGAATTGTAGTTATGCCGTTGAAAGTAGTTTTCTTATGTGGTTTTATTTGATTAATTACTACTACGGAGTCCATAATCTTCATCTAATAACTTGGACTAAATTCCCGCATATTTTATCATTAAAGTACGTTTTGCTCCATGCAATTATTGTTCAACGATGATGATTCATGGCTCAACAATGCTCGTCAAACGATTGTCTAGCACTAATTCTATATTTTTGAATGGATCTCTTTTACTTCGAGAGACTGACGCTAGAGTTGTTAAAAACAAATAATTAGTGTTCTAGACAATCGCCTGACAGGCATCATTGAGCCATGAGCGATCATTACTGAACGATAATCCCAAAAAGAAAAACGTACCTTAAGAAGACCCATGAACCAGCGACTGATCTGCTGATATAGGACGCTGGCATGTAAAACAGACCTAAACTTCAACCGCACAACACAGACATAAATCCATTTCCTTTTCCCATGGAGATCTGAGCGAGGGGAACTGAAGATTGTTACCAGTATAGAGAGGGTTCGTGGTAATGGTAATAGTAATGATAATGGTAATGTAGGTGGTGATACTGGTGGTGAGGGTGATGATGGTGATGATGACAGTGAAGGCAATGACGAGGATGGTGACGATGGTGATGACGATGAAGGTGATCGTCCTGCGAACAGTGATACAGACAAACAAATTTCGCAATACGGGGGACGTTTTGGGCCTGAGTTACGGAGTCTGAAATGATTGACTGCGATGTTGGACGGGATTTATGTAACGCGCTGTACCCCCACGATGCCGAATATCAAATCTATATTTTATGACCCTGTACATTGGGGAGCAAAACTAGGGTCTAGGATCCTCCCTCAGGAAACTCGAGATCTTTCCCTTTCCTCGTTTATTATTATTATTTCTTTTTTACATATTTTGTAGTCTAAACATATTTTCGATATATTGAAGACGAGTATGACTTGTTGCACGCGTATCGACTTTTCACCGTGCGCCTTCCACGACTCGACGTCATGCCTGTCTATGGACGCCTCCATATGAGGTTTTGGTCGTGGTATGTGAAAGCGTCCATAGACACCCATGATTATCTAAGAGTACGACGTCGTGCCGTAAACGTCGCATGGTGAAAAGTCGGTACGTGTGAAACAAGCCTATAAGATTATTTCATATTTTCATAGTCAGGTATTTTGTCATGTAGTGTTACCATGACCCTAATCACATAATTTATTCTAACAAGTGCCGGATGTCTTTACATATCTTATTCTGGCTAATACGAATGCACTCATCCCGTGTGTGTGTGTATATATATATATATATATATATATATATATATTTATATATATAATATACATATGTACACACGCGCACACACACACACACACACACACACACACACACACACACACACATATATATATATATATATATATGTGTGTGTGTGTGTGTGTGTGTATGTGCGTGCCTGCAATAGCATGTGTACTCAAACTGTGTATACACACAATTCAATTTGACTACAGTATGGCAGTCATTCAAATTAGTCAGTTGAACGTTTTCATGCTGATACAGTTTGTATACTGCTTTGATATGCGTTTAATTGAAGATTTTTTTTCGTTTGTGGGATATACACACAGTTTTATAATTTAACATATTGATTCACAATACCCTTTATTTGTTATAGGGTCAATTTAACTCATAACGCGGTTCATAGTGACGTGTATGTATGTATGTATGTATGTATGCATTGGTGTATGCATGTATATATGTATGTATGTATATATATATATACATACATATATATATATATAGATATATACATATATATATATAATATATATATATATATATATATATGTATATAATATATATATATATATATATATATATATATTATGTATATACTATTTTAGTGGAATAGTATTTCCTGGATGTTCTATCATCTGACAATATTCCATCGGCAGTTGTTCTTAGAAATGTAATAAATTAATATGTGATGCATTATGATATTGATATACGTCCTTATACAGGGTAATGTCAGTAGTATTTATAAGAATAATGATACAAGAGCTATTTTTCAAGGTCATGGTAATGATAAGGATGAGTAAAGTTATTTTGATATTAATGAATAATGATTGCACGAGTGGTAAGAGGTAATTGACTAATGGCATCCTATCAATCATGGTTAAATACTTGGTGGTTTTACTCAGAATATGAATAATGGCAGAGTGGTTAGTTCCGGTTGCTTGGATGGTGATAGATTATATGAGTTAATAAGTATAGAATAAAGATGCCTCCGACTCTCATGTAATGGTTAAAAGGGGGCAACTCACGTTTCTACAACAGTGGTATTCGAAAACACATTTTTTATGTTCAAGTCTTCATGAAGTATTGCATAAATAATTGTTAAATCTTTCTGCCCACGAACAGTGATATTAAGCCGCCCCGACTCTCCCTCTCTCTTCTTTCAACCTTTTAGTCACCCCATAACCTCTTCCCATTCCAAACCATTTCCTCATTCCTCAACCTCTCCCCACTCATCAACTTTCCCCCCCACCTCACAACCTTACCATAACCAGTTTCCTTCCCCCCTCACCCCTCTAACCCGTCAGTCTATCTCTACCTCTCAACTTATCCTAACTTCTCATATTCTCCCCACACTCAACCTCTCCCCAACCATCAACCCCTCTCCATCCCTGAGCCATTCTCCAACCTCAAACCTCATCCTACCCCGTCCGCCTCTCCCTCACCGTCCCCGGAATAACTGATTCCCTGCATAATTGACTTAGTACCTTTTACGGGCTGTGGTTCTCTTTTAATATTGATGGAGAGGTCTGCATAGGTTCAGAGGCCCTCGTAAGAGAATGCAATCACTTTCTCGCTTAGCTAATACATGTGTACCTGTATGCTCCACCTATTCCTTCCTTTTGTAAACCTTTCTCCAATCTTCTCTTCGCTTCTCCATTTTGTAAGTCTGCCTGTCTGTCTGTCTGTCTGTCTCTGTATGTCTCTATCCGCCTGTCTGTATCTGTCTGTTTCTGTCTCTGTATGTCTGTCTGTCCATCTATCTGTCTCTCTCCCTCTCTCCCTCTCTCCCTCTCTCCCTCTCTCCCTCTCTCTCTCTCTCTCTCTCTCTCTCTCTCTCTCTCTCTCTCTCTCTCTCTCTCTCTCTCTCTCTCTCTCTCTCTCTCTCTCTCTCTCTCTCTCTCTCTCTCTCTCTCTCTCTCTCTCTCTCTCTCTCTCTCTCTCTCTCTCTCTCTCTCTCTCTCTCTCTCTCTCTCTCTCTCTCTCTCTCTCTCTCTCTCTCTCTCTCTCTCTCTCTCTCTCTCTCTCTCTCTCTCTCCCTTCTCTCTCTCCCTTCTCTCTCTCCCTTCTCTCTCCCCCTTCTCTCTCCCCCTTCTCTCTCCCCCTTCTCTCTCCCCCTTCTCTCTCCCCCTTCTCTCTCCCCCTTCTCTCTCCCCCTTCTCTCTCCCCCTCTCTCTCTCTCTCTCTCTCTCTCTCTCTCTCTCTCTCTCTCTCTCTCTCTCTCTCTCTCTCTCTCTCTCTCTCTCTCTCTCTCTCTCTCTCTCTCTCTCTCTCTCTCTCTCTCTCTCTCTCTCTCTCTCCTTCCCTCCCTCCCTCCCTCCCTAGCTCACTCACTCCCCAGCTCACTCACTCCCCTTCCGTTTGATACTTTTTTGTGTATTGAACTTGCGCTTGTAAAAATTTGTGCCTGACGCGTGCCTGACACACAAGCACACACACGTACACACACACAAACACACACACACACACACACACACACACACACACACACACGCACACACACACACACTTACACACACACGCACACACACACACAGACACGTGCACGTACAAATACAGGTATACACACACACGCACTTGCTCACTCTTACTGTACAACTCTTCCGTTGCTTCCTTGTTGTGTTTGTTTGCATCGCGTTTCGGAGGTAAATGTGTGCAACAGGGTTGGCTCTGATTCCAGCGAGATGCTCGAGCTGTACAAAAGTATCTTGTTCCATCAGCAATTCCTGCACATTTTGTTTGGCATTCTTTCCCCGGTCCCGTAATGCACCGGGGATTTGAAAAAAGGGGGCGCACCACCCCGAACGAATTGAAATCCGATTATGATCACGTATAGTCACGGGGGCAGGATTTCAAAGGATGGACCCGTAAGCAACAAACAAATAGCCTTGAATCAGAAATCAAGATCGCAGATCACTAATGCATACATGAAGCTGTTGTTGAGCCTTCGGACACGAAGAGTGGAAAAAGAAAATGGAGGAGGGGGAGGTGGTTGTGTTCATGTTAGCTGCACCTCTGAAAATTGAAAGTGAATATTTGTAATTGAAATTTTGGCCTCTGGGGGAATGGAAATATATCGCACCAAAGCTATTTTCGAAAATAGAACAAGTCAGGTTAGGAGCCTCACGGCAAAAGGGACTCTCGCTCGCTCTCTTCCGCGATCTGGGGATGGATGGAATCAACTAACCAATGAGAAGCGGGGATGAATCGAAGCTGAATGCTGATTGGCTGGAAACGCCCGAGGGGAGAGCTGGCACTGAAACATCCCGTCATTTCAGATTGGGATAGATGTCATTTGTCACGGGAGTCCGAGTCAGCTCGAAAGGCGAGGGATATAAAAGGAATTAATCGTTCGCTGTGGCATCCATTCCGCTCTATTTTAAGGCCCCCTGCAATGACGGGCATTGTTTATGCAAACTGTGGTTTGAACATTCTCCGGTGAAGGTGTGTGTACACGGTTGCACTAAATTCTATATAATATATATAAAGAAATATCATATATGAATATTAATATATGTACCTAGTATGATGTATATATATATATATATGTTTATATACATATATACTGTATATATATATATATATATATATATGTATATATATATATATATATATATATATATATACATATATATATATAATATGAAGTAGGTGGAAAAAGGAAAGGCTGGAGTCTTATTCCGTGTTTTATTCTTGAATAGTTTCGCTACAAGCTTTTTCAAAAGAATATATATGTGTATATATATATGTATATATATTGTGTAAACACACACACACACACACACACACACACACACACACACACACACACACACACAGCTTCATGTAAAGTGCATATCACCTTTTTCATTCCTTGTGTAAATCAGTTATGAACTATAGTGAACCTGTCAGCCTTGCCCCTTCCATCTGTCTCAGAGGGCGGCTATCATCAACGTCTTTGATATAGTAAGGATATTTATAGGTTTTATTATATCTAACGTCAGGAGCCATAATTAGAACCAACAACCATTAACTACTTTAGTACTACTTTCACTTGGTAATATGGAAATAGTCCCACACTTATACACTACAGAGTGATCTGTAGGAGTGTTCAAGGAACATTGCCAGGCACCATGGGGCTGCAGGTTCTCAATTAAAGAAACATAAGGTAAGATATATGATTACTATTATTGCGAGTACACGTATTCATAGAGAAGATAATGCAGTTAATTTGTGTATATATATATATATATATATATATATATATATATATTATATATATATATATATATTTATGTATATATATTTCGAGTCACTTGAACATGAAAACTCGTGTTCAGACCTAAATAATTCCCGGCGATTACGAGCTTCCCAGATTATCCAAACATGTCGCTTTAGGTAACTGTTCATTCACCAGGTACGTGCTTACTGATGCAAGTTTTTTACCTTTTGTAAAGGAAGCACCACAGCACCTTCACAGGAAAGAAGACTTCTCATAAATGACTCAGGAGGAAGTGAAGAACACGATAGAGAGAAGAAAAAGGAGAATGACACACACACAAAAAATGTATATATATATATATATATATATATATATATATATTATATATATATATATATATGTATGTATAAGAAATAAGTTTTGAAGAATAGTAGGGTGATTCTTGGAGGAGGTACTGAAAAGAGAGATAGAGAGAGAGAGAGAGAGAGAGAGAGAGGGAGAGAGAGACCATAACATCTACAGACGAGTACATCGAATCTATAACTCTCAGGGGAGGTAATAGGAGTAACCTGGGAGTAGAGAACAGGGATTGTAAAGAGGAACAAGAGTTCTAAGAGAGAGAGAGGGAGAAAGAGAGAGAGAGGGGAAGTACTTTGGTTGGCGAGAAGATGGCTTTCCCCCAGAGACAACAGGTCGCTGTTGGAAGGTGTTCTCAGGATGCAAATTGTCTGAAAACTTTCAGATCGAAGGCATACAAAGGCACAAGAGCGCCCGCGCGGAAATAAACAGGTTTTGTCTTGTGCGTGTGTGCGTGTGTGTATGTGTACCTTCCTTCGTGCGTCTGTGCGTCCATGTGTGTGTGTGTGTGTGTGTGTGTGTGTGTGTGTGTGTGTGTGTGTGTGTGTCTTCGTATCTGTGTAGGCACGCACGTGTATGTGTGTGTATGTGTGTGTGTGTGTGTGTGTGTGTGTGTGTGTGTGTGTGTGTGTGTGTGCGTGCGTCTTTGTGTCTGTGTACGCACGCACGTGTATGTGTGTGTGTGTGTGTGTGTGTGTGTGTGTGTGTGTGTGTGTGTGTGTGTGTGTGTGTGTGTGTGTGTGTGTGTGTGTGTGTGTGTGTGTGTGTGTGTGTGTGTGTGTGTGTGTATCTTTGTATCTGTGTACGCACGCACGTGTATATGTGTGTATGTGTGTGTGTGTGTGTGTGTGTGTGTGTGTGTGTGTGTCTTTGTGTTTGTATACGCACGCACGTGCATGTGTGTGTGTGTGTGTGTGTGTGCGTGCGTCTTTGTGTCTGTGTACGCACGCACGTGTATGTGTGTGTGTGTGTGTGTGCGTCTTTGTGTCTGTACGCACGCACGTGTATGTGTGTGTGTGTGTGTGTGTGTGTGTGTGTGTGTGTGTGTGTGTGTGTGTGTGTGTGTGTGTGTGTACGCACGCACGTGTATGTGTGTGTGTGTGTGTGTGTGCATATATGTGTGTGTGTATGTGTGTGTGTGTGTGTACGCACGTGCATTTACATGTGTATTTGTTAGTATGCTAATAATCTAACACTTTAATATACTCAATACAGAAGTGTTCCCTAAACTGAACGTATTTTTCTGATGTTAATTTTACACTGTGTCGAAGTAAATTGAAATATAAGAAAAAATGAAAACAAAGAAATCAAGCCAAGTAGTGGAAAAGAAAATACTTTTTTTTCCGAGGGGAGGGGTTCCTTACAATACCTAGCCTTCTTGTACACCCCTCTTTCTCCCTCCCCCCTTCTCCCTCCCCTCTTCTCCCTCTCCTTCTCCCTCCCCTTTCTCCCTCCCCCTTCTCCTTCTCCTTGTTCTCCTTCTCCTTCTCCTTCTCCTTCTTCTCCTTCCTCTTCTTCTCTTCCTTCTCCTTCTTCCTCTCCTCCCTCCCCTTCTCCCTCTCCTTCTCCCTTCCCTTCTCCTTTTCCCTGCCCCTCTCCTTCTCCCTTCTCCTTCTCCCTTCTCTTCTCCTTCTCCTTTCCTTCTCCTTCTCCTTCTCCTCCTTCATCCTCTCATCCCCGTTCACTTTCTCTCTCTTCTTCCTTCCCTTCTCCCTACCCTTCTCTCTCCCCCTCTCCCTCCCCTTCTCTCTTCCCCTCCACCACCCCCTCAGCCCCTCCCTCCCCCTCCCCTTCCCCCTCCTCCGCCCCAACACCAACTCACCTCCAAAAACTCACTCGTCATTCTTTGAAACCAATCTTCCATTTTTGAATCGAGTGGTCGGCCCTCGTGCTAACGAAAACATACTTTAGGAGTGTGAGAGGGAGAGGGGGAGTGAGGGTGGGAGGATGAGTGAGGGAGTGGGGGGGAGGAGAAGAGAACTGGGAAGCTTTTAGGTAGGCGCGCAATGATTTGTTTAGGAAATGGGAGGAGTAGGGGAAGTGATGGGGATGGCGATGAGAGACAGAGGAGTATTGGAGTGTAGAGGAAGGAAATTAGGACTGATGGGGTATGAAGAGATATCAAAGAGGACATGAAAAGAGGCAAGAAATTGGGAAGTCTGAGAGCCAAAGGTATAACTGATAAAACATTAGAGTATATAAGGACAAAACGTCAGGGACAATTAGGCCCTTTTTACTCTAGCGCTTCAATTACATTGTAAGTCAGTGGAGGCGTTCATACGCATTTTTTCTTCAACTACGCGGAACCGCCGCGGTTTCCGCTTGGCTCAAATTGCTAGTGTGAACAGGTCCTTAGGGTGAAGGTAGTAGAAGGGAATGTAGTGGGAGACGGGAAGGAAATTCCATCAGGAAAGGAAAGTGGGGAGGAGTTATAGGAAGGAATCGAGTGAAAAGGTGGAAGAGGGAGTGGCTGAGGAAAAGAGGTCAGCAGGAACAAAGGGATCAAAAGTGAAAAGGAGGATGAAGGGAGGAGGAAAACGAGGACCAAAAATAAGACAAAAATGTCACAAAGAGGAGGAGAAACAAATGGAGGACAGGAGAAACGAACGAATGATGATGATGATGATTGATGATTGATGATGATGATGATGATGAATAATTTGATGAGGAGGAGGAGGAGAAGAAGGAAAGAAGGGAAGTGGATGAGGAGGAGGAGGAGTTGGAAGAAGAAAAAGAGGTGGGTAGTGGAGGTGTAGGGGGAAGGCAAGTAGTCCATAGATTCAACTCCCTTCAACCCCTATTTGCATTGAAAACAAAGACGTAAAAATGCCATCGTCTAAGGCTCCGTCTCTTCCCACTCCCTACTCCCTTCCCACCTTCCCTACCTCCCTTTTTCCCCCCTACCCCCTACCATTCCCCCAATTCTATTTTTATACCCCCCCTATTCCTTATTCCTCCTCCTACCCCTCTTACAAAGGATTTACAAAGGCGGAGCATGCCGACAGGATACCTTTTGGTCTATATCAAGGTCAGATGCAAAAAAAAATATATATGTATATAATGATGATAAACAAATAAATGAATAAAAACTATAATAATGTTAATGATAAATGAAATAGATAAATGCATAGTTATAGTTACATAATAAACAGGTAGATAGTAAATAATAATAAATTGACATAACTAATAATAAATGAGAATCAAACAAATAATAATAAAGAAACGGACAAATGATAACAAAACAAATAAACATTCGCCCCCTCTTACTCACTTTACCTACCGCAATTTACCCACTCCCTATTTCCTGACCTAACGCCTCCTTTCCCTTTCCTTCCCTACACTATTCTTACCTCCTATTTACGCACCTCTCTTCTCTCCCTCTTGACCACCATCCATTTATTTCTCCCTCTCCCACACAATTCCCTGTCATAATACCCTCTTCACCTCCATCTTCCCTCCTCTCCCGATATTTTGTATTACGTTCCTGGACTGCACATCGCCCACACTTTTCCATCACTTCCTTCCCCTCTCCCCCCCTCACCCCACAATGGCTTTGTTCTTTATCCTTCCCTATCATTTAGTTTATTCTCCCATTCATCCTAAAGTTCCTTTCTGTGCTGTTTATTTATCTTTTCGGTCGGTTTCACGTTTCTCCAGTCTATGCAAGCATGTATTGTCACACAAGTAAAACTCCTAATACTCATGCACGCTCGCGCGCATTCACACACAATACGCACGCACTCACACACAATACGCACGCGCGCGCACACACACACACACACACACACACACACACACACACACACACACACACACACACACACACACACACACACACACACACACACACACATACAAACACACACACGCACACAATACTTATATGTATTTTATGTATGTGACTGGAGTGAGTATATGTATGTACGTCGGGCACATATGGATATATCTATGAATAAAAGTGCTTAGCGGTGCATAATTCTATAACAGCTTGTTCCTACACGACTCTGAAGATTATTTATATGTATTGCTTCCCTTTATATATATGGAGTGGCTTTTATATATGTACTGTATATAAATACATACATATGTGCGTGTATGTGTGTGTGTGTGTTTGTATTCGCGTGTGTGAGATTTACCATGGTCTTGAATCACGTGTTGGTCTCGTGATTGGCAGCTATTAACCTCCCGGATGAGAACTTAGAGTTCATATATGACCGATCTGTGGGTAATGCTGTGACCTTACACGCACACACGCACCCCGAACTCCCCGTCCGCGAGAGGTGTGTGTGTGTGTGTGTGTGTGTGTACTAATTTTTATTTATATATTTATCTATTTATTTATTTTCATTTGTTTGTGCTTGTTTCCTTGTTTATTTGATTATCTGTTTTTGTCTTGTGGTATTTCTTGTGACAGTGCCAAGATGCGTTACGTCGTTTTCAACAATACTCCCACTACAACACGTCACTTGACGCCAGAATGTGTCACATCATGTTACGTCATATAACCCTAAGTCACACCGACTCAGATGATGTCACGTCTCATGACATCATGCTAGAGCACGTCACGTCGGTACGTCACATGAGGACCCATAGTACGTCACACCGTGTCAAGCACCGAAGAGGGACAATCAGCGTCCGGTTGTGATACAATCAGGATCGACAATCACTCACGGCTGACGCTATCAGCACGAACAATCGGTCTACCTATGACTGTTCGAGCAACACCTAAAACGCTGACGCTATCGGCCACGACCGTCACGGTGTCGACCATTTTCTTGAAAATGTTTCCAAACGGGAGTATACAATAAGAAACGGATAACTGCGCTAGTACATGCCTGTATACATGTGTGTACAACAAGAAACTGTGACAGTACATTTAATCTGTGTACAAAGGGAGCAAAGGCAACTGGCAATTACTGCTAATTGTCGGTGACTGGGTGTATACAAAGCGAACGGAAAACACTAATTCAGTAGAACGTTTCTGTTGACTTACTACAAAGAGCAAACAAGAGTATGTATATGTATATATGTGTGTGTATGTATACGTGTATGTGTGTATATACATGTATGTATGTGTATGTATACATCTATGTGTATATCTGTAATATATATATGTATACATGTAAGTATATATGTATGTATGTACGTATTCATGGATGTATTTATGTATGTATGTATACATGTATGTAAGTATGTATGTATACATGTATATACATGTATGTGTGTGTATGTATACATATATGTGTATATGTATTATGTATATGTATACATGTAAGTATATATGTATGTATGTACGTATTCATGGATGTATTTATGTATGTATGTATATATGTATGTACGTATGTATGTATGTACGTACGTATGTATGTATGTATGTTTGTATGTCTACATATATAGAATATAACCACAAAAGACCGTTCCGGAAAGAATAGGGCTACCTTACCCCCAACTGCACACCTACATGTACACCTTCTCCGACTCACATGTTCACGTACAAGTAAATCTATACACACGCGTACTTTTTCCCAGCGAGTGCCTAACCTTTGCGGCCACTATTGTCTGTTTTCCTGGAGAGACTGGAGAGAGCAAGGGGGCCCGGTATTTATAGCAGGTCATAGATTCTACTTGCTATACAGCGCACTATGAATGTGCTATACCTCTGACATGTCGACAGTTGCTCTGTATCGCGCTGGGTACGCAACCAACGTAAAGATATATATTTTTTTCATCATTATTTTTTTTTCTTGCTCTTTATTTTCTGTATACGTCAGGTGATGGTAGAAAATTATTGGTGTGTAGAGTAGTACGTTTTTATAAAAGAGTTACCATTGTTCATCATATATATCTATATATATATATATATATATATATATATATATATATATATATATATATACTTAGATCTTATAATTCACTATGTATAGAAAGATGTACTAGTTAGGCTACTGGGAAATGTAAGGTACATGTGAACAGTCCATAACTCAGGTTCAGTGATAATAGCTCAATCAAATTGAAATTTAACCCTTTCCTCTCTAGAGGCTGAACTAAACCAAACGAACCAGATTATCGTTAACCTGACAAAATTATTAAAGAAAAAAAATTTAACTCGATGAGGAATAAAGGGTGAAACTCGAAGGGAATGCACTCTTGTTTGAGAGTGTTCACCGCGTGTGCAAGGGCCACGGTGGACTCTGATAACAACAGACGGCGCCTTAGTTTGGCCGAATGACCTTCATATCTAAGAACAAGTGAACAATTCTGTACCGCGAGAGTTGCACCGACAAAACTGTTAGATGACTTTGGTATGCTGCATATATATATATATATATATATATATATATATATATATATATATATATATATATATATATAATATATATATATATATATATATATATATATCGTGGCCACTGAAAGATTTATTGATATACTGTAGAAACAGAAATTACTTTTACAAGTATGTCTTTATTATTACATATGGAAATAAAATTAATAGTTTTTTTAGTGTCATGTGTGAAAAACATCCCTCAAATGACCATTTTCCTGCTCACAAATACAGAATCTTTCCACAACATTAAACATGACCGTGCGCGAGGTCTCAGGTTTTAATCGTCGGATTTCGGCTTTAATATTTTCTTTTTTAGTTTTTGAATTGGTCAAGGTTTATTTACATAAACCTGTTCCCTCAAGTATCTCCAGGAAAAGTATGGTGTCGTCAAATCGGTGAACAAATAATTTGAAAATATGCTGACTCTTTTACCCCTCCGTGTCCATCTGATTTGATGGCACCAGAATTCTTTTTATGGGCTACTTGAAAAAAAGGTTTTACGTAAATAAACCTTGACCAATTCTAGAACCTAAGGAGAACATTGAAGCCGAAAGACCGTAAATAAACCTTGAACAATTCAAGAACTAAAGGAGAACATTAAT
Source organism: Oratosquilla oratoria (assembly GCF_046742065.1). Lineage (NCBI taxonomy): Eukaryota > Metazoa > Arthropoda > Malacostraca > Stomatopoda > Squillidae > Oratosquilla > Oratosquilla oratoria. The sequence continues at coordinate 33,156,054 of NC_134803.1, forward strand.
GCCGAAACTAACGGTTAGGACCTGAAACTTTGCGTACGGTCATGGAAAATGCTGTGGAAAGAGTCTCTATTTGTGAGGAGAGGCGAATGGTCGTCGTTTGAATGTTGTTTTACACACATAATACAGGAAAAGTCCATTTATTGAAGTTATTTTTATGTTATAACATTCAGTCTTTCTGTGGCCGCCCTTTATATATATATATATATATATATATATATATATATATATATATATATTTGAGTGCCTGAATCTACAGAACCATAAGTCAGTTGAAGATCATGTGGCGAGAGACTCGTAGATCACATGAACTGTACATAGCAAAGGTCATTAGGCGCTCAACACGTTATGAGGTACACGAAGAGGCCCATCCGTTGACTGCTTCGGCCTCCGCATACGTGTTCCCCGAAATGTTGAACCCATTCGGCAGAATCTGGCATCATAACTTGGGTGTTGATGGATACGAGTATGGTTGCCCGGACGTGGTGTTGCTGGTCGTAGATTGGAGGTGGTGGATTGGTGGTAGTGGTAGGGGTGATGGTAGTAGTGGTAAAGGTGGTGGTAGTGGTAGTAGATAAATAGAATAAAATGGAATAAAATTAGATCAATTAGAATCACATAAGAAAAATAGGATAGAATAAAATATAATAAGATGAAATGCAGTAGAATAAAATCAAACTACTATTCCACATTAGGTACATAATTCCATTTATAGTTAAACAGATAAATCTCCTTTGATGGACCCGATCTACGCGTCCACCTACTTTAACCATTTTTTTTTTTTTTTTTTTTTTCCTCTTTTTTTTATCTAACCAAGGGGACTTTACTGGGGAAAGGGCGAGACGAATGACAGTTGTACTGTCGTTGTACTACGAGTTGTAGCCCTTCTGTTCCTATGTGTCTTGGATGCATTTGATCGTATCAGACTCGCGAAGAGCAATTTTGCGCTCTCCCCCGTCCCTGCCATCCATTTGGGCCGACATCGAGGCAACGAAGGTAGCAGTGGCAGTGGTGGCCAACACTTGGAGGAAACGACGGTTGACAAGGGAATAGCTTTCCAACACGGGTACGGAATGGTCTATAAGAAACCTGGATGTTACAAATAGATAACTATTCATATAAAAAAAAAATAAAGAACTAAATAAAAATAAATAAGAATAAAGAAATTAAGTTATATGTATAAAGTAAATTTATGAATTAATTAACAGTTCATTAAAGTTAGCAAATATGTTGGTTAGGCTCCCATCATTGTCTTTATATATATACATATACATTTATATATATATATATAATATATATATATATATATAACACACAGGAACCCACAGTCGGAGAAAGAATAAACTTCGAATAGAGAATAATCCTATATTTCGGCTATCAACTGTAGCCCTCTTCAGGAAAGTACATAAGATAGAGAACAGAGGGGACTTATAAACTGCAGTAAGAAGAGATGTGGACAGTTGACCTCACTCAGACGCGGGGCTAACTGGGGTGGCGGAGGAGGGAGGGGGTGAGGAGAGGGGAGGATGTAACGTCCGCACGAGCTTATTTATTGCTGCGCGTGAGATAATGTCAGGTGTCCACTGCCCTTTAGAAATATTAATATTAGGGCATTCCTCAATTAATGCTGATTCGACTATTTTCCTCCTGAAACCACAGTGGGACTTGAACACTAATCTGGCCTTCAGTAATTGAGGAATGCCCTAATATTAATATTTCTAAAGGGCAGTGGACACCTGACATTATCTCACGCGCAGCAATAAATAAGCTCGTGCGGACGTTACATCCTCCCCTCTCCTCACCCCCTCCCTCCTCCGCCACCCCAGTTAGCCCCGCGTCTGAGTGAGGTCAACTGTCCACATCTCTTCTTACTGCAGTTTATAAGTCCCCTCTGTTCTCTATCTTATGTACTTTCCTGAAGAGGGCTACAGTTGATAGCCGAAATATAGGATTATTCTCTATTCGAAGTTTATTCTTTCTCCGACTGTGGGTTCCTGTGTGTTATCTACAAATGTGCTACTACATTTCTATTTAGAAATATATATATGTATATACATATATATTATATACATATATATATATATATATATATATATATATATATATATATATTATATATATATTTTTTTTCAACCACATTTCTGTGTGCTGGGGACCATTCAGTGTAATATATATATATGTATTATATATGTATTATATATATATATATATATATATATATATATATATATATAATATATATATATGTATATATCTTTTTAAACCACATATCTGTGCTGGGGACCATTCGGTGTGTGTGTGTGTGTGTGTGTGTGTGTGTGTGTGAGTGTGTGTGTGTGTGTGTGTGTACAACACTGAATGGGTCCCAGTGAACAGATTTACATTTATCAAGCACAATTCTCTTTAATTCCAAGCCATCAACATCGAGAATCTCGAGGAGGATTCATATATACACATGGTTTTGTTGAGCCGACGGATGGTTCTCCATATATATATATATATATATATATATATATATATATATATATATATATATATATATATATATATATATATATATATATCAATGGAGACCCATTTGTCGAGTGAATAAAACCAGAGTATAAAAGTACGGGAAGGAACTTCAGTCTGCCAAGGTTCTGTTGTTGGCTCTGCAGAACTTCGGATGTGTATCGCCCGAACCCAGAAAAAAGAATTACCTTCTTCTTCTTATCCAATTGCTTCTACCAGATCAATCGCCAGTAATCAACCGAACTCATTCGAGTGATTTGGTTTGAATCCGAGCGTTAACGAGATAGGGTTCAACCCTTTGGATACGAGGCAGAGGCCAGGCTGTCAAATCGAACTCCTTATCTATGGAGAGAGGGCACCACGGGAGTAAAAACAGGATGAAAAAATAAATATGTAATAGTAATACAGGTACTGCTGCTGCTGTTACTATTACCACTTCTACTACTACCACTACTACTACTACTACTACTACTACTACTACTACTACTACTACTACTACTACTACTACTACTACTACTACTACTACTACTACTACCATTACTACTACCACTACTACCACTGCTACTGCTACTACTACTACTACTACTACTATTACTACTACTACTACTACTATTACTACTACTATTACTGTTACCAGTACTACTACTACTACTTCTACTACTACTACTACTAATTATAGTAATAGTGATTCTAATGATGATTATAAAAAAATAATAAAAGTAATACTGATAATAATAACATAGTACAATTGTGTTAATGATTAAATGATAGGAATAAAAGGCACAAGAATGCAGAAGGAAAAGTGCCAGCCGGTACGTAATGGCTGATCAGGAGGGAGACGATGGGCGAAGTCCTCCGTTACATGAGGAAGGGTGGAAAGGAGAGGAGGTTATTATCAGATTGACGTGCCGGCATGAAGAACTGTGTGCAGCGATAAGGCTGACAGGATAAGAACCTTGAGCAAAATCAAAGGATTATGATTTATGATACATATACGTGGTATCCCAGAATTTTGAAGTCAATGAAAAATGAAGTTTCTAACCTGCTGGACATTGTTTCCACAAAATCTATCATGACCGGGGATGCATCAAAAGAATGGAAAATAGCAAACGTTAGTTTTATACCTGCAAAGGATGATAAGAAGAAATCACAGAAGTGTGGGCCAAGAAACATAACCAAGATAATAGAAAAAAAAGGGAAAATAATCATCAGAGGTTTCATAGACCGGGAATGTAACAAGAGATTGAAAAATGGCAGATATTATTCTTGTACTCAAAAGAGAGGACAAGAAAAAAATCAAAGAATTATAGGCCAAAACTTTACTTTGATAATTTACAAAAAATTTTTTTTAGAAATTATCATATATCAAATATACTATAGAACGTCACCTAACAAAGAAACCCAATAAATGACAGCTAATTTACTTAATTTTGTAATATGTTTATTTCAAACTACAATAATATGAATAATTTAATGTAGATTCGATATACCTAAACTTTCGAAAAGCTTTTTATACTGTCCCACACAAGTGACTATTAACTAAACTTGCTTCGCACGGAATAAGAAGCAATTTCCTTTGCTAGATTAGAAACTATTCCAACAATGATAAAAATAATGTATTTCTCTTTCAATTTTTCTATCGGTCTTTCTTTTTGAGCGTCCACTTAAAAAAAAAAAAAAAAAAATCTGATGCAACTCAAATTCCTCCTCATTTACTGTTTATTACTGATGTTATTCAAAATAGCTCATACAGACAATCACAGGTTACTCATTTCTCGCAAATCCCTCGCAATGGGGCTCTAAAAGCCTGCCATAATTATCCTCATTCATTCTCATCCGAGACTTGCAGCTCCACCCCCTTCCGATGATCGTTCAGTGTCCTCTCATGTACACTTCTGAGTCTCATTCACTTATTTTTTATCTTCTTTATGTGATGAGCTCTTCTGACTTTTATCTTATATCTGTGCCCCCACT
>NC_134803.1:33165535-33185535 GCF_046742065.1 Oratosquilla oratoria
TATCTTGTTTCCCCGAGTTCGTAAACTTTCATTTTCTTGATACTTGCTTTTGACCCTTCACATGCTTTGGTGTTTGTCTCCAGTCTAGAGTAAACGAAGTCATTCAATGATATCAAAGATAAAACCCTGAAAAAGAACTATAATTCGTTTCTTTAACAAGTAAAGAATAAAACAGACGGTGCGACCTTGTGCGGAAGGATTTAAACGAGATGGCCCGTGACACTCATAGTACTGAAAAAAAAAAAAAAAAAAATAGAAACACCATGGCGTCAACCCCCTCCCGCTAAAAAAACTAAATACATGATTAGATAAATAAATAAAAAAGAAACAGTCGGCAAGAACTTTATTAACTGGATAAAAACCAGATGATAAGTGTATCAAGTGTGCCACAGTAGTAAAGAGCTTCATTTATTTCTGTCCTGGGGAAGAGCCCCTTATTCCCAACCTGAGACTTCGAGGATCATGGGCTCCAACAAAGGAAGTCCCTTGGCGCCAGGGTCCTTGAGCCTCTAAAGCCCCCTTCGGCCGAGGTCTCCTCGATGCCAGAGACAAACTCGTATCTAAATCTCCTCCCCTGTAGAACCTTCTTGTATCCCCAATGTCTTAGCTTCTTCGATATGGTGACATAGTATCAATACTATCTACCCGGTATATACCAAAAACCTCTACCCCCTTATAAGGGAGGTATCCAGCCAAGGTATCCAGCCTCTATCACCCGTTCCACTCCCATCCATCATCTATTGTTTCACTTAGTTTCTCGTAGATGAAAGGTCAACCTTGTCACCTGTCCCTTTGTTCGGGTTAGAAGCAATGCAGCAAGACACAGCACATCCACAACAAGGCCTCTTCATTTACACAACGACACTCCCCCCCCCTCGTATGTAGTATTAACGCACTAAACAATAACCAATATGGTGACACAATGCTTGTGTACTGAACATCATATTATATTCAACTGAAGCATGAACACTGACCTGTGCTTGTAGACTTCTTTCAAAGTGAGGTTACGTATGGTGTCTATCAAAAAATATTATCACGAACATGTTGGCATTGAAAGACAAAAACCCATCATAACACACTTAATCAGTACCTCGTGCCACTTCGTCTGTATTCTAGTTGTTGCCAGACTCTTTAATTCATCTCCATGGCAACATATCAGTGTACATAACTCCAAAGGCATAAACCTTTGAATAAATAAAAAAAAAAACACGTTCCATATATAAAGATTCAACGTTGCGGTATTTACCCTGCAATACCTAAAACCCGTGTAGCTCAGATCCTTTGTAATCGAGACGATACACAATACGAAGCTCTCAGCCGATGCACCTGTGGCCTTTGTTAATTGCTGACATCGCATTCCCCCTTTCCGATAGAGCCTTTGTTACCCAAACCGCTTAAGCAACCAAATGCTCCCATTGTAACTCAAACAGCAAACCTCCTTGTTATCTAACCCACGTTCTCCATACACCCCCCATGTGCTAAACCCCATTCTAAAAGAAATGTAGAACCTCCAAACTCACCCCGTGTGAACTAATCCAAAATAAATTTTGGTATACATACGTACACACACACACACACACACACACACACACACACACACACACACACACACACACACACACACACACACACACACACATACATACATACATACATATACGTACATACATACATACATACATACATACATACATACACACGTGCATACATACATACGAGTACATACATACATACATACATACATACATACATACATATACATACAATTCCTATCACCAATAAACAGTAGTTCATAAGAAGTAACGTATTACTCTTTGGTCTGACGCCTCAACCGTCAAGCACGCTAAACACTCACCGCCCGACCAAATAACTCCCTCCTCCCTCCGACTAAGCTTCTCTCAAACCCGTATAACTCCGTGTAAGCAGTGTAAGGAAGGGGATCCACCCTGATCTGAACGTCTGCCCAATTGTATCTATACATTTTGAATTGTTTCGACCCTCGTATACTTTCATATGTTTTTGTTCAAGATAGATTGGTAATGTTAATCTATACTCTGATGAGTTGATATGTGTTTATATATTTATGTATATATAGCACATATATATTTGTATGTATGTATGTATGTATGCATGTATATGTATGTGGTGGTTATATATGTGTGTATGTGTGTGTGTGCGTGTGTGTGTGTGTGTGTGTGTGTGTGTGTGTGTGTGCGTGTATGTATATTTGTGTGTATACCAAATACCTACATGTAATATAGAGGAAAAGGACTATTCCCACGGGGATCCGTGTTTGTCTCTCCATTAGTCAAACTTGGATTTAATTACGTGTGAGTTTCTTAGAACAAGTATAGGCGCGCGAGTGCAGCCCTGTAAGTGAGCTCATACGTATTTGTTACAAGGGATCCGGATATTGAGCCGCGGTGTATAGGCGGGATTACACGTGTGCTTACACACAGCGTGAGGGACGCCCCAATCCGTGATCTTACATACACACATACGTACGTACATACATACATACATACATACATACATACATACATACATATTTACATACATATATACATACATGTACCACACATAAATACATACATACATACATACATACATACATACATACATACGTACATACCTACATACATGTACCACACATGCATGCATACATATGTACACACATTCGTACATACATATACACATACACACACACATACACACACACATACACACACACACACACACACGCACATGCACACACACACACACACACGCACATACACACACACACGCACACACACACACACATGGCGCTGTGGTTAGAGCTCTGGCCTGCCACTACGGAGGTCCGGGTTCGATCCTCGCCCGGGGCTGATATAATATCAGTATCGCAGCGCTGAGGGGTGTTACTCCAACTCTCGTGGGCGGGGAGTTGGGGGTGTGTGTGTGTGCAAGGTCATAGCATTACCCATAGATCGGACCTACGAGCTCTGAGCTCTCTTCCAGGAGGGAAATAGCTGTCGATCACGAGTCCAACACGTGATCCAAAGACCAAGTGAATACACACGGCTCGGTGGCGGATTGGTAAAGCACTGGCCTCACAAGCCAGAGAACCGGGGTTCGATTCCCCGGTCGGGCGGAGATAAGTTGGGTTTGTCTCCTTTCACGTGTAGCCCCTGTTCACCTAGCAGCGAGTAGGTACGGGACGTTAGTCAAGGAGTTGTGACCTTGCTGTCCCGGTGTGTGGTGTGTGAGTGGTCTCAGACCTACCCAGAGATCGGCTAATAAGGAGCTCTGAGCTCACTGCCGTAGGGTGGTGTCTGGCTGTCTCGACAGAGACTGCAGCAGATCCGAGGTGAATACACACACACACACACACACACACACACACACACACACACACACACACACACACACACACACACACACACACACACACACACACACACACACACACACACACACACACACACACACACACACACACACACACACACACACACACACAAACCAAAAGGAAACTTCCCCCCTTATAAAGGTGGCAGCCACTGTAAAGCATACATTCACCCGTCACCTAGCCCACGTCTTGGACTAAAGAGAATGCAAAAAGACAAAGCAGCTCCACTGCAGGTCCCAGAAGCTGAAGCTGGTTTACTCCCACCGCTTCATTACAAAGCATCCCCACCCGCCTTCATCTACTTGTCCTTTAAACTTACCTTCAACCTTGCGTCTCTCTTTGTACATATCAACACCGTACTTTTGTCTACATTTACTTTCAGCTTTCCCCCTATCACATACCCTCCCAAACTCCGCCAACAACTGCTTCTATCTCTCCTGTATCAGCTACAACCGTAGTTGCAAGCAGACAACTGTTACACCTCCCACCTCCTTCCACCATTGTTTACACCTCCAAACCCTTTTCCAGAACCCTCGCGTTTACCTCCCTTACCACCCAGTTTATATAAATGTTTAACGATCATGGTGACAATACGCAGGTCTGGTGCAGTTCCACCTTCACCTCAAATCATTCGCTCCCTCCATTCCTTTCCTCTACACAAGTTGTGCTATTCACGTAAAAATAAATAAATAAGTAAATAAATAGATAAATGAAATAAATAGATAAAATAAATAAGTAAATATATAAATAATTAAAATAAGTAAATAAGTAAAATAAAAATAAAAAATAAAAAAGGACTTGCCTCAACAGACTTCCTCCTATCCCATACATCCGCAACACATTTTATAATCCCTCTCTGTCAACCCTGTCATATGACTTCCCCAAATCCATGAAAGCACAAAAAGACATTCTCATCCTTTGGCAAATACTCTTCCATTTCTAAACCAATTGCTCTATTTTTACCCTTCTTAATCCTCTCTGTTCACACCCATACGTCTTATCAATTACACTTATTGGACTAATCCCTCTAAAGCTACTTCATTCATATTTGCCACCTTTTCCTTTGTATAATAGAAATATACACGCAGTCATCCTTTCTACTGATATACGTCTTTCCAATAGGCACACATTAAACAATCTTACGAACCAATCCAGTATAACTAGTACTTCATCAGGCACTCTATATGACATCCGTTTAACCCAAATTCCTTTTAAATTTTTATTATTGTTAGTGTTTTGTGTATTTCCTCTTTTCCTATGCCCTTATCATTCTCTTCCCCTATCACAGTCATTGTCTTGGCAACTGCTGCTGCCATAATCAACATTCGACAAATCCCTGAAATGCTCTACCTTTGTGATTGGCTCAGAGGACGAGTCACTGATCTCTCCCTTTCGCCTACTCCCCCTCCTCTCTCCATTTATCTCCCTCACCTTAAAATTCTCTCCCGCACTGTCCTTTCTTATCTCCCATACCTCCCCCCCAATGTCTCCCAGTGTTATCTCCTCCTCCAGTAGTCCAGTGCTCTTTGTACAAGGAGAACGACGTATCTTTTTTCTTCTTCCTTTTTCTTAGGCCCTTCCTGACAACTTCCTTCTTTCGCTAGTTTTATCTCTTTCCCTTCCCTCCTTTTACCCAGTCCTTCTCTCACTGTCCCTCCACTTCCAGTCTTATTTATATTTTTCTCTCTCCATTTGCTTCCTTTTTCTTGTATTTGTTCTTGTGACCCAACAATCGTTCGTTGTTTTTTGTCTCTCAACACAATTATACTTTTTCTTCACTCTGTGTTGTACATGTGCATCATTTTCGACTTCCCCTCTTTCTCTTCCCCTTTCTCTTCTTCATCTTTCTTTTCCTCCTGTTTCTCCTCGTCTTCCTCCGTCTCCACCTTCTCCTCCATCTTTCCCTTCCACTCCGTGTTCGTCTTCGCTCCCACTCCTTCTTCTTCTCCTCCTCCTCTTCCTCCTCCCCTTCCTCATTCCCTACCTCACACCTCTCTCTCCTGTTGCTGTTTGCTTAACCATGTAACTCCTCCTCCTCCCTCTCCTCCTTCTCCTTCTCTTGCTCTTCCTCGTCCTCGTCCTCCTCTTCCTCCCTCCTCTTCTCTTTCCTCTTCCCTTTCCTCTTTTTCATTCCTTACCTCCCACCTCGCTCTTCTCCCCTCCTTTCTCCTTCACCCTCCCTTTCCTTCTCCTTCGTGGTCTTCTGTCTATATATAATACCATATCCCTTGATAGAAATGCGTATAAATTGGACAGCACGAGCACTGCCTTTAAATTTTGTAAAACATGTATGTAACACTACCTTGTTTCGAAGTATAATTGCATGTACGTATGTGTCATGGTTTTGCATTGATATGAATAGAAGCGATAACAAGAGCAAAATCATCGAATGAACCAGATTAGGTAATACATTTCGAAAATGAAGGAGAATAGAACTAAAATTCCAGAGAAAAGAAATAAGTTGAAGACAAACAGAGGAGGAGGAGGAGGAAATGGAGGACAAGTGATAGGAGTATGAAGAAATTGAAGAAAAGAGAAGAGTAAGTCGAAGTAAAACAAATACGGGTTAGAATGAAAAAAAAAGTAAGAAAGAATGGAAAGTTGAATAGGAAGAGGAACAGGAGAATTACGAGGAGAAGAGGGAGAGGAAGAGATTACAAAAACAATGGTTATGGTAGAGAAGGGAAAACAAAAGGAGATAGAGGAGAAAGAAAAGAATATATATTCAGCAGAAGAAAAGCATGATGACGAGCACTGATATGATGCCGAGGAGAAGGAAGGAAGGATAAAAGAGAATTAAGAATAAAAAGAAAATGAATATGCTAAAAGAAAATATAATGGTAGATAGAGAGGGGAGGTAAAGAAGACAAACAAGGAAATAAGGAAGAATAGGAGGAGACGGAAGAGGAAGAGGAGGAGAAAAAGATGAAGTTGACGGAGAACAAGGAGAGGAAGGGAGAAGAACGAGAAAAGGAAGAAGAGGAAAATGAGGATAGTGAGGAAGAGGAGAACGTGGACGAGGAAGAAGTGGAGGTGGGAGGAGGAGGAGGGGAGGACGTTAAGGAGGCGGACGGGTCTCAAATCCCTTCATTGGAAATGCAGATCCAGTCGCGAGTCTGGTAGCCAATCACATCGCTTTTCTTAGATGATTCGACTTTTTGATTGGTCCGTTTGAAGCAGCTGGGGATGCAAGCGGAATAGGCTTTTCCATAAGGATTTGGGGCGGTGGTCGTTTGTGTTGATGTTGCTGCTATTGTTGTTTCTGTTATTGTTGTTGTTTTTGCTACAAAATACTTTAATGGTTTTGTTGTTTATAGCAACTTTTTGTTTGTTTTGTTATCAAATGTATTGTTACTCATGGCTAAGTGCCATGAGCGATGCCTTTTAACTTAGTTATTGACCACCATGGTTTCTTTATATATTTTATTTAGTGAGGTTAATCAGCTGTAAGGATGCCAGTGTTTTTCAATGGTCTTCATGATTGAAAGAACAAATTAAATGATATTGAGAGAGAGAGAGAGAGAGAGAGAGAGAGAGAGAGAGAGAGAGAGAGAGAGAGAGAGAGAGAGAGAGAGAGAGAGAGAGAGAGGAGAAAAGGAAAAGGGGAGTGGAGAATTAAGGAAGATGATTGAATTAGTAAGCGTACGTGAGTGAGTAGGTAAAGTAGGCTTGGGTAACGAGCGATTCTATATGTATATAATATATTATATATATGTATATATACATATATATGTATTGGATGTAATTTATATATATATATATATATATATATGTGTGTGTGTGTGTGTGTGTGTGTGTGTGTGTGTGTGTGTGTGTGTGTGTGTGTGTGTGTGTGTGTGTATAAACATATGTATGGCGAGAGAGAAAGAGTTAGAGAGAGAGAGAGAGAGAAGAGAGAGAAAGGGAGGGAGAGAGAGTAAGAGAGAGGGAGAGAGTAAGAGAGAGGGAGAGAGAGGAAGCAGGAAGAGAGGTGTACATAGAAGATGGGGAGGTAAGGAAGCGACAGACATTTTATCCACGTACATCGTCAGATGCTTTTTAATTATGGAAATTCATTGAATTACGGTTCTTATCTATTTATTTTTTCTTATTGTTAATGCACGCATTTCAAGGAGATACTTGCTTTGCTGGATGATAAAGTTCTTTGTCCAGCAATGGAATAAAGTACTGGATGATGATGTAGGGGATGATGTAAGTGGGTGAATTACATTTCATTTGTTATGGTCGGCTAAATCATAATATAGAAATTGGTGTGGATTGAGAATGCTGATGAAGGTGATTAAGTATAACACTGTAGAATCAGAGTAAAGGAATACGTGTTTATAAGTGGGAAAATGTCCCTCCCCTTAGTAACATAATGACAGTTTGCCTACTCTTAGCTCGTTTGCTGCACAGAGGCGTTCTTCCAATTGGATTTGTCTTATGAGTTAGAATATTATATGAATATACACCACGGTAATCAGTAATAGGTATAGTGAGATACTCTCCCTGTGACAAAAAAGAATAATAATGATAATAATCTCTATCACATTCAGGAAAAATATGGTTATTAGTAAGGACAAACACACACACACACACACACACACACACACACACACACACACACACACACACACACACACACACACACACACACACACACACACACACACACACACACACACACACACACACACACACACACACACACACACACACACACACACACACACACACACACACACACACACACACACACACACACACACACACACACACACACACACACACACACACACACACACTCACTCACTCACACACGCAGAGAGAGAGAGGGAGAGACAGACAGACAGACAGACAGATAGTCCAACAGACAGACAGTCAGGAGAAGAAGAGGAAGAACAGGGAAAAGATGATATCACGAGGACCTCGTTAAAGACAGCTAAATGTTTATTGGAAGAAGAAACTTCCTGCAAAAGAAGACTCACATGATAAGGTTAAAAGAATAAACATTTAAACACACGAGAAATACCCTCTAATACTCGAAATAATGAAAGGCAATTGATCCGCAAAGTAGCACCCTTTACGTGAACGTTGTCGACGCTTGATTTTATGTTGGGATTAAAAAAATAATGATAATTAAAAAAATGAAAAATGGAGATCTGGTACTTCGGTCGACGGGACTAGTGACGTAGATTAACGCAGCTGGTTCTAATCGTGATCCTTTGTCGATGTAGTGGAAATTAATCGCCATTTTGTTTACCAAGTGTGGTGGCACCAGCTGCAAGGACACCAATGATCCTCGTCTACGTGGTTGGTGGTGAAAATCAACTTTGGAAAGTTGCGCTTATTATCACCAATTGAGTCATGATTGACAATGATAACAATTCTGTAGATAGTAATGGTGGTTTGGTAATTAAAAAGAGAATCGGGTTAAGCTTCTTTACTAACGGGGGCATAACATAGAGATGGTAATTATAGCTAACAAACCACAGCTTGCTAACTCTTAATCTATCTCTTTTGGCTGCCCAAACATGTTGAACAAAGGTAAAAGCATTGGTTACTGTTAAGCGACTCCTGACATGTACTCCTAGCAAACTCTTTAATTACATACAGACAACATTTTCATCGTCATATTTTCCTCACTCAAGAAATGAACTCACTATTGTGTATATATATATATATATATATATATATATATATATATATATATATATATATATATATATATGTGCATGTATGTAAGTAAGTATGTATGTATGCATGTGCGTGTGTGTATTTGTATTTATGCATGTATGTGTGTATCTGTGTGTGTGTGTGTGTGTATGTTGGGGGCTGTGTATGCCTGACTGTATGGGGAATTTTAAAGCTGACTATAGTAAGCATAGTATCCTTATTTGACAACAATGGCATAATATAATCTAATCTATTATATTATGTCTCGCATATTTTTCCCTTTTTTTCATACATCAGCGTTAGGGGGAGAGGGTACAGTGAATGAGTGTCACTCTACCCCCATCACACACACACACACACACACACACACACACACACACACACACACACACACACACACACACACACACACACACACACACACACACACACACACACACACACACACACACACACACACACACACACACACACACACACACACACACACCTCACACGCACGCACGCATGCACGCACACACACATGGGTCATAAATCCATCATTATCATCTGTGGTCCGAATTCATTTACCGCAGAGGCCGATTCTCATTATTCATTTGCACATCATTCCGTTGCACCGCGCAGTTCTAATGTCCTTTTAACCCTCCAGTGCGGCCAACTTGACATATTTTAGTCTTGGCTGATGTCACACAATTCTGTTTACCTTACATGGCTCACTTTATATGTGTCGTTATGTTTATGGACAGACGGGTTTAGTCAATTGGAAAATGTTAATCAACCTCATTCATTATTGCAATGTTGATGATGATATGATGATATGGTGATAACGATATGATGATGACATGATGATGATGACGATGATGATGAAGATGATGATAATGATGATGATGATACGATAATGATGATGATACGATAATGATGATGAGATGATGATGATGATGATGATGATGATGACGACGGTGACGGTGATGGTGATGGTGATGGGGTCGGTGACGACGACGACGACGACGACCGCAAATAATGATACTAGTGATAAGATGACAACAATAATAATAATAGTAATAATAATAATAATAATAATAATAATAATGATAATAATAATAATTCATAATAGTACATTAATAGTAATAGCCACAACTGCAACAATAACAGGTGACAAAAACAATACACATGTGCGGCACCGTATTAAAAAGACCGAGCCTTTGTCACTGAGGAAATTTACCGCAGAAGCGTAATTTCGTTCCGCATTTTCTTCCCCCAATTAATTAACCACACACAGATCCAAATAACATCATGCATTTCAGCTTCAGTTCATTAGTTAGCCAGGCGACCCCTGTGCCTTCTTTGTTTCTTTATGTGTGTTTGTCACAAGCATTAGATTCCATATGGAGGACACTCATCATAAACAAAATCGCCTATTGCGTATTAAGCGCTCGTATATTCGTGTTTACAGGATTCGAACACATGTTGGAACACCGTTTGTGTGTCACAGTAGGTTAATCATTTATATTCTAGTTGTCGCCAGATGATTTTATTAGGACGAGGGCGATACCCGGCAGTGTGCTCTTTAATCTCACAATCACTAGATTACTAGATAGTTTTCTAAGATGAATAAATTAGTCAATTGATGATAGAAATTCAGTCCCGATTATCCTTGGGTAAGCCTTTTCATAGATCTATCCGGGATGAAACGTTGGACTGATGTCTGCGTTATATTTGCGTGAGACTGTTTCTGTATCAACTTTAGAGAAACAGTCCAGTAGACAGACAAGTGATAGACTCTCCAGGAGATATACAGACAGACAGACAGACAGACAGACAGAAAGATAGACAGACAGACAGACAGACAGACAGAAAGATAGACAGACAGTTCGGCAGAGATGGGAAACGGTTGGCTAAGGAAAGTAGAGGAATGGTATTGGTATTGTCGCCCAGGGACTAAACACAGTGAACTATAGCATTTCTGTCCATCTTGTGCGGTGGTGTGGCGTAACACGCACGTACGCACGCATGCACGCACGAACATACGCACGCACGTATATACGCACGCGGACGCACACCCCGTACAGAGAGCAGAGGCTGCTCTCTTCTGCGAACCCATACTAAGCTTATTTATGACGTCATCCCCCATTTACGATACGAATACGTTTACGAGGTCGTAGAGGACTCATTCACCTTGCAAACCTACGACCCAGAGATGTACGCCGCTCATGATTCACAAGGAGGCATCAATCATTGTGGTATATAGAAGTGGAGGCGACTGTACTTGCGCGAGTACTGGAGAGAAAAGGAGAAAGAGGTAGAGAAGAGGAGAAGGAAGAAGAAAGAAGAGGAGGAAGAGAAGGAAGAGGAGAGGGAGAAGGAGGCGAAGGAGGTGGAAGAGGAAGAGAAAGAAGAGGAGGAAGACTGTAAGGGGAGAAGGTAAAATAAGAGAAAATGAGGAAATAGGGATTAAAGATTGAACGTGAGCGGAACGGCGTTGGGGAAAAGAAGGGTACTGGCAAGTGGTTTACAGGAAGGAAGGAAGGAAGGAAGGAAACTAATATTTGAAGAAGGAAATGCTGCGAGTAAAAGTGTGAATGAAAGAAAAATTATGGCTGAGGAAAGGAGGGGGAGGGAGCGCAGTGACCAGTGACTATGGTGAGGAGGAGAGAGAATTAGGGAAATAGAGAGTATGAAAACAAGGACAAGTAACTGAGAAAATAAGTCGGGGAGGTGGAAATGAAAGGAGGGAGGGAGAGTGAGGTAGAGAGAGAGAGAGAGAGAGAGAGAGAGAGAGAGAGAGAGAGAGAGAGAGAGAGAGAGAGAGAGAGAGAGAGAGAGGGAAAGAGAAAGAAAGAGAGAGAGGTAGAAAGAGAGAGAGAGAGGGGAAGAGAAAAAAGAGAGAGAGAGAGACGGGGGAGAGAAAAGAGAGAGAGACAAACAGACAAACAAACAGACGGAATGACAGAATGACAGACATTATTTTTGTCTTCCAGTTCTCCATTTCTTACTTCATCGTCTCTCCCTTCCATTGCGTTTTTTTTATTATTATTTTCTTTTCAATGACCCTCTTTCCTTGTGTTTCTTAATTCGACTCGGATTTGATTCATCTAAATATATTTTCTGGCATCTAATTATTACGCGGTTTCTTCTGTTCTACATCTGTTCAATTATCCGTCCACCCATGCATCCGTCCTTCCATCCAACCATCTATTCTTTCCATCCATCCATCCATCCATCCATCCATCCACCATCCATTCTTCCATCCATCTCTCTCATTCATCTTTCCCTCCCCACTCCCTCCCTCTTCCCCTCACTCCCTCCCTCCTTCCCTCCCTCCCTCCCTCCCTCCATCCCTCCCTCCATCCATCCATTCATTCATCCATCCATCTCTCTCATTCATCTTTCCCTCCCCACTCCCTCCTTCTTTCCCTCACTCCCTCCCTCTCTCCTTCTCTCCCTCTATCTCACCCTCTTCCACCCTTCCTCCCTTCCTCCCTCCCTCTATCCCTCCATCCCCCATCCATCCATCCTTCCGTCTATCCATCCCTGTATACATCATTCCCTCCCTCCATCCATCCATCCATCCATCCACCCATCCACTCACCCACCCACCCATCCATTCACCCATCCATCCATCCATCCATCCATCCATCCATCCATCCATCCATCCACTCATCCACCCATCCATCCATCCATCCATCCATCCATCCATCCATCCATCCATGCGTCCATCCATAGATCCATTCATCCATCCATCATTTCAACCTTCCATCTGCCCATCCATCTTCCCATCCATTTATCTATGTTTGACCCAGTTAAGAGAAAAGGAAACGCTTTTTCCCCCCATATCGATGTCCGGCATCCCTCTTCATCACCCCCCAACCATCTCTCTCTCTCTCTCTCTCTCTCTCTCTCTCTCTCTCTCTCTCTCTCTCTCTCTCTCTCTCTCTCTCTCTCTCACACACACACACACACACACACACACACACACACACACATACACACACACTTAGCCTTACCCCTACCCTCATACTTTCCTTTACCCTTACCTTTTCTCATATCTTTCCCCTGACCCTTACTCTTACCCTTGCCTTACCCTTACCCTTACCTTAACCCATACCCTCAAAATTACCTTTACTTTTACCCATACCTCTCACCATTACCCTTACCTTACTCTTACCGTAACCACGGCTCTTCGGTCATCTGACAATCCGCCAGTATCCGTGATCGCTTCTCAAACAGTTCTAGAGAACATCTGACGACGTCTGAGATGGGGCGGTGTCCCTCCGTCGGTTACCATCAGTATGGTTCGTCTGGTGACATTGAAACCTATCCTTTCAGGAGAGTCCGCAATTTAGACTCGTTCAGATACGGCACTCTTTGTGTATCTTATTTCTTAATGTTGTCAGACGATTCTTTGCAAGAAGGACGAAGACACGGGAGATAGTGTAATCTACAATTTCTCCTGGGATTGACCCTGGAGCTCCTTCAGGTGAATGGAATCATCTGGCGTTATTAAGGACAAAATATATAAAGATTTTTTTTCGAATCGGAAGGGCAGAATTGAGGATTTGTAAGAAGAGAGAATGCTGGGAAGCGAGAGTGGGGAGAAAGGGGAAAAAGAGAAAAGCAAGGAAGAGAGAAAAGTGTGAAGGAATTAACAGAAGAACAGAGAGAGAGAGAGAGAGAGAGAGAGAGAGAGTGGAGGAAGAGGAGAGAAAAAGGAGGAGAGATGGGAAAAGAGGTTAATGAGTGACAGAAAGAGGAGGTAGAAAGAGAAAAAGAGAAAGAACGAAAAAAGAGGAAGAAGGGTGATCGTAGATCTTTGCGAAAGGATTCTTGTGTGTTGGAGAGAAGTGTGGGAGGGATGGAGGGAGGGGTGGTTGGAGGGACTGAGGGAGGAGCTGAATGGGAGTGGGAGGGAAGGAGAATGTATGGAGGGCGTCAGAAGTTATTGGAGATAAATGGAGATTGAAAGGAAGCCATCGAGAGGGGAAAGGGGGAAGGGAGGAGAGTTCCTGGAAAGGGGGCAGGAGATTTGGGAATAATGCCAAATAATAAAGGAGAAAAAGTTAAAAAAGAAAAAGTAAATAAAATATACTCATAACCTTTGTCTGTTTAGTACATAAGGGTCCCTCTAAGATTCATAAAATTGCCCTCCTTTAGAAAGTAAAGAGTGGTTAAAGATGTTAAATTCGTTTGTCTTTACAGACATTTATGGTATATACTGCATATATATATATATATATATATGTATATGTATATATATATATATATGTATATATATGTATATGTATATGTATATATATGTATATATATATATAAGTATATGTATATGTATATATATATATATATGTATATATATAAATATATATATAAGTATATATATATACATATATATATATATATATATATATATATATTTATATATATATATGTGTGTGTGTGTGTGTTTACATACATACACACACAAAACAATTAACTATTTATTTGTATAATAGAGGCCCCAAAAATCGCACATTAGGGTAATCACATAACTTAATACAATTTAGGAATACGACCCGTGTGTTAAAGCAATGCAGCGGTGGGTGACCGTGCTGACGGTGCGCAGGTCACTGTGGCCGAGTTGTCGAGGTAGAGCAAAAGTCGTTCGTAAATTGTCGACGACGAAAAAAAAAAAAAAAAGATTAGAGGAAAATGGCGGACGACGATTGTGACGATTATGTTGGGAGTGGAAGGGGAGAAGGAGGTGGTGGAAGAGGAAGGGAGTGAGGAGGAAGCGGTGAAGGGGTTTGGTGTAAGGGAGGGGAGTTGGAAGTAGTGGAAGAGGAAGGGGTAGGAGGAGGAGGTGTGGAAGAGGTAGGAGAGAAGGAGAGGTAGGAGGTAATGGAAGAGAAGGTGAGGAGGAGACGGAGGAGGGAATATTTGGTGCAAGGGGAGGGAGGAGGAGGAGGAAAGGAGGAGGAGGTGGTAGAGGAGAAAATAAGGAGGAGATGAAGGAGGAAGAAGGAATTGGCGTCAAGGGAAGAGGAGGGAGAGGTGCAATGGAGGAGAGGAGGCGGAATGAGAGTTTGAGGAAAGGGAGAGGGGGGAGGAGAGAAAGATGGGGAAGAGGAAGAGGAGAAGGAAGGCGCTCGATCCTGCAGAAGACATTTCTCAGAATTGACAAGACTTGAAGACGTGACTAACGTTTGGTTCAAAAGGTCAAGATACGTCAAAAGTGACGTTTGATGGAGAAAGTTTGAGATGCAGCATAACTGACGTTTGGTACATCACATCCATACGAAGTGACGAAATGATATTTTTTCAGAAAAAGGTAATGTCATAATTGTCACATGGTATGATATGATCATGTCACGCCATGATCTTAGGTTTGTTGCAGCGGGTCAGTGTGACGTCGTGACACAGAAAGCTCGTGAGTTTATGACTTATGTAAGAACATAAGAATGAAGAAGACTACAAGAGACCATAAGGCCTACACTAGTCAGTTCCATATCCATTACCACCTATCATCTCTATTCATAAAGCTATCTTACGTCTTAAAACAACCAGTCGTTTCAGCGCTCACTACATGGTCAGTCTAGTCTATTCGCGAACCACTTAGCGATTATTATAAGCTAAAGCAATACAATAAAGGTCATATGATGACGTGACAAGGTCAAATTGAATATTAATTAGATAACATCATTCTTGACCTTTGGTTCTGGAAGGTCAAAATAAGGCTTTCAGTAACAAGGTAAAAATAAGATAATACCTGACCTTGAGAGAAAAGGTCAAAATAAGGTCATACTTGACTTTGAGAAACAAGGTCACACGAATGACTAAAGGTAGCCTTGTGCGCGCTTTCAGACGCGTTGTGTACCTTTTGTTCTAGACTTTTTTTTTCTCTGTGTAAGGTCACTGACGTATAACACGACGTCGCTGGCAAAAATCTTCCCCTCCCCCTTGTTACTCGAGAAAAAATGAAAACCTCGAAATGTCAAGTTCCTGCCAGAGTATCCGACAGTGTGGAGGTGCATAGTTTATACACAGACATCAGGCCATACGTTTGTTTTCATATACTGTAAATATATATAGTATATATTTGTCCAACGGCGTGTGTGTGTGTGTGTCATTCACCATGGTCTTGGATCACGTGTTGGACTCGTGATCGACAACTATTTTTCTCCCGGACGAGAGCTTAGAGGTCATATATGACCGATCTATGGGTAATGCTGTGACCTTACACGCACACACACACCTAACTCCACGCCCAAGAGAGTTGGAGTAACAACTCGCAGCACAGCGATACTGAAATTATTTAAGCTCTGTGTGGGATTCGAACCCGGACCGCCGTAGTGGCATCCGGGAACTCTAACCACTACGCCACGAGGTGTGTATTCACCTAGTTGTATTTTACGAGAAGAGAGCGCTCATCGTAATCCTCTTTTGTATCTTTCAACATCCAGTTTGATCTTAAATTCTTGTATAGTTTTTGCACTCGCTGTCTCCTCATTCAATTTGTTCCATGAGGAAACAGTGACTGCAAAAACTATACAAGAATTTATTATCAAACTGGATGCTGTGTGTGTGTGTGTGGGGGGGGGCGCGTTTTGTAATTCTAATTCTGCTACACACACACACATACACGCACATACACATACACACACACACACACACACACACACACACACACACACACACACACACACACACTACGGCGGTCCGGGTTCAAATCCCGCCCAAGTCTAAGATAAATTCAGTATCACTGCGCTGCGAATCGTTACTCCAACTCTCGTGGGCGGGGAGCTGAGTGTGTTTGTGTGTGTAAGGTCACAGCATTAGCTATAGATCGGTCATATATGAGCTCTGAGCTCTCTTCCGTGAGAGAAATATCTGTCGATCAGGGGTGCAACACGTGATCCAAGACCATGATAAATCACACACACACACACACACACACACACACACACACACACACACACATACACACACACACACACACACACATATATACACACACACACACACACATATATATACATGTATATGCATGTATGTGTGTGTGTGTGTGTGTGTGTGTGTGTGTGTGTGTGTGTGTCTGTGTATGTGTGTGTGTACATATATTCATACACAGACAAGTGATTATGTTTGTCATTCTGCAAGTGATTGTGTTTTAACCGCATATTTGTTTTGCATATTTTTACATATGTCTATTTCCCAGTTGGTATTAAAAAATAAAATGAAAGAAGTACAATCCATTAAGAAGATGATAAAAGGGAGCAAATATGAAAATGGCCAAAGAAGGAAAACAGACCTTATAAAACTGCATGAAGAAATTGGGAGAGATGTAGTCGAGGGGGAAGACATGGGACGGAACACAGATAGGAATGGAAGAGAAGAGGCGTATGTTATTGAGCTGGAAATCATATAGGAAGGAAAGATGGATAAGATGGAAGAACAAGCCATACGTTTAATGAAATAAATCAAAATAAATGTCTCAGTAAAGATATATTGGGAGAATATTGGAAGAATAACGATAGGAAGAATTGTAAATTAGTGGAACAGCGGGAGCGGTGAATGAAAGTGACGAATACGGAAAAGACTGAAAACAGCTGAATAGATTAAACAATATGTTCTGTATTCTATAGTTCAGTGTAGCGGGGAGACTAAAGATAATATGAGGTAGCAGTAGTTAGATTTTAACCAAAATAGTATATGGAAACGGCGATACTGTAATGAAGGGCAGACAGACAGAGAGACAGACACAGACAGACGGAGAATGAGAGAAAGAGAGAGAGAGAGAGAGAGAGAGAGAGATAATGAAAGAAGAGAACGATAATGAGAGTAAAAGTGAGTGAGTGAGAGGGAGATAGTGAATAAATGAAGGCGTGCAGTGTTAAAAGAAAAAAAAACGAGAAAGAAAAATCAAAGCTGGAAAAAGAAAACTGTGTAAGGAATTGTATTTTATTTCTCCTGCGCGGATGGCGAAGGAAAAGAAACATGCAGAGATTTTACAAAGGAGAAGTTAATGTGGAGGATCAGGTAATTATTTCGGTAACGAGTGGTTCCTCGTTGCAGTGGAAAGAAAAATCCAATAAAGTTTTATCGAGAGAAGTCGAAAGTCCAGGTGTTTATTCTGTGTCCGTGTCTGTCATTGTCTTCTTGGGGATGTGCGTGTGCATACGTTTGCGTGCGCGCATTAGTTGAGAAATGTTTTATTGCGTGAAGGATGACAGGCAAAGAAAACCGGACTTAGCAATTATGGTCTAGGAGGGTTAGGGGTGGGGGGTGGCGGAAGGGGTGGCAAACCATCAGGGGTGAGGTGAAAGCGAGACACAACCCTCTTGAGTGTATTGATGCCCAACTTCTATTATCAAACCTCCATAGTAAGTGAGGCAACAGGAAGGGAGGGAAAGTGTTTGTATTGACGGTGGAAGATGCAGGGACAAAGAGGAGGAAGTTGGAGTAAAGAAAGGGGTCTGAGGTGATGAAGAAGGGAAAGGAGGGGATAAAGAAGAAAGTTAAAAGAAAAGAGCCATTCAAGACCTAGATAATGAGCTTCAGGAGGATAGTGAGAGTGTAAGGAAGAGGAGGAGAAGGGATGAGGAAAAGAGCATAGAAGGAAGAAGTGGAAGGAAGTGGGAGGAAGAAGAGAAAAAGAGGTCTAAAATAAGAAAAGAATAAAAGGAGATGAGAATGAAAACAAGAAATAATGGCTGTAAATGAAAGAATAGTATAGGGTTTGCGATAATGAGGACGGAGAAGAACATTGTAAGATTAGAAGAGAACATTGTTGTTCAAAGGAAGGGAAGGGTAAGGGTAGTCACCAAGGAACTGAACTTGGAAGACAGACAAAAAGATTATTTTTTAGAATATAGAGATCGAAAGGTAGGAATAGTAGTAGTAGGAAGAGTAGTAGTAGTAGGAGATAGGGTACCATCACCAGATAGCCCCAGACGTGGCAGGAAGGTGGTTAGTACTTTAGCTGTAGTATTAGTACAAGTAAGAAGATGAGGAAGGAAAGAAGGAAAAGTAATAACAGTAGAATAAAAAAATGGAAAATATAGTGAAGAAGAAAATGTTCGAGAAGGGAAAGACAAATATGAAAATAAAACTTAAGAAGATCGAGTAAAAGGGCAGTAGAAGGTAGACAATATACGAGGAATCAGATACGTAGAACAAGGTCGGAAAGTGTAAAAAAGTAAATTGAAACTTGTTAAGGGAATAACAAGAAGGGTAGAAAAAGGGGAAGAAGAGTCGTGTGTGGATGGTGAAATTCACTTGAAAAAATAAGAGGAAGAGGAAAATGAGATTTTCATGAAAAAAAAAAACAAGATAAGAAAGTAAAAGAAAGAGAAATGATAAAAGAGGAACGGAAATAATATTACTAAGCAAAATGTTGAGGAAGAGGAGGAGGGGAGGAAATGGAGGAGGAGGAAGAGGAGAAGAAGGAGGAGGAGGAGGAAGAGGAAAGGACGAGGAGGAAGAAAGGAGGAGTCGGCAGGGAATGAAAACAATGGCTTTAGTGGAGATGGGGGCGGAGGTGACAAGATGGTGGTGATGGAGGTGGTGGAGGTGGTAGTAGTGGTGGAGGTGGAGAGTGGGAGAGTCGTGAGGCGTCAATTACCGCGACAGATGTTGGCTGTTAAGAGACAGACCAACTGATCACGTGATGTATTACACGTCGTTCGTTCCGATATTGATATGTCGAGAGATTTTCGTTGTCGTTCTGCCGGATCAGGCTCGGAGACAGAAGTCTTCACCGACGCCAATGGTAGTCTCACCAGTAACAGTACCAGTACCACCACCAACACCATCACCATCACCACCACCTCCTTCTCCTCTTCCTCCTCCTTCTCCAATCCTCCTCCTCCTCCTCCTCCTCCTCCTCCTCCTCCTCCTTCTCCTCTTCCTCTTTCTCCTCTTTCCCCTCCTCCTCCTCCTTCTCCTCTTCCTCTTTCTCCTCTTTCTCCTCCTCCTCCTCTTC
>NC_134803.1:33188035-33210535 GCF_046742065.1 Oratosquilla oratoria
TTGCTCTGCTCTCTAATGGTAAATATACAGTACCATTGCACTGGGGCTATCATGTCTCGTACCCCCTGGTTCAAGGTTACGTAACCCTTGGACGTACAGCTACCCCAGGTTAAGAACCACTGGGTTAAAGATACAACACGCATAGGTGACGTAATCTCGCTGGTCCATTGCTCACTTACGGGTGAGGAATGCTCCGCATGGACAACATTTTGCAATATCATACATTCCATGGTTCATAATGAACGAAATCAAATACCATTGGTATGCAAACAGGCCTTTTATTCCCAACTGTATTAATGACAAAATTCACTCACTCTCCCACTTCTTATAAAAAAAAGTGTGAGTTGTTGTATGGGCGTAGGTAAAGGGGAGGAGTTTACAACAGGAGGAATACAACTCTTAGCAAGCTCGTCACAGTTACCTTATGTATACAGAGAGCCGGGAAAATGGTTAGTCCCCGGTATAGTCTAATTCACGCTCTTCATCTTTTCATCATATTTTCTTTCATGTGATCAAATAAACGTGTTCACATCCGTGCCGTGGCGGTGAACGAAGTGTTTGGCGTGAACGAAGTCATGTGGTTACATGGAAGAAACTTTGTGACGAAACTGTGACGTAATGTGGGGAGACAGTGACGTAAGGAAGAATGTGAATTGGTCTTATCCGTTAAAGGTCAAACTGTCACATTTTCGCCATGAGGCGGGGCAGAAGTCAACCTCACCATATTGGACAGGAAAATCCTGTCTGACATTGATGGAGTGTATTTACGATGAATTAGAATAAGCTACAAAGATACACCGTACCATCGGAAGGGGCAAAAATAGTCACATTGGGTAAAACTGGCCATTGCCTTTGTTACATACGTAATTATGATAAACAAGGAAATAAAACCAGCAACTACTATTTGTTTTATATAATTCCTCCCTTTATTTGGTTGACAAACGTAATTAAGTATAGAACAAAGACAGTGGCCAGTTTTACCCTTTCCTAGGGTACCAGCATAAGACCTCTTGGTCCATAACAGAGCCAGATAGAAAAAATAGATTAGATAAATTGATAAATGAATGAATAATAAATTGATATATGAATAGATGAATACAATATAATGAAATGATGAGGCATTTACACAAGAAGAAGTTAAAAATTCAAACTGTATTACATTCAAATACTTCCACTGGAAACTTGTTTTATTCATTGACGATATGATTGACAAAGCTGTCTCCCTTAAGGCGTTCGCGTTATGTTAGCATTTTGTGTGAAAATAATTTTGATTTTAATGTTATCAATTTCCTTTAAAATTATAAAGGTTTATATTAGGACCCCCCCCCCCCACACACACACACACCTTCCGAGTCCGCGTTCGCGTTATGTTAGCATTTTGTGTGAAAATAATTTTGATATTAATGTTATCAATTTCCTTTAAAATTATAAAGGTTTATATTAGGACCCCCCCCCCCCCACACACACACACCTTCCGAGTCCCCACTAGGTGAGTGCTTTTAAGCGGTCTTCGTATGTTCTGTTTCTTACATCTGTTGTGAATCTTGTGGCTCGCCGCTGCACACTTTCCGAACTATCAAGGTCCTTAATGAGATCTGAGAGCATACAGGAGCAGCATATCCTTTGTGTGGATCGACCTGTGATCTGTATGATGTATTGAAGATGTTTCAATATTCACGAGAATGTATACTTATACACACTGTGACTTTGATTGGTATAAAAATTGTATGTAAAGAATAAGTGGTCGGAGTGTGATGTCAGCTAGAAAGGCCTGAGGATTTCGAATATTCAAGAGGTGCGTAGGGATATAATGGATTGTATTTTAGTTATTATGATAATCTAATCTTATCGGTTAGTGGTTAGGATACCTGAAATTTATATATTTTCTAAATAGATATGATATGTGACACTAGTGTTACTAGTAAGATGAATTTAAGTACTGCATATAATACTAGGGAAATATTGACAGTAATTCATAAGATAGGAAAAAAATGACTTCGACGGGTATATAAATTTAACTCATACAGACAATATATAGGAAATAGGTGAAATTTTGAAAGCAAAAATGATGAAGATTATTGTTGGCGAAGATGTTTTGACCATGATGGTTGCCATTATGGTGGTGTTGGCAGTGATGGTGGACTGGAGCGATGTTGGCAGCCTTGATGGCCATTGTTATGCTTTGGGCAGAGATTGTAATTGTAATTTATTTCGAATAATGAACTAATTACATTAATGTCTGCATGGAGTGAATGTTGCAATTTGATCGTGTAGACCAAACGTTGTCCTGCTGGTGCTTGTAATGGAGCTGTGATGATTTTGGTGATGATGGTGATGGTGGAGGTGGTGGTAGTTGTGGTGTTGATGACTTTTGTGGTGATGGAGGAGGTGGTGGTGGTGATGGTGGTGATGGTGGAGGTGGTGGTGGTTGTGGTGTTGATGACCTTTGTGGTGATGGTAGTGACGTGTTTGTGATGTTGATGACTTTTGTGGTGATTGTGGTGATGGTAATAGTAATGATAGTTTTGGTGATGGTACCGATGTTTTTTGTGATGATAGTGATTGAGACGATGGTGTTGTTGATAGTGATGGTGGTGATGTTCTTGGTGATGATGGTATTGGTGGCGGTGGTGATAGTGATGATAGTGATAGTAGTGGTGGTGGTAGTAGATATGCGTTGGTGATGGTGATGTTAGCTAAGGCGCCGACGGTGTTAATGAAAGCAATATTGCTGTAATTGGAAGTCGCAGTCCAATACTAAGCAATGTTGACGCAGAGAGATCACATGACGTTGCGCGCCTCCACCCCTCCACCCTTCCACCTTTCCACCTCTCCACATTTCAGCCACCACTACTACCCTTTCAATCCCCTCCCCTTTACCTCCCTTTACCTCCCTTTCACTGTTCTCTACTGTGACCGCCTCTGCGTTTCTCTTACTTTTACCCCCTTTCCTCCACCCTTTTTTCTTTTCTTTCCCTCTTCCCACACTCATCCTCTTCCCTCCGCTTCCACTCCTGATCCCTTCACACTCTCCACTACCCCTATCCCCTTCCTCTTCCTCTCCCTTTTCCCTCTTCCCTCTCCTTCGTTTCATCTCGCTCCCTCGTTCCCTCCCTCTGCCCTCCTTCCCTCCCTCCCATCTCCCCACCTTCTTCACTTCCTTCTCCCCCTCCTCCACCTCTCCTTCTGCCTCTCCCCTTCCTTCTCCCCCTCGCTCTCTTTCTCTCTCTCCTTCTAGTTCCCATTCTCGACCTCTTTCTCCCTCTCGCTCTCCTCCCCCATTCCCTCCTTCTCCTCCCTCTTGCCCTCTTTTCCCCTCTCGTTCTCCATCTCCCCCTCCCCTCCTTTCCCATGCCTCTTCTTTCTCCTTCTCCCTCTCCTTTCTACCTCTCTCCCTCTCCTTACCATTTCTCTCCCCCGCCACCTCTCTCCCTCTCTCTCCCTCTACTCCGCCCCTCCATCTCTCTCCCTCTCCCCTCTACTTCATTCTTTCCTTCTCTCCCTTTCTTCTCACTCATTTTCATATTCTTTATCATCACTTTCATAAAAAATACTCACGTCTTCCCTGCCACAATTCACATCCTAACGGCCATCCCTCATTCCTTTACCATCCATTCCTTTTCTTCTTATTTCTCTTCTTCATCCTTCTCTCCTCCTCCTCCTCCTCCTCCTCCTCTTCATCCTTCTAGTTCTCTTCCTCTTCCATTTCTGATTCCTCCTCGTCTTCCTCCTCTTCCCCTTTTTCATCCTTTTTTTCCACCCCTTCCTCCTCTGCCTGCACCCGTATCTCCTGGTCCTCCTCCTTCTCCTCCTCCTCCTATTCCTACTCCTCCTTCTACTTCTCTTCCTGCTCCTCCTGCTACTGCTGCTGCTGCTCCTCCTCCTCCTCCTCCTCTTCGTCCTCCTCCTTTTCGTCCTCCTCCGCCTCTTCGTCCTGCTCCTCCTTCTTCTCCAGCTCCTCCTCCTCCTCCACGTTGTCCTCTCACTGTTTTGTTCCTTCTTCTTTTCCTCGTCCTTTTCCCACTTACCCTCATCCTCTTTATCCTCCTCCTCCTCATATACCATCCTCTCCTCCCCCATAACTCACCTCCCACCCTCCTGATCCCCCCTGTGCTCACACTTGAAATGCGTTTTTATTGCCCTTTTTGTCGGACCCCGTGGCATCTGCCAAGCATCTGCTCGGTCACGTGGTCATCTGGGGTGGTCACTGTGCTACCAGACCCTCCCTCCCCTCTTTTCGTTCAAGAGACAAAACAATGTAGTTGATGTTTGCGAGAGAGGGCGATTGGGGTTGAACTCCATTCCAGTGGGGGTCTGAGCCAGTGCTGAATGGAATTCTCTTGTGTTATCCAAGTTAAATCCTGGAAAGTCCTGTAGTGAAGGAGGTGGTGAAGATTTATCAACTAACTCATCACGGCACTTTGAGGAAATTCTTGTAAGGCATTACGACATTTAGAAAAGAAAAGAAAAAAATTCGTGGCAAAAAGACTTAGTCTTGATCCCATGAACTGAGAGACATGGAGGTAAATTAGATAATTAATCTTTGGGCAGCTAGAAAAATGATAAAATAAATAAATAAATAAATAAATAAATAGATAAATGAATAAATAAATAAATAAAGTCCACCAGGTCCAAAAGGAGTCAAATGAAATGGCTCTCGCCTTTTTGTTAAACAATTGGTATCATGTTAAGATAGACGAATAGATGAAATATTAAATAGATGAATGATTAAATGAATGAATGAATGTATTGATAAATGGTAAGTAAACAAATAGGAATGTAAAAACTAATGAATAAATGAATAAATGAGCAAGTGAATAAATGAATGAATGAATAAATGAATAATTGAATAAACGAATAATTGGATAAGTGGAAAGGTGGATAGGTAGATAAGTAGATAAGTGGATAGATGAATAAATGAATGGATGAATGGATAAATGGATAAATAAATGAACGAATAAGTGAATAAGTGGAAAGGTGGATAGGTGGACAGGTAGATAAGTAGATAAGTGGATAGATGAATAAATGAATAATTGAATAAATGAAAAAAAAATAGTAAATCAAAAAGTGAATAGCTAAATAAATGAACGAATAGATATATGAAATGTCCACCGTTACGGAAATGGTGAATTTGGCCAGAATGAAAACTCTAAAGGATGTCATGACAGCGAAGGGGTCAAAATAATATTCTCATACTTGTTAGGGAGCGTTATGTGCCTTAAGGGAAGTTGAGGAAGAATGTGCGTCCTTATAAGGCTGGGACTATGTGTGTATCCTCACGTATAGAATATACTTTAATTAATGTCGAGGTCTTCCGCGAGGCCGAATAACACAGTCTGAGATTGAGACAAAGCCCTTCAAGTGTAGTTTTGTTGTATTCGTAATAGAAGAGATATTATCCTATGATAAAATATTATGTCTGTCTTTAAATGGAATAAATTTCTTGATTGTATAAAAATCATCGTTTGCGTGGATAAAAGTCTGATTCCTTTCGCGCGATAAATGTGTTAGCGTGATTACAAATATCTGGGAGTTTAGCACAAAGTAAAAAAATATAAATGAATAATAATAGATACACAAATAGATTAACAAATAAGTAAATAAACAAATAAAACAAAACCAAAGATAACTCTCCAACTTTTGATTAATCATGTCACTGATTTTCGAAATTTGTACAATGACCTTATTCGTCCAGTGGAGTTCCACCTTAGTGGAGTTCCACCTTAGTGTGGTGAAGGTGCTAACGCTGTATTGCACTAATGACGCAATCTATGTTTATTTATCAGTTTATTTGTTAAAAGAAAAAAAGAAAAAATCCTATTCCCAGGTCGTCTAAACACCATCCGAATTAATTTCGTATAGAAATGTAGCATACTGTACTTTTCATTTATGAAATTTATTTTTTATTAGTTTATTATGATTATTCTAATCAGCTTTTTGAGAGAAGGAAAGTTCAGAATATGTATATTTACGAGCTATATTGGGGGAAGGGAGGTCAGAATGTATATGTTTACGAGCTGAATGAAGTGTCTGAAGATGGGTTAAAGTAAGGGAGATTTATGATGAGTTCTGGCTTATTGATCCTCCACCCCTCTCCCTGGAAAAAGGGGAATAGAAAGTGATGTTGAAGGTTACGATAAAAGATGTTGTTTAACACTATGACGACCAACTCTCGCTAAGAGAACAAACCTAACAGATTTAATTCAATTTTAGACTAAACTAGTCAATCAGCCTTAGCTACTTCATCATAAAAATGAGGATTACTATCGTTTCTGTAAATCCCATTTCGCTTGTATAACATAACCTTTATTCATATTCCTCTGGCTAGCGCCAGACTATTTCATACATCCTAAACGTCACCATACGACATCTTTGGCACCAAGTGCCTCCAGAGAATCATGGAACATCGCTGGAATGACTTAGTATCAAACCAGGGACTGTAGAGTAAGACTCACTGTAGGCTACTTACCGTTACAATTCGTGAACTTCAGCTCCATTCTAGATGGGCATGTGCCCCGTTTCCCTAATGTTGATCCTGCTCATCGGGCTTCTGTCTCCGCAACAGACAACCCTCGGTGAAGGAGACGACCGGGACGTCCATAGAATTCATGGCTAGGGCAAGTTGATCAAACCTGTAGGAAGGGTGTCTGCATGGGAGCTTGCTCGGAGAGACCGTGGGAACTGGCGTCGGCGTGTGAGTGAAGCAAAGCGCCCCTTAACGTATGCCTCCAATTGATGGTGATGGTTATGATGAAACGTCACCTTAGCTAAGGGTTTGATGTATGTTCCCCCTTGCTCTATTGAGTTTGAACCTTTGTAACATTGCATGTAATAAGTTATGTTAGATCTCTTCTATTTGTACGTCTTGATTATACAAGTCGTGCTTGTCTGCGTTCGCATAAGTACTCGTTTACAGTTTTGTACAAATAGTCCTTGAGACGTAAATTTGAGTGTGGTAAGCGCTTGTGCCGTGTATTTGTAATACGTGGTGTAATGTGTGTAAATACGTAAGACATACAGACACGCACACACATGCATGCACATACACACACGCATGCGCTTATACATACATATGCACAGGCACGTAAACATACACATGCCCGTACACATACTCGCGCACGCACACACACACACACACACACACACACACACACACACACACACACACACACACACACACACACACACACACACACACACACACACACACACAAGTGCACGTACACTAGATGAGGAACACCCACCATTGGTTGATAATTTCAATAGAACACGTATTGAATTGAATATATCGATTGTGTTAAATTGTATTAGATTAAGTAAAGAAATATTTGTAAAGGAGGTGTAGACGGCAGAGGTGGATGGAGTGAACATGAGAGGATGACCGAGGATAAGATGGATGGATGGAGTGAAAGGGGCGTTAAGCAGGAGGGGGATGTCTGTTGAGGAGGGAAAGGAGAAGGCGGGAGATAGGGGTGAGTGGAGAATGCTATGTTGTATAGACGATACTGTGATGCAAGGCAAGGAGTGGGTGGGAATTGGGATGGGACTAGGGAATGGTTGTGTGTGAATTATATTTTGACGCAACCCCAAGGGATTTCTCCCCGTCTGCTATTCTTCTGCACGATGGGGTGGAGAGGAGTGGTCGCCGATTAAGTGAAGCGGCCGTGCTGTAGATTTGCGGTGCCTTGCTGCATTGCTTCTGACCCATATATATATATATATATATATATATATATATATATATATATATACATATACACAGGTATATCTATATATATTATTTGTTGCTTGAGGTATCTCCTAGCTTGAAAAATTAAGATCTCAGATATATACAAGTACGCACACACACAAATCTCTTGGGTGTAAATATAGTGTGCATAGTTCGGTGCAGATTGTGTACATATGCATATATTAGTATTGAAAACACAGACTTGAAAGCCGGTATGTTTAGTATTATATTTACAATGTAATTATTTATTTAGAACCATGTACTTCCTCACCAGAAATGAAGGAACATAAGCATTAGAAAACAAAATATTGGTCCTTGAAATGTTTACCAGGAGAGTGGTTAGCGAATAGAATAGAGTTAGTCACCAGGTAGTGAGCACCTCAACTATTTTGTTACAAGATAACTTTAGATAGCTTTATGTATGGAGATGATAGGTGGTAAATAACTTAGAACTACCCCTAGTGTAGGCCTTATGGCCTCTTGTAGTCTCCTCCTTTCTTATGTTCTTAAGTAGTACATAATTTAATAAAATTGTCTAGTGGCAGACAGAATGGAAGTGGAAATAGAATAGCGGTTTGATAAAAGGTTAACAAGCGTACAAATACAATGCCTTGTTTTTCAATGAAAAATATTACAAACATCATCATATATCTATGGTCAGCAAGTTTGTGTATCATTACTTTCCACTACAACGATTTACATAGCTGTCTGTAGAGTATAATTAATCAATCCTGTGTGCACTCGATCGGAAAAAAATGTACAATATTAGTTAACTGATTAATCCACCCAAGGCTGGACATAATAGCGGCTCTGTCGAATTTCGTTAATGGTGCTGATAATTGATGCAGCGGAATTGTGGAATTGATTTCAAAACAACGCCGAAGACTAATGAAGTGGGTGGTGAGAAGGTGGTATCACTGTGGAAATACTGTCGAGGGAAATAACAATGTACTGTTTATTAGTGTTTATACGAGTAATTGTATATATGCTCATCTGTATTAGTGTTTCTGTTAGTGTGTGCATACACGCATACGTGTATGCATTGTGTGTGGGTGAGTGTGTGTGTGTGTGCTTGTGTGTGTGCGTGTGTGTGTGTGTGTATTCACCTTGGTTTTTGGATCACGTGCTGGACTCGTGATCAACAGCTGTGACCTTACAAGCACACACACACCCAACTCTCCGCCCACGAGAGTTGGATTAACGGCTCGAAGCACAGCGATACTGAAATTATTTCAGCCCTGTGCAGGATTCAAACCCAGACCGCCGTAGCGACAGTCGGGGACTCTACCAACCGCGCCACCAAATCGTATATGTTTGTGTGTGTGTACGTGCACGTCACTATGGCGTTACATTTTATTGGCAAGAGCTTAGCGTCCTCAACGGTTTCTGGCCTGTGTGCAGATTCTACCAGGGCCCACGCGATAGCCACTGCTCAGAGAGCCGCGTGTGTATCAGGGAGAAGGACCATCATTGCCCTGTGCTGGGCGTCTGCATCGGGGGTCGCAACTACCCGCACTACTTTGGCATGCTCTGGTCCGCAACCCTCTTCCACGCCCTGAGCAATATTACAACCGTGGCAAATGATCACTCAAACCAATTAGATATTCAAGAAGATTTAGATCAATTACAGCAATGGTCTGAAAAGTGGCTAATGAAATTTAACACAAGTAAATGCAAGGTAATGCACATAGGTAAAAATAACAGTAAGTACGATTACAAGTTATTTGGTAATTCGTTAACAAAAGTGGATAGTGAAAAAGATCTCGGCGTAATTATCAGTAACGACCTCAAATCATCCAAGCAGTGTATTTCAGCCTCTGAGAAAGCAAATAAGATTCTGGGACTGATTGCGCGATCTTTTGATTTCAAAAGTCCATCACTCATTAACAAGCTATATAAATCGTTAGTTCGTCCACATTTGGAATATGCTGTTTCTGAGGTTTTCCCCTCAGCTGAATAAAATTTCCTGGGGACAGTTTTTGACAAGTTTTCTTTAATATTTTTATCTAGCATTTGCCTCCCTCATTGTCAAATGAAATAAGATTTCTTGTCTTCAACGCATTTATGTCTTGTATTTTGGGCGGCCCGTGCAGTAGCGGCGAATAGGTACATAAAGATCCTTACTTAATTGATATGTACACACACACATACACACACACACACACACACACACACACACACACACACACACACACACACACACACACACACACACACACACACACACACACACACACACACACACACACACACACACACACACACACAATTATATGTATATATATATATATATATATATATATATTATATATATATGTGTGTGTGTGTGTATGTATTTATGTATGTATGTATATATTGGGGTCTGCTTATTACTGGCTAAGAATTCACCCACGGTTAGGGTTGAGCTTCGTATGGAAACGGGACGATCAGCGAGCTTCATTTCAATCGGGGTGGGGTCACTTTAGTGCAAAGTCCAATTGGAAGCTTCCTCGCTTATATGACATCATCAGTAAGGTGCATTTATGCTTAGAGTGTAAGTGAATGCAAACTTACAAATATACAGAAACTAAATTTTCGTGCGACAATGCACAGGTTGCAATGCAATGGATAAATAAGATGTGTAGGTTTGGAATTTATATCGTGTGATTTTTTTTTTCCAGAGTGCACGTTGTGTGACGTGGCTGGCCGATAGTAGGAAATGGTTGGAAATGCTTGTGACGTGTGGTATCTGGCATGTGTAGACAGCCATGATTCCGATGAAATATTCCATTTGACAGAATGTGTGTTGGTGCATCAACCCCACATTTTCTTTATTATATAATTTTTTTTTATTATCGTCCCCATCATCGTCATAATTATAACAATAATCATATCATTATTATTGTCATTGTTACTGTTATTATTATTGTTATCCTTACTAATATCACCATCGTTATCAACATAATCAATATTGTTGTATATAGCAATTGTGCTGTATGTTGTTTGCTGATAGATAGAGGTATAAAGAAAAAATACACTGCTTCTTCAACATCATAATTTATTTTTCTTGGTACTACTAGTATGCCTTTTTTGTAATCACAAATTCCCGAGATTGATCCGAAAAGACCCCGGTGATTAGCATCGGTAGTGGCTGTCTCAGACCATAAGGCAAAGGTGACGGCTTCGACCGTAGATTCGTGTCTTGCTGTAGATGGACCTAGCCAGAAGTCATGAGATCTTCTTCGGAAGAGTGTAGTGTGTAGTGTGTAGTGCCTTAATGGTCCATTGCAGGGACGCTCTATCCTAAGAGGGACAATACAGCCTCGACCACACCATTTTGGCTTAATCCGACTTGGTGAGTTTGCATGTACAAGTACTGTATGTTGAGAAGTGCATGTGTGAAGTTGTTTGGTATGATGGAATGACTGTGGTTGTGAAAAAAGTCTGAAATCAGTGGAATCAGCTCAACCATACTGATTAGGTGCTAACATATATTTATATGTGACATTGGTCTACGAAACCTCTGATGTCCGCCGTTGTGGAGAGATAAGGGTTGGAAAACCATGAAAGTGCTTTGCATTAATTGGGGATCGAACCCGGACCTTCCGAAGGAGAAACGTTATCTATCTGTTCAACGCAGGTTTAATATTAGTGTAACGTAATTACGAACCTTTGCTGTTTAGTACAAACGTTTTGTCCAAAGTGGAGTTTATTGTAATCCTCGTGTTGTCACGGACACTGAAAGGGCGATAGTCGTCAATTGGTGATGCAAATTTGACTCTTATTGCTGCCAAATGACAATTGCTCCTTGTCGCTACAGGTGATTAATTACTTTAATGGAATGCAGGAGGTAGAAATACACGTGCCCTTCCATGTCCCGCCACCGCCACCACTACCACCACCACCAACAGCAACAACAACAACAACATTAAGAACATTAACAACAACACAGCGATCACTATATTAGGCTCTACTACTACCATATCAGGTACCATCACTATATCAAACACCACCACCAACACAACCACCGACATCTATACCAACACCAGTATCACCACCACAACCGCCACCATATCACAACTTCTTCTATCATTTGAAACACTACTACCACCAACATCACCACCACCACCAGCACCAACACGACGACGACGACCACTACCATCACCATCGCCACCATCATCAACAACATATCAAGTAATTAAGACCTACCTAGCATCAGAAAGAGGGAAGAGAAAGCACTTTCCGTCAATGTTCTGTGTCTCCTTGGCATTTCGATGCCAAAGACGCGGCATATCAAATCATCCCTGGGAGTATTATAAGCAAAATGATGTGATCGTATCGTTGCTTCTTCAAGGTTGAAGTTGTCAGACAGCAACAATCAACCCATTACAACCCATTACGTTCTTAGCGATGACGTCACAGTAATGGCAGGGGATGTGATGCCACAGGATGTGATGCCAAGAGATGTGGCATCAAGAGATGGGGTGCCAGATCATGTTAACATGTACAACCATGGAACTATCAACCTCAGCCTTAAAAAAAACCCCACTTTATATATATATATATATATATATATTGAAATATGTAAGACAGATGAGTGGACGGGTGGTGAGATAAACACAGGGAACCGTTTAGGGATTTATTCTGACGTTTCGTCCTTACTAGGACTTCTTCAGAGTAGAAGTCCTGGTAAGGACGAAACGTCAGAATAAATCCCTAAACGGTTCCCTGTGTTTATCTCATCACCCATCCACATATACTGTATGTATATATATATATATATATATATATATATATATATGTATATGAATATATACATATATGTATATATCTATGTATATATATATGTATGTATATATGTATATAATCATCCGACGACAGCCAAAACAAATTGTCAACCTCAAAATTTGTAATTTACGTCATCGGAGCGAATGGGCTGAAGTGCCCTCGCGCCTGTGTTTGTTTGCGAATGTTATTGTAATGCTTTCGTTGTGTTTTTGTTCGGGCGTTGGTCCCAGTCATCCATTATACAAAGAAAACAATTGCTGCCGCCGGTTAAGTGTAGTTGTGATGCTTTTAATTGAGTGTTTTTGTCCCTCTCCCCCCGCATCCCCCACCGCCCCCTCCTCCTCCTCCCGAATGAAAGCTTTTGAGGCGGCTGGCGGGCATGCCACAGCCACCAGCAGCTGCCACCAGCCGCCGCTTCTGGTGTCACCGCCTTGCCTTCACCACGGTCACTGCCATTAGTTTTGTCATCATGATTGTCAGTATCGGAAGTACTAACACTTTATACCTTCCACTATTACCAATGACGCCGCTGCCTCCACCACCACCTCCGCTACCATCTCCACTGATGTCGCCGCCTCCGCTGCCGCACTACCTAGCAGAGCATCCATGTGGTTCTGCGCTGTCCGGAGACACCGTACTGCTCTGACCTCATCGCTGAGGTCGGGAGTGTCTCGGCTAGTGGCGGGACGGCCTGCCTCAGTCTATTTGCACTGGGGCAGTGGAGCAAGTCGTGGACGAATGGGTGGCGAGTGGGGTGGCCGCAGTAATAGCATTCTTTGATGATGAAGTCCTTATGGCGTAGTGAACCCAGACCCCGGAGACTGTTTAGCACGACTTTGCCTCCTTTTCGCGCGGTCCGTGAATGCCCGTGTCCTCGATCTGCCGATGTCTTGCCCTGTCCCAAGGCAACCGGGACCTGATGGGTGTCCACTGGAAATGTGGAAGCAACTTGTATCGATGCATATGTCATCTCATTCCCTTCCACTCCCATGCGGCTGGGAATCTAGATGAATCTCGCCTTCCGGAGGTTGTTGGAGTGCCCGCTGAGGTCAGTGGCGTGTTGAGAGGTAACTATCTCCGTTTGGAGATATTTACTATTATCATCACTAACCCTATCATCATTACCATCACCAGTACCACCACCGACTATCATCTCCACCACCACGATCATCACTACGAGTATCGCCTCCAACAGCAATGCCTATGCAGGCAGGGTTGTATTTGTTATTGTTCATAATGGTTTTTTGCGCTAAGCGGTTTTAAGAGAGAATGGACTAGGGAGGGGAGGAAAGAGAGGTAGAGAGAGAGAGATAAAGACAGAGAGATGAGAGAGATAGAGAGAGAGAGGGGGGGGAGGGCGAGAGACCAGACAGACAGACATTATTATTTCTATTATTTTTACATCTTCTCCCCACCACATCTTATTTTTTTTGTCTTATTATTTTTCTTCGTTTTATTCCTCGTCGATGTCTTTGTCGTTCTCGTTTTATCGTCTTATTTTTTTTCTATCTATCATTACTCTCACCTTAACTTCTCGCACAAGCTTAACATCATCTTCGTGTCTTGTCGCTTAAATACTGCTCTCTTTAAGAAAAATACTTCTGATTACTTCAGAGTTTCTTTTGCAATGACTTCCGATTGCGCAGCTTGAGTCTCACCCTTTTCAATATTTCCCATGTCCCCCTCCTCTTCCTCCTCCTCCTACTCCTCCTCCTCTTCTTCTTCCTTTTTCCCCTTCTCCTTCCCCATTCCATTCCCCCCCTCTCCTTTCAGCTCCCCGTCCAGTTCCCCTCGCCCACCTCCTCCTCCTCTGTCTTCCTCCTCCTCCTCCTCCTCGTTCCCTGATACCTTGCTCGTCTTCTTTTCGTTGTTCTTTTCCTTGTCCGCCTTCTCGTCCTTCTCCTTTTCTTCTCCTCCTTCTCGTCCTTCTCCTTTTCCTTTCCTCCTTTTCGTCCTCTCCTTTTCCTCCCTCTTCCCCTCCTTTCTTTTCTTCTCCCTCATCTCCTCGTCTTCCTCCTTCTGCTTGTCTTCCTCTTTCTCTCCCTCTTCCTCCTCTTCCTTCACATCTACCTCCTCTCTTCCTCTCCCTTCCCCTCGTCCTTTTCATTTTCCTCATTCTTCCCTTCCTTCTTTTCCTTCTTCTTCTTCTTCTTCTTCTTCTCTCGTACTTCCTCTATATGGTTCTCCTCTTTCTCCCCTCCTCCTCCTCCTCCTCCTCCTCCTCCTCCTCTTCTTTCTCCACATGTACCTCCCCTCTTTCACCCTCCCCCTTCCCCTCGCAAGATCTTGCATTGGTTTTCATTTAAGAATATTTTAGCATACGTGTCATAATATGAAACAACATAATTCGTATAAAACTCTTTGATTTAAAGCTCATTTGAGTACCGCTGTGCATGTCAACAACAGCGGACGACCACGTCGACATGGCATCATGAGCTGATTTTTTCTTTTCCTTTAATTCCTTCACTTGTACTTATTCCTTTGTTATTGGTTTTATATATATATATATATATATATAAATATATATATACATATATATATGTATATATATATATATACATGTATATATATATTATATATATATATATATATATGTATACATTTACATATATGTATATATATATATATATATATATATATATATATATATATAATATATATATATATATATTTATTTATTTAATTTGCTTAGTGTTCTTTCTTTGCGTCGTGCTATTGGAGTGGACGCCTTGTTTGAGGGATTAACTTAAACAAGATTCAAATATTAATGGGATAGAACATCAACATACTGAGAATTTGCTCACTTTGATAACATCCGAATGACATCACGTGATGGGATGATCTCATGTAATGGGGTGACATCATGCAATGGGGTGACATCACGTAATGAGGATGACACCACGGAATATGATGACGTCATATAGTGGAATAATGTCACATAATGGGATGACTTCACGAGGCTGCGATAACGTCACTGAGGGGTGTGACATCACATAATGGGATTATATCGAGTGTAAGGACATCAAGACAGTCGCCTCGAACCCTCAATATTTCAAACTATTTGATTCGGGTGAGTGCCAGACTTGACAAAAAACTTTCTTAGGTCATCTCGTTATGATCGGTCTTGTTTGTTCTCTTTCTCATTCCATTTTCTTTATCTTTTTTTTTTTTTTTTTTTTTTTTTTTTTTTTTTTTTTTTTTTTTACTCCTCTTTTTTTTTTTTTTTTTTTTTTTTTTTTTTTTTTTTTTTTTTTTTTTACTCCTCTCTACCTATCTTCTCTTTTAGCTTTTCTCCCAATCCTGTATATTTCCCCCACTCTCCTAAATATTCTCTTCGTCGTATACGTCTTATTATGTCTTCTATCCTTTTTCCAGTCATCTTAATTCCCTTTTCTCATCTCCCTCTCCCCACCTCATTCACCCAACATTCTCCAACATTTCTTCGTTTATCTCACATTCTCTCCCTCGCAGCATCCCCCCTTGTCCTTCATTACCCCATTCCTGTTTTGCTGACCGCTCCCTTCCCACTAAATCACCCACCCAGTCAATAATGCTCCCTTAATTATCTTTGCTTCACTCCCTCTGGCCCCCGACACTAGTATATTATGTGACGTCATGAGGACTCTGCAAGGAATCTATTTGGGAGTTACTGGTGGAATTATAGGGATGTTGCACAAGGCCTTTGACTCTTAGGGATGAGAGAGAGAGAGAGAGAGAGAGAGAGAGAGAGAGAGAGAGAGAGAGAGAGAGAGAGAGAGAGCTGGGAGTTGGGAGTGGGAGAGAGATAAAGGGATGAAGAGGGAGACGTAGCTAAGGGTGCTATTAGTCCTAATGATCGACGCAAACACAAACAAGGATGATATATTTTTGGTAATATGAGAACAGGTACAGTTGCCAGCACAGATACATCGGTCGGTGCATTTTTTTTTTTTTTTTTTGGTATTATCGTTACAATTTAAAAGACTATTTTGATGGTGACGGAGGTAGTTATAAAACACCTTTGGCTTGATATTCATTGATATAAATAAACACTATTGTTATATGGTGAGTCGGTGTACTGGTGGAGGTGGTAGTATTGGAGGTGGAGAAGGTTTTGATGAGCCACTGGCATATGCGCATCGGTAACAAATGACATAATTGTGTCGTCGGGTCGTTGATGACCGTTATTTCCGTTAATGTTTATGATGTCCGTCCGCGCCAATAACGGTTCTTGTTGTTCTCCGTGATTGTTTTTCCTTGATGACGATTGGTGATAAGCTGTGTTGTGTTGGGCTAATAATAACCTTTGCACCTGTCTGCTTTGTTCATTCGGTTGTTGTTGTTGGTATTGTTGTTGCTGGGGGTGTCTTCTTCGTTGAAGTCTGGGGTCAGGTTGATAATGATGACATTGGCCAATGTAAACGTGACTTGAAGAGACGAGCGATATGTAGGAGGAAAAAAAAAAGAGAAAGAGGAGGAGGAGGGAGAGGATGAAGATGAGGGAGAGGAGGAGGAGGAGATGATGGGAGGGAGAGGGAGTAGAGGAAGAGAAATAGAAAGAAGAGTAAGAGGATAAGGAGAAATAGTAATTGGATGCGGGAGGAAGAGGAAGCGGAGGAGAATAGAGACAAATTACAAGAAGAGAAAAAAGCAGAGCTGGAAGATAAAGCAAAAATGGATTAGGAAACGGAAAAGTAAAATAAGGAAGAGAAGAAGAGCGAAAAAAAAGTAAAAGAAGAGCGAAGTCAGAAGGGAAAGCGAAAAAGAGATGATGTATTTGAATTGGACAAATTTAGATTTAAGAAGGAAAAAGGCAAGAATTGGTTAACTAATAGGGTGGTCAACGAATAGAATAGACTTAGTAACCATGTAGTAAGCGATGAAACTATCAGCTGTTTTAAGAAACGGTTAGACAACTTTATGGATGGGGATGACAGGTGGTGATGGATATTGAGCTGCCTTGTGTAGGCCTTATGGTCTCTTGCAGTCTCCTTCATTCTTATGTTCTCATGTTATGTTAACTAAATTATCTAGTAAAAAATACATAACGAAAACATGGCAGGGAGAAAGACTTGTATATATAAAACTTTGCTATACGGTGACGGTCGTAAATCTAATGGTAACCATTTTGGCAAACACATAAACACACATACACGCGCGCGCGCGCTTACACACACACACAAACACACACACACACACACACACACACACACACACACACACACACACACACACACACACACACACACACACACACACACACACACTTGTGCAACCAACTCACACACACTTGGAAAAAGAGAGAGAAGGAGAGAGAGAGAGAGAGAGAGAGAGAGAGAGAGAGAGAGAGAGAGAGAGAGAGAGAGAGAGAGAGAGAGAGAGAGAGAAGGGGGGCAAGGCAGGAAGGAATGAGGGAGGGAGGAGGGAGGGAGAAGAGGAGGAGGAGAGGTGGAGACAGCCAGACAGACGCCCGCAAACGAGTGCTGATCAAAATCTGAAGGCAGAGACGTGACGTCATAAGAAGTCGTGAAAGGAAGTTGTCGTAATTAGCGAGGACCAGGATGAAAGCCAAGTGGTAATGTATGTTTGCAAACATGCACGCTTACAAGCACACGTTCATACGTAGACGGATACACACACGCACACACCCCAACACACACACACACACACACACACACACACACACACACACACACACACACACACACACTCACTCACTCATATACACGCACACACGCTCGCAGATACACTGGACCCAACTCAACAATTATTGTCATTATTTTCTTTTATTCACAGCTAAGTGAGCATAAAAATGAACGAACCATTTGTTTTCTATATTCTTTTTCCAAAAGAGCAAGAACAGTAGAGCATAAAGGAGACATGTTATTCAAGCATACGTAGTGAGGACAGACAACAGAATCATGTCTCATTGTTCTTCCTCCCCGTGTGTGGGTCGGATTTCTTAAATTATTATTATTATTATACTTTTTTATTATAATATTGAAAGGACTTTAATTACATTCCTGCATACTAGAGGCAAACAGAATTCATCTATAGTTGAAAACTAGTTTTCACTAAGTAATGAATACTAATGAATTCTAATATTTGTTTTTCCAATTATTTGTTATTTTTTCTCAAATTGGTCCTTTACTATGTGATTCCACCTATTAGTCGCGATATCATCCCTACAAATAGAAGCCCACGTTATTACCTACGAAAAACATCACT
This sequence comes from Oratosquilla oratoria, assembly GCF_046742065.1. Taxonomy (NCBI): domain Eukaryota; kingdom Metazoa; phylum Arthropoda; class Malacostraca; order Stomatopoda; family Squillidae; genus Oratosquilla; species Oratosquilla oratoria. The sequence continues at coordinate 33,206,739 of NC_134803.1, forward strand.
TTACCTCTTCACCAAATTTTAGCTATTGTTCCTCCTCGCCATTTTCTCTAAATTCCCATTTTCCTTTGTTTTACTGAATTTCTCCCTCATTCCACGCTCCCTCTCCCGTCCTCGGTTGCCTGTTCCTTCCTTTGAGTGAAACACTTTCACTGTCGTAAATAGATTGAAGGAAGCACAAAGAAGATAAACACTGAAAGTGTTGTGGATGTAAATGTGTATCATGGACCAGGAAGAGTATAATGGACCAGGTAGGGTATAATGGCTTAGGCAGGATTGAATTGGTCAAGTAGTGTATAGTGATCTTTGGAAGTTATAGTGAGCCAGTAAGGGTATAGTGGGTCACAGAGGGTGTAGTAATAAGGAAAGGTATATTCAGCTAGGGAGGCAATAGTGGGACAGGGAGATTACATTGAATCAAGAGGAGTGTGGTGGACCATGGAAAGGTATATAGTTAGGAAGGTTGTTGTGTTGTATATAGTGGGCTGGGGGAGGCATAGTGGTCCAAGTAGGGTATAGTTGATCAAGGAGACTATTGTGTGTGAGGGAGAGTGTAGTTGGCCAATGAAGGTGTAGTCGGGAAGGAAGGGAATAGTTTCCTGGTAAGATAAAACGGGTTAAGGAGGACAGACAGGGTATAGTGGTCTGGGGAAAGTATAGTTAAGGATAGAAGTTAGAGTGGGTCATGTAGAGTGTAATGGGCCAAGAGGGGAGTTGTTGAGGAAGGGTATGTTAAAGCTCCCTGGAGTCTCGTGTAACCTGTTACTCATCGCAAAGGTGGAAGGTAAAAAGGGTGCGAGAAACGGTTTTTTTTTTTTTTTTTTTTTTTTTTTAACATCCCTCTCACCTGTGACCAAAACTTGTTCTTCATGTGGCTGTGTTCATTTGTGTCCAACTAATAGTTTTCGATAAGTTGTGTTCATCTAGTTTTGATTATTCAAATATGTTCACCCAGTTCTATTCACCTACATTTCTAGGTGTAAAGAACGAGGGGTAACTTTATTTCCTTTATTATCACTTTTTTGCCTTTTACACTAACCTAATCAGTGTCACAAACAACAATAAAGAAAAAGTGTCAAAATTCCACGGTGACCCTAGTAGATCGTGTGCAAACAAATGGAGTCTGAAAGTGAACTGGCGTACGTGACCGGCGCTCGGCAGTCTGTTGGACGAGAAGCTGACCGAAGAGAACAGTCATGTTGCTTAACGCTATTTCTTAATACAAAACAGTGGCATCGGTATGAGAGAACCTATGGTTATACCCCTAGTATACTTGTGCTCATTAAGGCTTCGAATGCTGTTGGGAGAGCAGTTTGATTAAACAAGTATACGTATACATATGCATACACACACACACAAACACACACACACACACACACACACACACACACACACACACACACACACACACACACACACACACACACGCACACACACACACACACACACACACACATATATATATATATATATGTATATATATATATATACACATATATATATATATGTATACATATACATACAGTATATATCCCTTACCTATCGCTATCTATATTCCCTACAACACCCTTAGCATCCTAGCCATATCATGTCATGCCTAATTACCCTATTCTGGACATCCTACTCCGCCCCCTGTTTTGCAACATCTAATTATAACTGATATCCCCTTTACCGCCTATACTTCCTAATTAATCTAAATTCACCTCTCGTGCCAATACCTAATTACAGATATTATGCCCTTATCCCGGCCCTACTGTTGCAGTCTGAATTAGTCTTTACTCACTCATGTCTTGTCAGTGCCTAATTATGTCTGTTATACTCTTTCTCCTGTCTGTACTGTCACGTCCTGATTACTCTTTATTCGCTCGATGCACGTCACTGACTAATTACACCTCGTATAGTCGTCGACCTGTCCTCACCTGTCACGGGCTAATTGGCCCAATGTCACGTAAATCCGGAACCGGTGTACAGTAAACGTAATCTGGAATTTGGTGGCTCATTATATAACATTTGTAATGAAGGCCAGGCTATTTTATTCAATAAAAGGTCTCATCCTGAATGAAGTTGGGAGTAGCCTGGAACACGTTCATGCTCTTTGGGGTGACTGAGGTGGTCAAGTAGAGCTAGAGGTGTGGCTGTAATTATGATAAAGATCAGTGTCAACCGGTAACTATATTTCATATTTGAGGACTTCAGGTAGAACATGACATACTTAAAGAGAGAACTAGCTTAGAGGTAACAGCTGACTTGGCTGATTTGATGCAGTTCTTTCAAGCCTACATAATTACCATTCATATTTGTCATACTGTGTTTTTTTCAAGACAAAATTCTGAAGCAAAAGGAGCAAGACTGGATAAAACTGGTCAACAAGCTATCAGAAGAGAAGTATTATAGATTCTTCAAAACATCTAAATAAGAGAAAATTTGATACTCTTGAAGAACTGCCGGGTAGAAATCATCATATTTTCAAGACTAGAATTAATGCATAATAGTCAGAAAAGAAAACTCACTCCTGATATACCATGTCAAACATACACACACACAACACAACATTTTATAGCCAAAAAAGTAAAGAAAATGACATATAAATCAGACGTTAATTTGACAGTAAGTACTGGTCTTCTTGTTACAAAATAATGATTTTGTGTATGAAGTAGAATTCCTCCCAGAACACACTGATCAATAAAACCTGTGTTGTTATGTTCTTGAATGCTATTCATGTGTGTTGTTATATTAGTTCTGATTTATGTGTTTGCTTGCTGACATTACTTAAGTGAACGAACAGGATTAATTTGCCTTGCAGGACAGGTACATGTAATTACAAGTGTGCATAATATTGCAAGTGATTAATAAATGTATCAGTCACCATCAATCATTATATCATTATCAATAAATATATAAAACATGCGCAGTCATAAGTATTTGTTTATGAAGTGATTGGAGCATCTGTCCCTAATAGAAATAAATAAATAAATAAAAAAATAAAAACGTGGAGACAAGGCATTGCTGTTGAATGTCTCGGCCTACTATTGATGACGTCACGCGCAGTGTATCAGTCCTTCTATCTCAGAGACAATGGCTTAACCCAATGATGCAAAGTGTATGTGAAATATTTAGCACTTGGATGGAAATAGCTGTAATTAAATTCTGAAGCCAATGTAACCAGCTTGATAATTATCACGTGCCAGCCCCGAAATACAACACTGGTATACCACCCCTTTGATATCCTCCGATGCAGAGAGGGGTCGAGAAGCCGTGAAAGTGAAGCTAGAGCAATTGCCTGAATCCTTCTGGGGATTATACCCGGGCTTCCAGCGTTCGATACAGGGTGCTAACAGCTACTTCACGAGATATCCCAGTAACAAAAATGGCTGTACTTAATTTCCTTTGGAGTAAACATAAAACCTGTTTTACTTATCGGGTGACCTATGATCCTTGCCTATAAGAAGTAAGTGGTACTCACTCTCCTTATCATTGTCCTTACGCCCATAAGGTCATCCAAGCATTTACATGTGTCAGTCTATGTCAACCGTATCACAATCTCCATAATTTTCTTTCCTTAAAGTTATTAATTTTATCCACGTTACATATACTTAACCTGTCCTGGCATCTTCCCTTACTCTCCCATCTCCTTCTTTCATTTTCTATCCTTTACTTCTTCCTTTTTCTCTCTTTCCTTCCCTTCCCTTCATTCCTCTCTTTCCTTCTCCCTTCTGTCCTTCCCTTTTTCCTTACTATCCTTTCGTTTCTCCAGTCATCTTCCTTCTTCTCATTCTCCTTCCTTTTTCTTCCTGCCCGCC
>NC_134803.1:33218035-33225535 GCF_046742065.1 Oratosquilla oratoria
TTGTTCTCTGTGCATAAGAGCATTTTATACTTAAATCATTTTAACTTCTTTGTGTCTGAATACTTGGTCTGTAATAATGATATTTCGTGAATTGCGTTTTTTAAGTTAACGTTTATATTGTAATAAGTTTGCTATTACAAATATAACAGAAAGTAGGTATACGGTTGGTTATATTTGTAATTCTCCTAAAGATCATGGCATTCCCACAGATGAAGAGAAAAGTTATATGACATCTTTGGAGGGACTCAATTTTTCATAGGTTGTGTGGTTCAATACCAGATGGCGCAGTTGGCGAGACATGACGTCATAACGCATAAAGTGTTTGTTTGCATAATCCGAACCGGGTTAAAGTCTTGAATGATCTTTAGACTTTAATAGGGTTTCTATTGTTTTTTTATTTGATATATTTTTTCTATATATTATTTATGTTACAGAAAATGTGTTTTCTTTTAAAGAAAAGTATATTGAATACTCGACAACGTACCCTACATGTGGTTAGTGGCTTTCTCATTATATTTTTGTTTACATACACTCAGATGTGTACACACACACACACACACACACACACACACACACACACACACACACCATATATACTTGTACAGCATATTGTTTCCCCGTCTTCATATACATTAATACAAAGACTTGTATTGTCTTCATTCATATTTCGATGATAACGAACTCGAGGGAATTCATCATAATCGTCCTTTATACCTTTAGTTTCTTGGCTAATTGCATGTCCTCTTTGTTCCAGCGCATTGTTTTTTATGTCCTTATTGCCTCGGACCGAAGTGTCTGCGTATCATCCCACGTTTGGCTCTCATGGTAACATTGATCCTCCGCCTTGGTCAGCTTTCTTTCAACGTAAAGGGGACTCGTTCTGTAATGGTCGTAGTTGTTTGCGATGTGGTCATATGTACGTGTGTACGTGTATGTGTGTGTGTGTGTGCGTGAATGCGTGTTTGTGTTTGTGTGTATGTGATTCACCATGATCTTGGACTATGTGTTGGACTCGTGATCAACATCTAGTTCCCCCCGGAAGAGAGCTCAGAGCTCATATATGGCCGATCTATGGGTAATGCTGTAACTTTACACGCACACACATACCTAGCTCCCCTCCCACGAGAGTTGGAGTAAGGATTCGCATTGCAGCGATACTAAATTTATTTCAGCCCTGATCGGGATTCGAACCCGGACTGCCGTAGCGGCAGCCGGGAAGTCTACCACCGCGCCATCGAGTGTGTTACTGTGTATGTGCATGTGTGGAGGAGGGTAGTGTCAAGGAAAATGCCTGGTTATATATGTTGTGTTTATTTTGTGTGCTTGGAAAAAGCTTGCGACTTTCTTTTGATTTCTTTACTGCATGTGGAGGTCGTGCAGTAAGAGAGAGAGAGAGAGAGAGAGAGAGAGAGAGAGAGAGAGAGAGAGAGAGAGAGAGAGAGAGAGAGAAGGAGGGAGGGAGGGAGGGAGTTAGGAAGCCAAGACATTTTATATACCGATGGATCAAAACGTTCTTCGTCTCTGCTATCATGTATTGTCATGAGAATTTTTTTTGACAAAATGCAACATCGCCATTGAATCTCGAAACAAAAATAAAGAATTGTTTTCTTTTTAATCCAAATAATATTCAGACATTTGTACATTTCGACACAGAAATCGTTGGTACTTGTTAGACTTGTTCCTTTCTCCCAAATTGAAGTAGAATGAAGGTGAACATTTGGTATATCTAGTTTTAAGGTGCATGCTTAGAAGTACGGGTTAATCATTTTTATTGTGGTTTTCGTTGTGGAATTGATCAATGTGTTTAGCTACATCGGAGTAACTGCAACTTCTTTGTTGAAAAATATATAATTATCATTTACTGTTTAACATGAAGCTCGCTGTCTTATCGTGCAATATCTAGGTTCATCTCTGTCATTATTATTATAACTAGTATATCTTTTAGCGTTTTATCTATTTAGTTATAGCTTTCTATCTTTTATATGAAATGCATTTTCTTTGGTAAAATCCTTAAAGCCCTGATAGGAAGATAGTTTAGGGTAAAAGAGTCCAACCCACTACAGAAGGCACCGCGATTCAGGAAGTAAGCACATCGACGAGAAAGTGGGTTGGGCTGCCCACGTTCGAGCAGTTACGTGCTGTCGGGTTGGAACCGCTCATTTCCCGCCGGGTCGGGTTGGGTCACTAGACGTCTAATTGCAGGCGACAGCCCGGGCGGCTAGACGAGGGACCTCCACTAAGTGAAATGGTGCTCATCTCGACTTTGGAGTAAAACATTTTTATTTTGAATATTCGTTTGCTCTTCTCGTGTGTACTTTAGTGTTCGCGTGTATGACATGAATCTATGTGTGGTAGTAGGTACATGTACTAACAAGCAAATGGGGGGAAACATGCATGTATATGTATTGTGCACATATATGCACGTGCACACACACACACACACACACACACACACACACACACACACACACACACACACAGACAAATACACATACTTTCACATACATACGCGAGCGGTTTCGCACGAATATTTATGTTTTCGCAAATGTCCGTGTTAATACATACTTTTTTAGTGTGTGTGTGAGTGTGTGTGTGTGCGTGTGCGAGTGTCATTGATATATATTACGTCTCTGGCAATTTTCTAAATGTTAGGGGGGGGAATTTTTTTTAGCTAAACAAACATTCTTCTTTGTAACTAACGTAGAATCATAGATAAAACATAAACAAAAAACATGAGATTTAAAAGAGAAAGTAATTGAATATCTATCAAGAAAACCAAACAAATAAATAGACCAAGAAACTAACAAGCGAATAGGAAGAAAAAGAAAATGACACCACAGCTCCCCTTCTCCTCAGTTAATTCTTCCGCACTCCGCTACGTCCCCCCAGGCAAACGGAGTCGCCTGGCCCACATGCCGCTGGATCGCCCTTGTGACATACGGTTGCCTCCCGCGGACGGGACCGAAGGGAAGTCTTCGGGGCAGCGAAAGGCGACGCCTTGACGGGCTCCGGGGGGAGAAATAAACTAGGCGTAATGGCGTTGCGTCCACTGACCACGTGATTTATTCGACCTCCCGTGCCGGCCCGTAATGGATGACATATTGGGTATACCAGCATGTACCAATACCTCCTCGTACTCACCCTCATTCACTCTCAATTACCCTCACTCACCCTCACTCATCCTCATTCACCTCCACTCACCTTCATTCACCATAAACCACCTTCACTCACTCTTTCTTAACCTCGTATTGTGTTAGACAGAACCAAATCTTAACATCGCTATGCTTAATGAAGAACTGGACGATATAGAATTGATAAGGGTTAACTTAAGCAAAGTCCTTAAATGTCTAGAAATTGTTAGAATGGATAGTTAGGGAATGAATAAAGAATAAATTGGCCCGTGTGTCGATACTGCCCTTGAGATAAAGAACGTGCTGGGAAGTCTCCTCGGCGCAAATTCTTTGGCTCGCTCTTGGGCTTCAGGAGTGAATTTCGCTTTTCTCTTCCTTATCCATGAAGTATCGTGGAGCTGAATGAAATACCCTAGCTGCATGAGGAATAAGAGGTCAGGTACTACAATGTATTGGAAGTCTTTTGACACTGTGGGATCGTTTCAAGGGATGTCTGTTAATGTGGGAGATGTAGATAATAGATTTACACGCGCACACACAGACACACACACACACGCACACACACACACACACACACACACACACACACACACACACACACACACACACACACACACACACACACACACACACACACACACACACGCACACACACAGACACACACACGCACACACACACACACACGTGTGTGCGTTTGTGCATGGAGGCGTGCTCAGAGATTAACGGTTCCTAATATATTTACACACAACACTAAACTGACATATATGCATGGGCACATCGCTGCACATAAATTTGTTTAGCATGAATGTTTGCGGTCAGATGCGTGATGGAGTATTGATCGTATTTAATTGGGTAATTAACGTACTTAATTGGATTCAGGATGGATAATTTTGAAATTAATTGTTCAGTGATGCGGTTTTCTCTAAGTGTGCTAATACTAAGTCAACCCGTGATGATGAGACTTGTGTTCCATTGTTTGACCCCGAAAGAAAGAAAACGGAACGACACTGGAACAAGTTGTTGACCTGAGCTGACCAGGTCAGTGACGCTAACGTACGCATACAAACACACCTACATCTACACACGCTTGCCCACATACGCACACACATACGCATACTCATGGCCACAAGTCAGTTGGGGTGGGATGGGGGCGGGGTGTCATACCAGATGACGTCAGACGACAATGTCCCTCCCTGCGCAGGCTGGTACAAGTTGTCAGAGTGGACTAAGTATTAGACTTTAATTCTACTTCCAATCTTCGTTTCATGTAATAAATACCATAACAGTTAAGCTTATAAGTTATGAGAAAGGTGGGTAAAGAAGACACGGGTCTGTGTCCGAGTTTGTTCCTGACTAGTTTCTCTGTGAGTTGTTTTTTCTTATTCTGTTTCTTTCGTACAGCCCATGTCGATTATCTTAATGTTATTCCATTTGCGGCAAATTTTCTTTCAATTGAATAAAGTCGTCTGGTGACATTGAGTCAAATCCGCATCTTCCCCCTCTCCCTCATGTGTCTCCCATATTTTAATCTTATTAAATTTATTTTTAATTTTTGTTGTTCTTTTTCTTCCCTCTTATCGTCTGTCCCGCATCCTCTTATCTATTTCATCCTCTTCAGCATTTTTGTCAACTTTTCCTTTTCTTCACTATCTCCCACACTTTACTCAGTGCTCCCTCCTACATCGCTTCACTCTTTCTTCTCTCTTCCTACTCTCTTCCTTCTCTCTTCCTCCTCCCCTCATCCTTCCTTTACCCTGTCCTCTTCCTCCCTTTATTCTGGTCTTTGCTTGACGTTTTTATGCACCCCCGGGGTCGACTCTTACTACATTTTGAAAATCATCTTTAGAATATGTTAAAAAAAATCATAGTAAAATATTTCCGTAAATTTCCTGTGAAATTTATGGTGCTTCTGCAAATGTAATAAAATACTTCAAGAATTGTAAAACATTGTTTGGAGTCATAAAACATATGTAGTAAAATAACTCGTTCTACTTTTGAATATGACCTGACAGAGAAGGACAGAAAAAAATGCTATGCATAATTTTACAGATAAAAGTACTGTAAAATGAAACGGTAGTTTCTATAAGGGAATGCTGGAAAAAGGATGTAGAAAAGATATATATTTTTTTGCAGTGTGGGGGCGCCAGTAATGTAGTCAGTTTTGAAGTAATACACTATGAGTGCTTATTGCAAAGAACAGAAAAATAGTCCTTTGACTTTGCTTTGCTGAAGAAGACGAGGAACGTACGCCAGGAAGCTCATAAGGCAGGTAACAGTCACTGTTGGAAATTGGAATCAAGTGCGGGATTCGAACCCACAACTAAGCAAGTACGAGATCAGCACGCTTCCAATTACGCCACGAGCTTCGCTTTGCTTCTATAATCAATCTTTATTTTGCCGAACAATATTATTCAGCTGAGAAAACTTCCTTTATAATGGAACTGTAAATCTCTCTGAACCATTGTGATGCATCGCATGATTATATTTATAATTCATCTGTCTCTAAGTGGTTTTATTCGGGAGAAGGGAGACTTCCTTTCCTTTGTGAACCTATTCACTAGCATTCTCGAATTCATTATTCATTCTACATGCCTCCAAGCGATTTTATTCAGGGGGGGGACCCCTTACACACCGATTGGGTTGAATTATGACCATAACACAAGTGGGCAAATGGAAATACACTGAAAAAATATATACACTTTTTTCTGATAGGAAAAAGTATTTAAAATTATAGAGCTTTCATCTCTAAAATCGTACACGACATTTTGTTCCTTGTTTGTGAGATTATATGCAAAATTACAATAAGTTATTTCATATAATACGTTTTAAGATGCTAAAGAGTAATTTAAAATCTATAAAATGCTTTAGTACATTTACTGGAACACTAAATTTTCGGAATTATTTTTACAGTGCAGGATCTGGAACCTTCTCAGAGTGGTGAGTGGTGTTGGCTGTGGAAGAATCAAAAGCCTGTTTGAGGTTTGGATCAGGTATAACAAGATTGGGATGTCTTTGAGTAGGATCAGATTGTGTTCAGTTGACCATGGAGGAAATATAGAGTCTTTGATGTGGTCCTTTTTCAAGACCTATTCCTCCCTCTCTCCCTCCCTCTCTTCCTCCCTCCTCTTTCTATTTGTTTCTCTATTTGTCCCTCTATTTGTCTCCCTATTTCTCTGTATATTCCTTTTTCTGTTTCTGTCTGTTTTTTATCTGTTTATTTCTGTTTATCTCTATCCCTCCCTCTGTTTATTTCAGTTTATCTCTTTCTGTGTGTGTGTGTGTGTGTGTGTGTGTGTGTGTGTGTGTGTGTGTGTGTGTGTGTGTGTGTGTGTGTGTGTGTGTGTGTGTATGTGTGTAGATATGTCCACTTTCTAATATCTATTTGGAGATTTCTACTTCATCGGTCGGAAATAATTACCTCTTTCTACGGTAACGTATTTCTACGCATTTGCTTATTTGAGTAAATCTCTACTTTCATCAAGGCCTCATGTTTTCTAGGGAAGCTTATGAACAAAATTATTTTGGGATATGAAATTACAGATCCCAAATGATCCCTCGAACCCTCCCATCGTCCCCCAAGCCGGCAAACTCCCTTGGGTGGCTCTTGGGAGTAGGATCCAGTGAAACAGAAAGATTGGTTCTTACGCGGTACTGCCGATTTGAATGGGAAAAGAGGGTCGTGCCATGAGAAATTGACCCTTGTCGGCGGGGAACAGAAAGGTCGTTTTCCCGCGAACCGCAGCGTCTGGGAGGTTTGTCTAGTTACATTAGCGTGGAGTCTTATGGAACGTGAGCGGCCAGCTGGTGGCTGGGATTTTCATATGTTTTAGTCCATGCTTCGTTTTCTTTTTTTTCTTTTTTTCTTCGTTTTTTTTTTCCCTGGTTTCAGACACTGCAGGTCTTTCTTATACTCTCGTGTTGATTTTGGTTTCAGAAGGTGAAGGTATTTCTTTGCTTTATTTTTTCTTTTCTTCTTTTTCTTTTTTAGGCACTGCAGGTCTTTCTTATAGTCCCGTGTTGATTTTGGTTTCAAAGGGTATTTTTTTCTTACTTTCCTTTTCGTTATTTTTCTTTTTTTGGTTTCAGACACAAGTTGTTTTTGGTTTCGGAGACTGAGGGTCTCTCTTACTCTCCTGTGTGTTGACTGAACAATATTCGAGGTGAACTTATGAGTCCGTTAAAGATTACATGCATTATTATGTGTATACTTGACGGTTGGATACAGAGAGGCGTGATTGTCGTTAAGTTGGATATGGAGGAATTATCAGACTTCCTGGAAGGATCAACAGAGTAACAAGTCAGACTAAATTTTCATAATTCTCGACATGATATATTTTCTATGTATTGCGTACATGTAATGTTATCATT
>NC_134803.1:33238035-33248035 GCF_046742065.1 Oratosquilla oratoria
ACTCTTTATCACGATATTCAGAGATCAGTTCCTATTCACCAAAGGTTAAACCCTTTCTATTTAAAGGAAGGTACCTATACAGGGTGCTTCTAAAGTCTGGACACAGGAAATATCACGATTCATAACTAACTGCCGTTGCCATGTGGCATTGCCTTTTCCTTGTCTCCTCCGTCCATTTGAATTCTTGTTCTACGTTTTGCTAAAGGGGAAGGTGTACTTAACTGATAGACCAGAAAGAAGCAAGTAAAACTATTGGTCGTTTTAAAAGAAGGTTAGATAACTTTATGGACGGGGATGATAGGTGGTGATGGAAATGGAACTGCCTAGTGAAGGTCATATGGTCTCCTGCAGTCTCGTTCATTCGAGACCCCTGAGGGAATGTCTGTGTCCAGACTTTAGGGAAATGGCTAAATAAAATAATCTTGCAATGAAAGGTTAATCAAATTCAACGTAACCGTTTGGTTCCAAAGAGGTTTTGGGTTCTCTCGACTGAATGAAATTGTCTGTCATCATCTAGAGGATATTTATTGAAAGGAGGAGAAAAGATTGAGACACTTGTCGATGGAAGATAATGCTTGAAATTTGTCCTAAATCCCACTACCACGAACCTTGTATATATGTTACCAAATTTGTATTTTCATTGTATATTTACTCGTCCTCCTCTTCCCTCCCCTCTTCTTCTTCCTCGTTCTCCTCTTCCTCTCCCTTCTTCTCCTCTTCCTCCTCATCTTTTTCTTACTGCTCCTTTTCCTTCTGCTTCTCTTTTTCTTCCTTCTCCTCCTCCTCCTCCTCCTCCTCCACCTCCCCCTCCTCCTCCTTTGCTTTCTCCTCCTCCTCCTCCTCCTCCTCCTCTTTCACCACCTCCAGGTCTTCCTTTACGCCATCCCTTTCAGAATTCCACGAGATCGCTGGACCAATGAAATAATTACGTTGCTATTCCCCGCAGCTGACCTCCGCCCCTGCACCACCAATTACACGCCCCTCCCTCTCCCCACTTCTCCTCCCTCCCTCCCTCCCTCCCTCCTTCTCCTCCTTCTGAGCCTCTCCCTCACCCCTCCCGACATTCACCGTCTGTCCAATTCTCTCCGTTCTTCTCTCCTGTTGTGATCAACCGAGTTTATTGTCGGGATTGTGTACTTGACTTCGCTGGTTCTCTTCTTCCGTTTCAATGGCCTTGTCTCAGATGTATTGTGGGTTCTATATAATACCAGCTCGCTAACCCTTTTTGGTTTGCAGTGAGTTTCCCTCCCTCCTCCTCTTCCTCTTCCTCTTCCTCTTCTTCTTCTTCGTGCTCTTCTTCCTCATCCTCGTCTTCCTCCTTCGCCTCTCCTTTTCGTGAATCTCATCTTCTTTCTCCTCCTCCTCCTTCTCCTCCGTTTCAGCCTCACTCGCTTTTACCGCCTCCACCTTTATCTTTACCTCCTGCCCCGACTCCAACTCCTCTTATGCCACCACCACTGCCACCACCACCACTACAACCATTACACCACTACCACACCACTATCACCATTCCCACCACTACTATCACTACTAACACCACTATTATCATCCCCACCACCAGCACCACCATCACCCCAACCACCACCAACGCTAAGACCACCGTCACCAGCGCCATTATCACCACCCCACCACCACTCTCACCACCAGCGCCATTATCACCAACCCCACCACCACTATCACCACCCTCTCTAGCACCATTATCACCACCCCACCACCACTATCACTATCGTCACCAGCGCCATTATCACCACCCCCACCACCACTATCACCACCCCCACCACCACCACTATCACCACCGTCTCCAGCACCATTATCACCACCCCACCACCACTATCACCAGCGCCATTATCACCACCCGCACCACCACCACCACTATCACCACGGTCTCCAGCACCATCATCACCACCCCACCACCACTATCACCACCGTCACCAGCACCATTATCACCACCATCACCACTATCACCACGGTCTCCAGCACCATCATCACCACCCCACCACCACTATCACCACCGTCACCAGCACCATTATCACCACCCCCACAAACACCACCGCTATCATCAATGCCACCATTAACTCATATCCCACCCGTCTGACCACACGGATCACCCCTGCCTCTGTTCGTCCTCCCCTCCCACCGTTCCTCTATCTCCCTTTTCTGAATCTTGTCGTACATTCACTTAATGATTTTAATTTGTTTCTTCATTTCCCCAACCTCTTCTTCCTTGTCTTTTCGCTCATGGCTCCAATCTATATCCTTGTTTTTTCCATCTCCTTCCATGTGTTTGTTTTCGTATTCGATACACCTCTCCCTTTCTACTCCACCTCCCCCTCCTCTATCCCCTCCCCTTCCCTCCTCTCCTTCCTCACTCTCCTTTCTCCTCCCCTCCCCTCCCCTCCCCTCCTCCCTTTCCTCCTCTCCTTCCCCCTTCCTCTTCCCTTCTTTCCTCTTCCTCTCCTTCCTCTCTCTCTCTCTCTTTATATCTGTCTGTCTGTCTGTCTGTTTTTCTGTCTGTCCGTCTGTCTGATATGTTACCTTTGCACTTGGAGTTGTCTCTTCGTTGGTCTGTGCTGTTGAACTTACTTTCCTGACATTGAGGATTACTTTCCCACGCGAGGGAAAAAATCGCCAACTTTTGCCTGCCACGTGCCAGGTTTTACTGCGTCGACGCGCGTCCTCCGGCAAGAGCCTGACTTCACACCCAAGATCAAAACTGTCGACTTTTGTCCACCGGCAGTTTTCTGCTCCGACTTGCCCGAAGGGACATTTAGCAATACAAATGCTGACGGTTTTTTCCTTGCGTGAACTCGGTTTTAGTCTGTGAAGTTCTCTGCCTTACGCTCACGTCTCCTCGCTAACTTAGTTCCTCACTCACACATTCGTTCATTCAATCCGTTACACAAACATACACACACACTTACGCACACACACACACGCACACACACACGCACACACACACACACACACACACACACACACACACACACACACACACACACACACACACACACACACACACACGCACGCACATGTAAACATGCCCACACACACATATACATGTGTGTGTGTGTGTGTGTGTGTGTGTGTGTGTGTGTGTGTGTGTGTGTGTGTGTGTGTACTTGAGTCCTTTCTCACGGTGTTCCCGGCCTTTCTCACGCTCTGCTTTCCTCCATTTTCTCCAAATCTCGCCGCTTCATCATTAGCGCCAGAATTCATCTCACGTTGGTCTCTGCTTCATCTCCGTGGCCATTCATCTCTCTCACGTCTCCTCTCCCTCCTTCCCACCTCCTCCCTCTTCATTTCTTTCTTCCTCTCCTCTTCTTACACTTTTTTATTGTTCCCCATGTACTCTTTGTTTCATATTTATTATATTAATATTATTTTTATGTTATCATACGCCATTCTTTGTCTTTAATCTCATTTTTTCGTTTCCCTCTTCCCACCCACATATAGTCAATACTCACATTTACGTTCACTCAGCCCCAAACTACTCACACTCATATTCACACTACTCACCCCTGACGTCCACTCATGCCCACATTACTAACCCTCACTTTCTCACTCTTATCCTCGCGTGTACATTAATCACCCTACGTCTTCACTATTCACCCTAATGCACACCGAAGTCCATAAGCCTGTCAGCCTACCCAAGAAACCATTAACCTCACCCAGACTTCCTCTTCTGCCCCCAGCTCACACCTCCCCCCCCCCATTCTCCCCTGTGTATAAGCCAGGTCCCCTAATTAACACCCCTATAAAGTTATCCTCCCAAAAACTGGAAAACAAATCCTTACCCACTCGCTCCCCCCACCCCCCCTGGCTGAGAACATCACCCCCCACCCCCCTTCATTTCCTTTGATTAATGCAGCCAATCTTGCAGGCCACTGGCACGGGTCGGAGGAGAAAGGAGGGTTAGGAGGAGTGGAAAAGAGGGAGGATGGTAAAGGAGTTAGCAGGATATAAGAAGTTGAAGAGCATACGCCAGGAGGCGCGTAGCTACGGCAGAAGCCGTCGCCTGTGTCATGTACATCCACTGTTCGGTTAGGTAATCGTCACCGCTTGGAGTTAAAGAAGTGTGCGAGACTCGAACACGCGGCTAGGAAAATGCAAGACCAACGGGCTTACGATTGGGCCACCGGCGCACGTTAGTTGATAAAGGGTATGCAGAAGGCACGGTTAGTAAGAGTTGCTAGTCAGTCAGTAGTTGAACGTTAGTAAAAGGACTGCATGGGAGTTAGATGGATAGTTTAGGATACAGGGAGGAAGAGGAATATTGAAGATTTGATGTACTGGTAGATGGAAGTTGAATGGTAGGTAGGATATGGGACTAGACGGGGGTTAGAAAGGAAAGGGAGGGTTTGGGTCTAGTGGAATGAGGGAAGTGGGTAGATAAGTAGAATTGATAAAGTAAGCATGGAAATAGAATAGATAGAAACATGGGAAAACGTAATTGAATATCCATTTATGTGGAATGAGAAGGAACTATATCAAAGAAAGTGAACGTAAATTTCAACTTTGAAATTTGATATAGACTTAAAGTTAGAAAGTAGGCTATATCTAGAGTTGATAATTCGGTATTTCAGGTAGTCAAAGTGGCATTTCACTTGCCATTCATTGTATGCATTAGATAACAATGACTGTATTAAATGTTTGGATGATTCTATAAGAAAAATAACGTTACGGAAGAAGTTGGATATCACGGTAACCTTTCTGGTTTCCCAAAATCTAGATAGATTTAAAAGAAGTCTGTAGCAGGGGTTATGAGGTTTACAAGTCTACCAAAACAAATAATTAAAAGTAAGCTACCCAAGTGGGTTAGTTAAAATAAGACTTAGCCTGTTGAGTCATGAGGGTAAATTCACCTGAATGAAACTGCTTGATATAGATACATAAGACAACACACAAGACTGAATAAAAAAAAAAACATAAAAAAAATGAAAAAACAGGTGAGCTATGGTCGTACAGGAGAAACCTTGTCCTTTGCTTTCCCATTTCATGCACAATTCCTCTTCAGCGGCATCATCCACGTCTGCAGTTGTCAGGTAATTACCCGGTTGGTTTTGGTATCCAGACACTATGCATCAGGTCACACTGTTAATAACTCGTTGGCTCTCCAATTGGTCATTTCCTCGTCTTCTTCTCTCCAATCCAGATGACTTTATATATATATATATATATATATATATATATATATATATATATATATATATATATATATATATATATATATATATATATGCATCGGCTGTTTTTCATTTTTACTCTTCTCATCATCACACATGATTATTCCATAGAGCAAAACTTAAAAAAAAGAAAAAAAAAAGAAATGTGGTCATTGTACCAGTCGGTCAACAAACACACTCCTTTCCCTACGACTCAAGAATAAAGAGAGAAAGAGAGGGATGAAGAAAACGAAGCATGAAATGATGGGACGCAGAAATATTCAATAGAATCGTTCTTTGGGGACGCTGGGGGTGAATATGACGAGAGGGAATCGGGGCACAGGCGTAATGGAAACGAATGGGAGCCAAGGGACAAGGGAAGCACTGAAAGGGGGGGAACGAGAAGGAATGAGGATAAAGATGAGGATTGGCTAAGATAGATTTATGGCGTTTTGGGTGGACAAAGAGGGGAGAGCGACCGGGGGAAGAAAGTTGCAATTACTGACACGTGTACATGACCAATGATACGTACATACATATATGCATACAGGCACACACACACACACACACACACACACACACACACACACACACACACACACACACACACACACACACACACACACACACACACACACACACACACACACACACTCATATATGTATATACGTATATATGAATATATGTATATATTATATATATATATATACATATATTTCTGCAATTACATATACAAATAAGTATATATATACATATATACATATACATATACATACACATATACATATACATGTACATGTACATATAAATATACATATACATATGTATATACTTATACATATACATAAAGACACATATACATATGCAGATACATATACATTTGTTGTAATTCGGATTTTTGAAGGAGGTATGTCAGTACCGCATCAATTATATTAATTCGTGTGTGTGAGCGCGTGTGTTCGTGTGTGTGTATGTCCACATGTGCATGCTGTTGTTCTTTCTTGCAGTTTGAGAGGTCTGACGTTTGGAAGTACTGGGCCAGACACTAACGCGAGAACACGTGGCAGCACCGAAGTCGACGTCCGAGAGATAAGCAAGGTTCAACAGAGTTCTGAAGAGTCGAGAAGGGGATGGGGGCCGAGAAGGGAGGATGAGGTTACTGTTGCCTAAGAGGAGAGCTTGGATATTCCGCGGAGGAAGGAGAGGGAAAAGCCTTTGAGGCACATAGGAAGAATGCAAGAGCTATGCGAGCTAGGGATGCATAAAGTAAGAAAGGATGTATAGGGAGGAACGTATGGGGTAGGCTTAGGGATTTGTTAGACAGGCTTAGGACTATGAATAAGAGTCAATCGAATGTAAAGAAGTTTAGGGGGACACCCACACTAGGGGAGGATACTGAGCCAGGAGTTTAGGGGGACGCACACACTAGGGGAGGACACTGAATTTGGCTTCGTGAATGCAAAAATATTTAATGAACACAGTTTGAGTACATGTGAAGCGAGGGCTTTAAGTCGGGTAGGGTGAAGAAGAAAACAAAGGTTTAGTGTATTTGGGTTAAGTACGAGATGGTTCTTGAATATGGAATTTGGTCTGTGTGCGTGTGGCGATTACAAAACGAATGGTTTAGGAAGTACATTGAAAATAATAGGGCATTTGTCTGTCTGTTTGTCTTTTCTGGCTGATTTGTCTCTTTCTGCCGGTCTTGGTTGTGTTGGTCTGTGTGTCTGTGTCCGTGTCTGTCGGAATCTCTTTCTACCATTCTGTCTATCTGCAAACTCCAAAACCGATTGAGTCTTTGAATTCGTGTATATCAGACTCTGCACCAGAATACATGGAGTCCATGAAGATATATTTAGTTCCGTCTGATGACTGGTAGAGGGTCACATGGAGTGAGATGTAGACGAGGGAGGCACTGTAGAAGAAGAGTTTATATTCTGCGTCTGCAGTTTGATACAAAGCCTGAGTTCAGTTCCCAGTGACCATCAGTGTCTGCCTCTTCTTCTTGGTGTACAAACTGTTTTGACCACAGTATCCTGACGTGGTATCCCAGTGGATACCGTGTCGAACTTATGAGCAAATGGTCGTGAGTTCGACTCCTGGAACCCACAGTGTGTTTCTTGCATTTGTTTCTATCGGCCCTGTCCAGGCGAGTAGGTGACCGAAAATCGGAAAAATAAACATTTTGTTTGCAACTATCAGGGTTTTTCACTTCCCACTGCGTGGAAGTGGGATAGTGAATTTGAGTTTTCCTAAATGGGCCTTATCACGTCACTTTCCCTAGGAAAGAAGCAAAACCATAAAGAGTAGGGAATAGAAGAGGAGGCAAGAAAGAGAAGGAGGAAGGGAAGGAGAAGAAGAGAAAATGAGAGGGAAAGATGAAGAATAAAAAAGGATGCTGGAGAAGGAATTGTAGAGAAAGAGGGGGGCAATTGAGAAACGAGAAACGAAGAAAATGGAAATACCTATTAGGAAAGCAAAGATATTTTGAAAAATAAGTAAGAGTAAAGAAGAGGCAAGGTAAACAAGACAGATTATGAGTTTAAGAGAAGACATCAGATAGGAAAGAAAATGGGAAGAAGAATTGAAAGGAAGAAAAAGAAGGAATGAAGAAAGGTACATAAAAAGGAAACGAGAAGAAGGGTGAAGAATAAAGAGAGGTAAATAGAAGGAAGATTTTCTCTCCTTAGGTTTCTTCGTGTATTCATTTAAGAAGCCGAGATTCCCTTGCGGAATTGCCGAGAGACCCTCGCAGAAGCTGTAATTTCTTACTCCTCTCCCTCCCTACCACCCTCACTCCCACCCTCCCCCCTTCCCTCCTTCCCTCCCCCCTTCCCTCCCTCCCCCCTTCCCTCCTTCCCTCCTTCCCTCCTTCCCTCCCCCCTTCCCTCCCTCCCTCCTTCCCTCCTTCCCTCCCCCCTTCCCTCCTTCCCTCCCCCTTCCCTCCTTCCCTCCCCCTTCCCTCCTTCCCTCGTTCCCTCCCCTTCCCTCTTTCCCTCCTTCCCTCCTTCCCTCCCCCTTCCCTCCTTCCCTCTCTTCCTCCTTTCCTCCCTCTCTCTCTCTTGTCCCACTCTTCCTCCCACTCTCTCACCCTCCCCATCTTTCGTTCCCCCTTTTCCTTTACACCTTCTATTCTTTCTTCCCTCTTTCTCCCTCTCCTTTTCCCTATCCTTCTCCCTTTCTTTCCTGCTTCACCTTTCCTAAACTTTCCTTTCCTTGACTTCTCTCACCATCACGTCTTTTACTCACCTAGCCTCTCCTCTGTTTATCCTGCTCTTCCCTTCCCTTTCTCTCTTTTCCTCGCCCTCCTTCCCTCGCCCTCCTTCCCTCGCCCTCCTTCCCTCGCCCTTCTTCCCTCGCCTTTATTGTTTCCCCCCCAGCTCTACTACTCGGTTTTCATTGAACAGTCCCCCATCATTATATCGTTGTTCCCCAGCACTACATGCATTTTGATGGATGACCCTGAGATTAATTTAATTAAACTGTAACCACAGGGTCCCCTTCCTAGGGACCACACAGCATCTAGAAGGCGGCGATGGCTATCGTACGCCCCGCTAGGTCTCCTTATCAGTTTAGGGATTGAGAGCTATTCTATCGGCTGAATAAAATCGCTTAGTGGCAGCTATGGTAGAGGTAAAAAACAAACTGGGAAGTAAAAGAGATTGCTATTTGAATCAGTTATATTGTATCACACTGATTGTAGCCTAATTTTTGTGTTGTCTTCGGCTTGTGTCCTAAAAAAGGTCGACCAGTCCTCCACAGTTTCAAACACAAATATCTTTGGTGGTCCTTGTTAGATTCTATGTGCTTTGGTAGTCATTCGATTTCATGCCCCGAATACTTTTTTACTTTATGATAATTGATGTTTATCAAAATACAAGGTTCTTCTATTACTACAACTACAGCAGCTTCGGCTGCTGCTTTCTGTGCTACTACTCATACTACTGCTACTACTATTACTACTACTATACTCTCCGTATAATAATGGGAAAGTATCTTAGTATAGATATACTATAAATACTACTGATATTGTTGCTGATTTTTTTTTTTAATTTAGGTTTAGGAAGTATAATAATAGGAAAGTGTCTTAGTATAGATTTAATATAGATACTATTGATATTGTTGCTGAATTTTTTTGGTTAAATTTAGGTTTAAGAAGTAAATAGACAAGAGTTGATTTACCAACAGAGTTATTAACGAATGGGATAGACTTATTAACCATGTTGCGAGCGCTGAAACAATTTGTTGTCTTAAGAGAAGATTAGATAACTTTTATGGATAAAGGTGACAGGTGGTAATGGATATGGATCTGCCTAATGTAGATTTTATGGTCTCTTGCAGTCCCCTCCATTCTTATGTTAACTACAACTACAACTTCAACTATTATCATAGCTTGTCTGAAGCCGTCAGGTAGTGTAGTATTTATAAGTTGTGTCACGGTGTGTACCTTTAATCATTTGGGAAGATTCATTATGTACACACAAAAATCTATTCTATGGTTTCATTTATACTGCACTTGACCGCACAGGTTGCCTTAGGCGGCATCTGACCGAAATCTATTTGTTTGATCTTAATTTTTCATGATTTCATTGATTAAAGAATATAAACTTGTTCGTCATAGGATAACCACGTCCATGTACAAGCATGTATAATGTAAATGGAAATGTGCTTAAATCTTTATTATCTGTTATGAACATGGACATAATTATGTTAGTATTATTTGGTTTATATCTGATTAGTAATATTCGAGACTTAGGAATTGCTTTAATGTAATTGTTTTCGTTTCGTTACTTATTGTCTTGTGTTACTTAATCTCATAATCTCATATCTAGTTAAGTAT
>NC_134803.1:33253035-33255535 GCF_046742065.1 Oratosquilla oratoria
ATGACAAGTAATTACCGGGGAGAGGGGCATAGTTTGCTCTTAGAAAATATACATTTCTAAATAATGTGAGGTATCTCAATAAAAAAAATCCATCTCTCTGATCTGGAAGAAGAAATATAAGATGATCAGGATGGTAAACTTTGGAATAAACCAAAAGGGTTCTCTTTAGCAACATTGTTATTATTATAATCATGATTATTTTATTATAATTTATTACTGTTATTATCTTTATTATTATTATTATTATTATTATTATTATCATTATTATTATTATTATTATTATTATTATTATCATTAATCAATATTTTGTTATACTGTATATATATATATATATATATATATATATATATATATATATATATATATATATATATATATATTTTTTTTTTTTTTTTTTCGCGGGGTGAGGTTTGGGAGGAAAATAAAGGAAACCAACACGAATGTTGAGAATTCATGAAAGGGTAATGGAGTAAAAAAAAGGGAGAGAACAATTGTTGTAAGAACAGAGAGATCATGGACAAATGACCTTCAACGGTAGTCATTAAAAGTCGAATCAGCATCACTGTGTTCTTGAGACGGGATCAAAACTGAACTTGCTACAGTAGCTGTACCTCGTCCCAAAGTTGTTAGAGGAACATATCTATAATACTGTTACTCCTTCTCCAGGATAAATACTTCAACACCGACGTGTTGCTGATTTACGGTTCGATTGTACCGTTTCATAGTCGATAGATGGGTACTTGGCCTAAAGGGGCCTTTCGATATTGTCAGTATCATAATTCAAATTGATTTCCTGGTCATTGTCCTCGCTGCGCAGATTCAGGGAGACGTCCCGTTGCTTCAGGTTCATGTTATGTAATAAAATTCATTGCGAGAGTTGATTGGCATTAGTGTCAAGTCATATATTGTTTTCTGCTTTATTTGTTTAACTGTTATTGTCTTTTATCCCTATGTATATGTACACGTGAGCAGACACGCGCACACAACAGAAACATGCGTACACACACAAGTATACACACACAGATACAGTGGACACACACACACTCATGCACACATACACTTACACACACATACACACACACACACGCGCGCAGCACGTTTATAGTTTTCTTTGGATGAAAAAAAAAGATCGCCCTGGCAGTAGCTATAATCAATAAAATACAAAACTTTAGATCAAATAGGTTTGATATAGGTTTTCAGTTTTCTCTCAACAGATTTCCCTCAGCTCAATAAGATACTCTGGGGTCATGCGGAACAAATGAGGAAATCGGTAACACAATTGGAAGGTCTAAAAATGCGCTTCAGGGTCTGTTGAGGCAGGGAACAGTTCCTGATGGGAAACGGAGAGGCGTGAGGAACTCGAACTCACGTCTCATCACACGCTGGTACATAGAGACTCTGAATAAAATCGTTTGACTGAATAAAGATACAAGACGACGACACTATCGAGAGTTATAATCGAGATGACTTTATCTCTCTGATATGTGAGAAGCTTACGAAAAGCTGAATAGTGAAGATCATGACAAGCATGTGAGAAGACGCCACTTATGATCATGATGACGTTACTCAAAGGGGGGGGCGGGCGACCTCAGAGGCGAATAGAACAACCAGGAGGTAGCCAGAATGAAAAAAAAAAAAATGCCCCGGTGCGGAAGAAGGTTACCGGAGATGGGTTTTAATTAACGTTAAAAGAAGGTGTGCTTGATAACACTGCGGCGGTAGACTCGGGTGCGCCTTGGCGAGGTCGTGGAGAAAGGAGCCGGATTGAATGGCACAGGAAGAGAGGGGCGTCAAAGCAAGGGAAATCTTGAAACATGAAAGGAGATTGAAGGAGGCGAGGGTGAAGTGGAGGAAGTGAAGTGGGAGGTAGAGATGAAGGAGGAGGTAGGAGAGGAGGAATGGAGGGGGAGAAAGAGGAGGATAAAGAGGAAGAGGTGAAGAAGGGAAAGGGAGCGAAGGTGGAGAGGGATGACAAGGTCAAAGAAGTGAAAATAGAAAGAGGTTGAGACAGAAGTGGAGCAGAAGGAGATGGAATGTGATAGAATACCCTCCTATTCAACTCCGCGACGCACTTGATAGTTCTTATTCTAAGGAAAAAAGGCAATCTGATGCAGCTTCAGGGGAAGGATTCTAGTCTGAAGGTGGTCTAGAAGACTCTGTCCTCAGTCAGAATAGAATTTATCAAGGATTTAGCCCTCATAAAGATATGGAGAGGAGAGAAGCGTAGATAGAATTGGAAGAGAAGAAACGTGGAAGACGGAGAAGAAACTGAAACTCGAAAAGGGGCGAGCCATCCAGACAAATGTGACGAATAAAAAAAAAAAAAGAAAAAAAAATCGGAGAAAGAAAATGAAAAGTGAAGAAAAACCAAGGGACCACCGAAGAAGAAATATAAGAGAATAAATATGAAAAAGCGAATAAAATGGAAAGAACTTATTGAATGATAGAGGATATGAAATAAATAGGCGATTGTAAAACGGAGGGAGGAGAGGAGCGAGAA
>NC_134803.1:33270535-33273035 GCF_046742065.1 Oratosquilla oratoria
AAGTCTTTCTGCCTTCTTGTACTAAGTATACGTGCCATGTGTGTGTGTGTGCGTGTGCACGTGTAAGCGTAAGTGCCTACGTCCGTGTGCGTGCTTGCACATGCCTGTGCGTGCGTGTGTGTGTGTGTGTGTGTGTGTGTGTGTGTGTGTGTGTGTATATGTGTGTGTGTGTATTTGTGTGTGTGCGTGTGTGTGTGTATTTGTGTGTGTGTGTGTGTGTGTGTGTGTGTGTGTGTGTGTGTGTGTGTTTGTGCGTGCGCACGCAGTCGCACGCGTCTGTGAGCGAGTGTGCATGCGTGCGCACGCGCATGTATGCTCCAAAATCTATTGACATTCATAAAGGATTTTCCTGTTTCGCATGTTTGCGCTGAAGGATATTGAGGAAGGAGAGGAAGGATTAGGCCCACGATGAAAGGGACCTGGATAATAGGAAGTGGGTGTATGGAGGAGTGGGAGGTGGTGGGGGAGGTGGTGGTGGTGGTTGGGGATCAAGAGGAAGCTGGATCAAATATGGAAAGGATGGAAGTAGAAATGAGAAACCAATATGAATTTACATTATTAAGCTTTTAGCGCCTATAAATGCTTCTATAAGTTGAATAGATTTATGCCGTTAGAGTAAAATATCTGGAGATAATACCGGGACTTATTAGATTAGATCATCAATTATATTTTTTTAATTGACTTTTTATTGTTGAGGTTTCTTTTGGACTGAATATAATTATATAGCGGTAGTCAGAACAAATCTTTTTAAACGGAAGTCAAGGTTGCAATGGTTGAAATATGCAAAGTGCATTTTTGTAGCTAAGAAATATTAAGAAGTAAGTACTTTGATACGTATCCACCTTTTTAGCATATATCCTACGAAGGGTCAAGGCAAAATTATAATTAGATATAGCCAACATTACCCTCTATTGTAATGAGTATTAAGGACCTCTTATATAGTAGTGGTAGATTTCGGGCTACGAAGGTCGACCCACTGGTCAATGGAAGCCCCAATTGATTGTCCTTAAAGACTTCCGACCAGAAACACCGACCAAACCGACACAGCAGCGAGATCGTTACCCAGACCAGCCGCAAAATTCGTTAATATTTTCTACTTTTTAAGTTTTTTTGGATAAGACCCTAAAGGATGTTAACCCCATTAAAAGTTCGATTAAACAGTTTAATATCCTCATAAGTTTTTGATATCAAAGCCGTAAAAAGGGGATTTAAACTTAAAATGGTTTCGACCTTATTCGGATATGGTAGGGCCTGGGGAGCGAGACAGGAACGCGGTTTTGGGTTGGCCCATGTATGATGACACTGTAGACAAGTAATAGTCATGTGCAAAAACCTCAAGTCTCAATATTAGACCTGTTAAAAAAATATTATATTTTTATACATTACTGTACATTTCCCTTGCTTTTTGACCAAAAAACAAAAACAAAATCGCATTTATTTTTTTCTAGAATGTATTGAAGCATTGCCGCATGGAGGCTGAAACTATTTGCTATCTTACAAAAAGGTCCACTTTTGAGACAGTTGTACGCATACTTTGTGGTATAATTTTTCATCTATTTAAGATAGAGCAAGAAATTAGGTACTAAATGAAAGAACGAAACCTACTGTACACATAGAAGACAATGGAATTGATTAAATTTTCCCGTGAATTTTAAAATATATGAAACTGTCGAAAATCCTGACTTTTTTGCTAACTTGAAGACATGGTTTTTGTATAGATGTTTGAATTTTATGTAAATTTAAACCAAAGCTCATACATAATTTCAGCATTTAAATTCATATTTCATATAAACAGAACCTCGGCCTACATGCAGCAATACTCCAAACATCCTAGATAAAAATGGATGTGATTTTTGGCTTTTAAGGTAAAAAAGCATTGGAAAAAGTACAGAAACGTACGAAAATATAAAATTTGTTTTTTGAGCCTCTTACCCAGTATGCTTATTACAGTACATATACAAGATCTGATGTATATAATTTTATACATATACAGGTGTTTTATTATGAAATATACGATATATTCATGAATAAAAGTTATATTTGAACGGAGTTAACGAGGAGAGGAGGCGTATACCAGATAAGATCGTTTGAGATTACCATCGGGGGAGGGGAAGGTGGGTCGTGAAGTTTCACATTCACACTGTATACAAGTAGACCCGTGTATCTTCAAGAGCATTACTCAACGCTTTCTTTACTGTTTAGCTGTATTGTGTTTGATATTTCATTGCTAAGCTATCGATTGATCAATGCGATGCAAATTTTTATTTACATTTCTCTTATTGCAGACTAATATCGAATCGTCGTATTCACACTTGTATTATCTTATGTTACCTTATGGAGATCTCGGCACACACGACTAATCTACAAGAATTGTAGCTACTTCCTCCCTGTCTATTATATGTTGGCGTGGAAATTGTGTCTTCAATTTCTCTTAGGTTTAATTCTTTATTTATTAATTTATTTATTTATCTATTGATTTTACTATCAAAAGATATACTAT
>NC_134803.1:33280535-33285535 GCF_046742065.1 Oratosquilla oratoria
TACATACTAGTATTGATAATCATCTCTAGTTACGTGCATGTCTGCATACGTACATGTGTATACATATGCATGCATACATACATGCATACAAAATCTTAAAAAAAAAATGTGAAAAACAAAATTATTTGCAAAAGAAAATAGGAGGCGCTGTGGTCAATGACGAAAGTAAAAGAAAAACGCCGAAAACTGACGATAGTTCGAGTGAAATCCGGTAACCTTGCTCCGTCGAAATTGGAGCAGTTTATAAAGAACGACCATTGGCGCAGTTAACAAAGGCTTGAAAAGAGAAGCAAGTCCAGCTCACAAAGGGCACGGAAGGGAAAGATTCCCAGTGTCTAGTGGACTGATAAAGGCCGTAAGCATCGCTTATTAAGGGAACGACAAAAGGTATCGCAATGCTCATAAAGTCCTGACAGATCTATCTTACAAAGGACTGGTAGGGAAATGGTATACAATCCCTAGTATACTGGCAAAAGTTAGTTTTCTCTCATCAAAGGGAAATTAATTACAAGGGAGAAAAGATGACTGACAGCTAGAATAAATGTGCCAGATGTCAGTAGTAGTAAAAAGGCTAATCTAGATCAAATAAGAAAAAATCCTAATTACTATTTATTACTACGTACGTAGGCTGTTCTTTTTGTTGAATAAAATTACCAAGTTACAATGAAGAAATCGTAAATATTTGTAAATTAAAAATTTAAATAAGGGAAAATAAATATGACAAGGTAGCAAAAGGAATGAATACATAAAATTGAATCAAAAGAAGTAGAATATAAAGGAACGTAGATCCTGACTATACACCAAGAGGTGGGTTAGAATCAGTCATGCTATGGAAGTCATCAAGCCTTGTTTGAATCCAACAAATACCCTAACTTCACCCCAGAGGTCAAAGTCGACGAACTTCGTCTAAGCGAAGCGCCTCTTGGCGTCATTTTCTTACTTTTATTTCCAAAAACGGATTCGAAGTGTGATACGAATAAGCCCAAAAACAAGAAAACGTGATCCAGATATTTTGATATGGAATGATAACAGGTAAACAAAATAACTTGAACAAATAAAAAGAAACAAATAATAAATCAAAGGAACACCTTGAAGCCGAATGAAATCGTATATCATATATCATAACCAAATATGTCAAATATGTTTTGGGGTTGAATGGATTGATAGATAAAACTCACTTCGACGGCCCTCTTGCTATTAAAAAAAAACGCAAAAACAAATTATGTAAAATGAATTTTTACAGTGGACTTCACCTACGGATAAATACAATTTTATAACACTAGTTATAATAAAATCTTTCAAGTGCATCATCTTAGCAGCGACGTGAAAGGAAAGGCATACATACATACATACATACATACATACATACATACACACATATATACATACATACATACATACATACATACATACATACATACATATACAAAAGTCTTTTTCCCCCTTATAAGGGAGGTAGCCAATAAACAAAGGCATAACAACCACTCCCACCCATTGAAAGGAAAGGCTGAACAGAGAAGTAGAATTAGAATGATTCAGTTTAAGATGATTTGATTTAACGTCACAAACTCTCCCTATCAGAAGGCTAGGATGGTGCCCCTTACAGAGGAATCTAAATAACCATGCCCTTGGTCCATCTCGCTGGAGTCAGGGTTCAAAGTACCGTTACCTCGACCTTCGCCACAGATAGCGACGCTCTAACCCACTCGGCCAGCGAGCATCCAGAATAGAATAATATAGAATAGAGTTGAATAGAATAGAATACAATAGAATAAAATGAAACAAGTGAATGACCTCAAAGGGAGTAAGGAAAAAATGGAGAACAGTTAGCGTAAAAAAATCAGCAAAAAATAATGTTACTTTATACGGTAGTAAAAAAATAAATAAAAATAAATAAAAAGAATAACATAAACACGAGCAAAAATAGAAATCTAAAAATAAACAACAGGTACACTGGTCTGTAAAGAAAGCAAGCAAGAAAGAAAGAAAGAACGAAAAACTATAGGGTAGGTAATTTTTTTCTGACGCAATTTTTACCGACGCAATTTTTTCCTGTTTTCTTCTGGCCTTGTTACCTTTTCTAACAGACATTGGGCTAAATAACAGAGAAAAGGGACGAAAAAAATATATACAATATAGAGAAAAAAATTCAAATGTATTTATTTATTTGTTCATTTATTTGTTTGTTTATCGATTTTATTTTATTAATTAATTTATTTATTGCTATTATTATTTCTATTGCTTGTTCTGTTCTTAGCCTGTCATTTGGTAAAGAGTTTTCTTACAGCTGAATGAAATTGTTCGATGACATTTGGAATGAATACACTTTCGCTTGAAAAAGAGATCATCGAGACAAGGTTAACGCTTTACGGACTGAGTGTAACTCGCCATCCCACTCCCACGTAGTGGGAAGTGATATACCCTTGGTGGGGCAAAGCTATGTTAGTTGCGGCATTTTTTTTTTTTTTTGGCGGTTTTGGGTCGCCTCCTTACCTGACCGGGGCTGTTGGAAACTAGTACCACATAGCATACAGCGGGTCCCGGGAACCGAACTCTCGACCACCTGCCCATGAGGTCGACACAGTTTCCATTGAATAAAATCATGTGAGGGCAGCTAGAACATTGACTAAAAGTTGCGCTACCGATCAAGTGTCATTTAATTCCATTGATACGATGTTTAATTTTCTAACTGAATAACATCGTCAGGCATTGACTAGAACTACATTAGTGAAGCTTGTTAGGGTCAAAAAATATTCAGTGCAATAGGAAAGGCTTTAGTGATGTGTTTGGCCGGAGAAAGGACTTATAGTAGCTGATTTAAATCGCTAAGCAGCAGTTGCGATAAATAGAAAAAACTTAAAAGATAGAATGTTATATGTTGTCTTTAATCCATTCAATGCTTAGTTTAGCCTTAAATAACGAAACCACTTGCCAACAAGTAGAATAAGAATTAAGGTGGAAAATTAAAAGGGGGAAAGGTTAAGGGTAGGCTATATATGTATATACATTTACCCTTTCACTTTAAAAATGAGGGGTAGACTCTCGTATAAATAAAATCATAGATGAAATAGACATTAAAACTCTGAAACATAAGAAAAAATAAAATTATTATTTTGCCATTGCCTCTATTTCTATTCCGCCCCAAGTTGTCATTGTCGTTCCAGTAGGATCTTTTCCAATTAACTTTGGATTTTTTTAATTTTATTTTTATAAATCTTTTTTTGTACCTGATAACGGCAAGGCACGCTATAATGATTGACAAATCTGAGCTTGGTAATCTCTAATTTTATACTTGAACGATACAGGAGCGAGCCGCGCACACATGTATATATTTTTCAAAAGCTCACTTTCACATTTACCGCTCCGTCAAATTCGTTAGTATCAATGAAAATAAGTTTCTGAAAAAAAAACTCGCGTTGACCCGAATTCTGCTTTGTTCATTCAAATAAGAGAAAAAGAAATCAATTCATTCTCACAAAGCATAATGAGGCAGAGATTTTAGCTGTGTATTTTTAGGTGTATGAAAACCAGATTCATTGACGTTTTTTGAGCTTTTGTTTTTGTTTTTTGCCTTCCTTGACCATTTTTTTTTTTTTTTTTTTTTATCCCTCTGGTTCGTTTGATTTGATGAGAGTAAGAGTTTAACGGATGGGACTGTTTCCCAAGCTGTAATTAACACCTCCAGGATGGTATATATATATATATATATATATATATATATATATATATATACATATATATATATGTACATATGTAATAAAAACACTAGGAGCGTGTGTTCACAAATGCGTAAGTAACCACTAGGAAAAGTAAACTAACGAAGCAGAGCGCTTTCGTATAATTACATCTTTGTATCTGCACTGAAGATGTAATTATACGAAAGCGCTCTGCTTCGTTAGTTTACTTTTCCTAGTGGTTACTTACGCATATATATATATATATATATATATATATATATATATATATATATATATGTATATATATATACATACATATATATATTTGGGGGTGTTCTTACTCAAAATTCCCTTCACACCACAATATCGATAAGGTGAGTATTTGGCTGACAAAGTAGACCTCTCTGTTTCTCCTAAGTGGTAATGAAATACAAATTTATGCCACTGTATTAATATAATGTGCCCTTTTATCATAAAATATATTACTAACAAATCTTGTGACGTCTCTTCTCACAAATATCGTCATCTCTAGCCTTTCATAGGTCCTCATAGATCATATATAAAACTGTCTCTAGTAGTTTTCTATTTGTTTTATTCTAGGTCAAGGTTGTTTATATCTAAGAATATAACTTTAATGCTCATGTTGTAAACTAGGTTGTCTATTCATTCACTTTCTCAAAGCTTAGACTTCCCAAACCAAAAGCTCTTTGCGTATGCTAGCTTAGATTCACTGCCTCGCATCTTTAGTAGAAGAAGCTTTGTATTGGTGCCTGACATCTGTGAATGTGGAGCAGTTTCTTCGTCATCTATCATATGAAGAAGTTATGCTAGGCTACATGCTATCTTTATATGTAATGACCTATACTTTACCAAAGTTTCGATCTTAACGAGTCGTTTCGCGCTCTCTACACGAAAAACATGGAGAAATATTGAATGTTGTGTCTGGGACATCTTCCCTGTCAGGGGATCGAGTGCCAGCCTATTTGGGCTCAACCTCCAGGTCAAGTGCTAACTATGGTCGGTCCCTGGGGAGCCTACCTTCCTCCGGAACAGACCCTGAGGTGAAATTTCGAATGCGGACCCCGCTCCGACGTCTCCCTCGCGAGGCTCTCCTTAATTAGGCCTGGAAGGCAGTAGCGTCGGCGCTAGGAACCATGTGATGGCAGTACGAAGACGAAGACGACCGAGTGATTAGACGAAGACGATGGACAAACGGACGACGACGATCAATAAGAGTAATAGTAACAGTAATAGTAATAACGGTAATGATAATGATGAAGAAACAGAAAGCTACGACAGGGTTGAAGGTAGTAGTGCGTCTGT
>NC_134803.1:33290535-33298035 GCF_046742065.1 Oratosquilla oratoria
TCCTGCTCCCAAATTGATAACAACTCCTCTATCCTTCTTCTGCTTTTTCTCTCGTTTTCCATAACTTTTTTTTTCCGCTGTTCCTCCTCCGCTTTCGTTCGTTCATTCTCCCGTACGCTCTTACCCGTCCCTCCCTTGTCTCTCTTTGTCTGTTTTTCTGTTTCTGTCTATCTCTGTCTCGGTCTCTGGCGTTCTCTTTCTATCTCTCATTGTCTGATGGTCTGTCTGTTCACTCGTCTGTCTATCTGTCTCTATCTGTCTCTGTTGCCTTTATCTCTGCTTCTCTTTCTCTCTCTGTCTATATATATATATATACATATATATATATTATATGTATATATATATATATATATACATATATATATATATACGTATCTCTTTTAATCTCTTACCCTCCCGTTCCCTCCCTTTCCCTCCCTCCTAGACGTTGCTATACTTACATGTACAGAGTTTTCTTCATATTTCATGGTATTTCCCTCATCGATCCTTTTTTTTTATTATTTTTTTGCTTCCGGTATTGGTATTATTAGATATTCTTAAGCACATTTTCATGGATTTGTTATTTTGTCCTTTGCCACTAAGTTTGTATATTCTTGTATGCATACCCATGTAACAAGGAAACCATATGTTTCAATCATAACCAAATTCATATGTATCAGTACAGTCTCCCTTCTGTATAGGTCACTTTCTATCCAGTCAACCATGAATACTACAATTATTAAAGATAACATGACTTAGTCAATTTCGTTCTCTTTTACTGTAGTTTACTGCTTAAGTTTATTTTTCTTTACGTGTTGTTTCATTCAGAAAAAATAGTATCACTTACTATAAAAGGATCTGTCATGAGCAATTTCTCTATATTTTATGTCTTTAATTTGACGCCCTCAGTGATTTTTTTTTTTTTTTTTTTTTTTTTTTTTTTTACGTCGCGAACTCACCTTGACAGGAGGCTAGGGTGGTGCCCCTTACAGAGGAATTTGTAGCGTGGAATTTAGAGAACAATTACCTAGGTCCTACTCGCTGGCGACAGTTCGAACTATAGTCATCACGAACTCCGCAGCAAGTAGCGACGCTCTAATCCATTCGGCCAGAGAATATCCTGTTTTCTTTTTGCAAAATATTAATAGTTTATATTAAAAATGCAGGAAAGCTTATATTTGTCAATAATCCAATTATTGGTTACATCACTATTGTCAGTTAGTATTGAATATCTGAAGACTCTCTCAATTGCTCGTGCTAAAAGTCTTGTAACATCACATTCCTCCCAATTCCATCCAGAATTGTCATATCATAATCATCTCAACGAGTGTTCTGCACACTCGAATTTTATTTCTGTTATAACTGTTACTGTTTAATAATAATAATAATAACAAAATCACCCTACAAGCCATGAGCAGTAAAAGGGATAATCACCTTTAAATCTTATAGTCTTTAACTACGTTCTTTACCCTTAGTTTCTAATTCAGTTCACAGTGCGGCCTCATCGTGAGTATTAAAGGGTTAATCAACTTTAAAACCTACAGTCTTTACTTACGTTCCTCACCCATAGTGTCTAATCCAGTTCACACTGCGGCCGTATCATAATCTGCCCCACTAGTCTAACTTGATCTTAAAAACTCTAACTTGATCTAAAACTCTACGATCTCAGGTAAATGACCTACCTCTGTCTAAAATATCAGTTTAATTTTCCATTACCTAAATTGATCTAAGAACACCTAAGAACTCGTTTTGTTATTAGCCAAGATGAAGGGACTCGTTTTGATGTTAACTAAGTTGTAACGCCTCAGGACAAGTTATTTAATTAGATGTAAATACTTGGGCAAAGTCTTCTAAGTCTGTCTCAGACCTCAAACTAAATTATCTAACTCGGTCACAGACCTCAGTTTTAAAGATGCATATGTATATACACACACACATACATATATATATATATCAACGGGGTTTTTTCCCGTACAAGGGAGGTAGCCAAAATCAAAATTATAAATCCACTCACATCCATTTTATCCCTGAGTCTCGCCCACTGCTCTGGGTCAGAAGCAGTGTCGCAAGACACAGCATATCCACAGCAAGGCCGCTTAATTTAATCGGCGATCCCCCCTTCTCTGTCCCCTTCGGGCTGCGTCAAAATATTCACATATATTCCCTACCCCCCATACCCCATCTACTCCCTTTCATGTATCACAGCATCATCCATATACAACCATTCTCTATCCACCCCTATATTCTGTCCTCTCCCTTCCTACCTCCACAGACATTCACCTCTTTCCCAATGGCCCCTTCATCCCATCCATTCACCTTATCCTTGGTCGCCCCCTCATGTTCACTCCCCACACCTCTGCCTTTCATACCTCTTTTACTAATCTTTCTTCACTCATTCTTTCCATGTGTCCAAACCACCCCAATACTCCTTCCCCATCCCCGCTCTCCTCCTTACCTCCTCGTTTCTCATTCTATCCAGCCTAGTAACCCCTACCATACTTCTCAGACATTTCATCTCAAACACATTTAAACTCTTCCTCTCTTCCTCTCTTATGTTCCATATTTCTGCCTCATACAAGGCTGTCGACTCAATCATTCCTTTATACAATGTACTCTTAGCACCCATTCCCAAATGTTTATTTCTCATTATACTTTACAATCCCCCAACGCATTTATTTGCTTCTCTCAATCTACATTCTACCTCCACCGCCACTCTTCCCATTCCCACTACATTTGGACAGAAGTATCTAAAGCTATGTACTTCCTCCAGCCTCTCTCCCTTAATACTCACTTTAAATTTGCTGCCGTTCTCTCTCCTTGTACATCTAGTTCCCTTACATTTACTCAGATTTACCTTCAACTTCTTTATTTCGCATACTTTCCCAAACTCCGTCACTAACTTCCTTAATTCCTCGTCTGATCCTGCTATAAGCGCATTGTCGCCAGCAAACAGCAACTGGCTTATCTACCATTTTTCTACATTTTCTTTAAGCATCTCCAAAGCCCAACCCATTAACCTTGCGTTTACCTTTCGCACCTCCCCATCCATGTATAAATTGAACAGCCAAGGCGACATAACACATGGTCTTAGATTACGTGCTGAAATCATGATCGACAGCTATTATCCACCCGAATGAGAGCTCCATAGCTCTTATAGTCCGATCTATGGGTGATACTATGACCTTGCCAGCGTTCACACACATACACACACACACACACACACACACACACACACACACACACACACACACACACACACACACACACACACACACACACACACACACACACACACACACACACACACACACACAAACACACACAACTCGTGGTGCAGTTAGTAGAATTCCCGGCTGCCACTACGGAGGTCTGGGTTTGAATCCCGCCCAGGGCTGAAATCATTTCAGTATCGCCGCGCTGTGGGTTATTACTCCAGCTTTCATGAACGGGGAGTTGGGGGTGTAAGTGCGTGTAAGGTCACAGCATTACCCATAGATCAGTCATATACGAGCTCTGAGCTCTCTTCCGGTAGGGAAATAGCTCTTAATCACAAGTCCAACACGTGATCCAAAAACCATGGTGAATCTCTCTCTCTCTCACACACACACACACACACACACACACACACACACACACACACACACACACACACACACACACACACACACACACACACACACACACACACACACACACACTACTTGTTTAAGGAAGCGGGTGCCGACTTGGCAGTGCTGTGATACTGATTTAACCGAAGGCCGCTGAGATAGAAAGATAAGTTAGTATTACAAGAGCAGCAAATTGGTGATGGAGAGAGATAGAGAGAGAGAGATAGATAGATAGAGAGAGAGCGATAGAGAGAGAGAGAGAGAGAGAGAGAGAGAGAGAGAGAGAGAGAGAGAGAGAGCATTCTTGCAAGCATGATTGCGTGCTCGTGCAACCTCGTTTTTGCACTCCACGTGTCCTCGCTCCCCTTACGTTTGCAATTACATTTTTCTTTTTCCCCTAATTTCATCCGGAGTTGTGCGTTTTTAGCCACGCCAGGGCTCGGATTGCCCCCCCGCTTCGCCTTTTACGACTTTGAGGTTTCACAGTTCACTGTTCGAACGCGCGTCATGAGGTCTCGCGTGTCGAAACTGCGTCATGAAGCTTCGTCTATGCCTGTTGATGTTTTTATCGTCGTGGTTGCGTATTGGACTTAAAGAAAAAGGGTAAAAAAAATTGTCAAGCTTCTGAGTATTTGACTTATTATTATTATTTTTCTGCTAAATAGAATATTTAGAATTATGAACAAAAAATTTGGAAGGGGGTAGATATAGAAAATGGTCATCCGTTATAAAATATGTTAAAAAAATTAACTAAATTTATTTTTTCTGTGTTGACCGTAACAAAACTGATAAATGATAATACCCTGACCTCTCCACTTCTACATTTTCCACCTCCAACCTCTCCACCATTATCTCTTCCACCTGCAATTCCACCACCACTTCCACTTCCATCCTCCCTCTACACTGTATCTTCACTATCACCCCCCACCATCAAGATTGCCATCACCATCAACTTAACTTTCAGTGTCATTTCTTCTCCCTACTACTATTCCTACTTTCACTCCTATATACTTTCCCCTACTACTTCTGTTCCTCTTTCTCCACTACCTCCTCCTCCTCCTCCTCCTCCTCCTCCTCCTCCTCCTTCTCCTCCCCCTCCTCCTTCTCCTCCCCCTCCTCCTTCTTCTCCTCTTTTTGTATCTCCCCTCCTCTTCTTCCTCCTCCTCCTCCTCCTTATTGTCTTTGTCCTCCTTGTCCTCCTATTACTCCTCGTCATCCTCCTACTCCTCCTGTCCTCCTCTTCCTCCTCCTCCTCTTCCTCCTCCTTTTTGTCCTCCTCCTCCACCTCCTTCCACTCCTCCTCCTCTTCCCACTCCTCCTCCTCTTCCACCTCTTCCTCCTCCTCTTCCTCTTCCCACTCCTTCTACTCCTCCCTGTCTTCCTCTTACCACTCCTCCCCTTCCCCGCACCTCACTACCTTCCAGCACATTCACAAAGGTTAAATTCATAGCGGCTGAATGACCCGCCTTACTTGTGAGTTTCTGCGGGGCTTTCGTGAGCGCGCGCGCGCGTGCACGCGCTCTCACGTGCAGCAATCACTCACGCATGCACGGGCATGTCTTTACACAAGCGTAAGGTCTAGCTCCTTCAGAGACACACACGTGTGAACATGCACATTCACACACACACGTACACACACACGCACACACATACACACACACACACACACACACACACACACACACACACACACACACACACACACACACACACACACACACACACACACACACACACACACGCACACACACACACACAAACATACACACACGCACGCACACACACACACGCTCCCTTTCCCGTAAAATACAACTAGGTAAATACACACACACACACACACACACACACACACACACACACACACACACACACACACACACACACACACACTTTAGATATATATTATAATAAATTCATCCTTATTGTTTCCTAATGTAGTTTGTATACAGTATGTATGCAAAATAGCTCCACATCAGGCGGAGGAATACATGATCATTATTCAAGTCTGAGAAAATATTAATTTTGTTGTACAATTTGTATTAATCAGACTTCATAATGATATTTTCTAACATTGTAAAAAACAAAAAAAAATTGTCAAGGGGGTTATATTTAGTGAGCTTTAGGTTAATGCAAATTGGTGCGCTAATTTCAAATGCGCAATAGTTTTTGTCATGGACTGTGTTGACGTGTCCAACCGAAAGTGAAAGTCGTGTTTGAAAATGGTGTGTGATTTTTCGAAATTTATGTGGAAATACAGCGCCTACTTCTTAAGTTCTAAGAAAAAAAGATAGTAGCATATTTTCCTACAAGTCACAATGGATATCAGGTAAGGAAATAATTAATGTTTGCTTGTATTTGTTGAATAATGATTAAACTGCCATCAATCAAGTTTTGTATCTTGGGTGACCGTTGATACGACAGTGACGTCATATCGACTGGAACTAAGGCAAAGGCGACATTGTAACATTATCCTTTCATATTTTGTTATTTCCGTATGCGAAATACGAATATAAGAATTATATATGTCTTTGGTAAAAGTGTTTGTTTTTGAATTTGTTCAGGTTGTTTAGGAACAGTTACTAATTTGATACGTTTGCCATTTCAAGGTTCAAACAGTTTATTAATATTTAAACGTTATGCATTGAAAATGTGAAAATGATAGTGAACACTTAGTAAACTAGGCTTTGGATGTACATATTGTGATTTTATGTATACAAACTTTGTAGTATGCAAGAAAGTAATCACCAAATCATGTGTTCTAAAAGGTTTTAGAGAATTCAATTACTGAATGATATTGCTTGAAAATACAAGAGTAAGAAATGGGATTTAAATAAACATGGTTGTTTTAGGTATCCGCGTAGCAATGGATTTCCGTCAAATGAATGAAATAGTTTGGTGAAGAGTAGAATAGGAAGTTAAATCAAAGCAATTCTACAATATGATATCGTGTAAAACTAGAATAATTATGAATGTACTGGTACTCGAGGCCAAGGGAACGCATGCACGCTTGCATTCACACACACAGAAAAGCATACACATGCACAAATAAACAAGCATGTATACACATGTATGCATATGCATACACGCATACACATGTACACTTCGCGGTGCTGTGATTAGAGTTCTCGCCTGCCACTACGGCGGTCCGGGTTCGATTCCCGCCCAGGGCAGAAATAATTTCAGTATCTTTTCGCTGTGGGGTGTTACTCCAACTCGCGTGGCGGGCAGTTGGGTTTGTGTGTGTGTGTAATGTCACAGTATTATCCATAGATCGGTCATACGAGCTCTGAGGTCTCATCCGGGAGGTTAATAACTGTCGATCACGAATCCAACACGTGATCCAAGACCATGGTGAATCACATGCACACATACACATGTACGATATACATGCACGCATACACATGCATGCATATACATACACGTATACACATGTACACATACACACGTAATCTGTGACTGAACACGTTCCTAGGAATGCGACAGTCTGCTTTTGTGGTATGTCATTTGTCACCATTTCTTCCTCTTCACATTTTACTTCATTCATACCCTGCCATCCTTTTTCTCTAAAACCTCACATTTTTCTTTTCGAAAATTCTCTTTCTTCTATTTCTTTCCCTCCTCTCACCCTTCCATATCGCTCTGTTTTGATTCTCCTAATTCCATTGAGAAAAGTTAACTTGCGAAAAAATTTCGTATTTTTTCGGCAGCCATTGCCGTGATTGTTGCTAATGAGAGTTAACTGCGAGTCGGTGTTGCTGCTGCTGCTGTGCTCTGTGCTCTGTGGCTGAGGCGATCAGAGCACTCACAGCCAAGAATCTGAGTCTATGGGAGGGAAGCAGAAAGAGACGAAGAGAAGGAACGAGGGAGGAAAGGAGGGATGGGGAAAGGATGGGAATAGAAATTGAGGAGGATG
>NC_134803.1:33303035-33305535 GCF_046742065.1 Oratosquilla oratoria
TATTGCGGGTGGAGGGTCAAGGTAAAAGAATGCTTGACATTGAGTGCGATGGATGTTAATATAGGGAGGTTTGAGGTAGGGGGGTGAAGACGGGGTTGGTAAGTATCTGGAGAATTTCTTGGAGATTGAGTGTGAGAGATTGTATAGAAAGGGTTCAGAGATGTCACCAGAGGTGGACTATAAGATGTAATACATTATTTTCCTTTTTATCCTTTTTCCTGATTATTTCTTGTTTCTCAGTGCACCTCACCTCACTTTAACTTGCGTCTTCTTGTTATACTGTAATTTGTTTGATAAACAACAGCTCTCGCGCTAATCCTATGTTGCTCAGGAGCTTTTCTAGGCTAAATAAGGATGTAATCGTTGTCGTCGTGTTCGTCGCTGTCGTCGTAGTCGTCGTCGTCGTCGTTGTCGTCGTCGTCTTCGTCGTTGTCTTTCGTATCGTCGTCGTCAACGCTGTCCTTGTTATCTCCTGCTACCTCACTCCATAGCCTTGTGCTCATCCACTCACCTTTCTTCATGACTTCTAAAGAACCTCAGAGTACTGACCAAAACTCCCAGACGCCTTAAGAATAAGAAATTCTTTGGGCCCACGTCACGGGTTGTCTTCATGTGTTCAACAAATGAGTTTTTGAAGCTTAACAGTACAAACGAGAAGATCAACACTGACTTGGGTCCTTGTGCTGACTCACGTGTACAAGAGCAGTAGAGTCGAAGAACATATAGAAATCCTTTTGAGGTAACATCTTTATCTACATTTGAGTTGAGTCTCCTGTTAACAGTTGTTGTATCAATAACTAGCGGGTAATCCAGCAGGCAGGTCGACTGGTGTCTCCTCTGTGACCTCTTCTGACTTCGCCTGATCTCTTTCCGGGGCAATGTTTCCATGGAGTTATGCCAGACTGCCAGAGGCGATAGGATCTGTTCTATTGCTGACAAGGTTTCCAGGGACATTTTCTTTTTGCACAGCATTGTCATGCCTTTTTTTATTTACTCTTTTTGCCCTCCTTCTGTCTCCCTTTATATATATATATATATATATATATATATATATATATATATATATATGTGTGTGTGTGTGTGAGTGTGTGTGTGAGTGTGTGTGTGTGTGTGTCCGTGTCTGTGTGCGTGTGTGTGTGCGTAAGTATTTCCTTGTCTATCTATATCTATGTATTTGTTTATATGCTTATCTCTATATCTGTGTCTGTTTACCTATTTCTGTCTTTTATCTCTATCACTATATACTTACATAGACACACACACACACACACACACACACACACACACACACACACACACACACACACACACACACACACACACACACACACACACACACACACACATACACGCACACACACACACACACACACACACACACATATATATATATATATATATATATATATATATATATATATGTATATATATATATTATTATATATATATATATATGTATATATATATATATATATATATATATATATATATATATATATATATGTACATATACATATATATGTATGTAAAAACACGTCTCTTACTTTCAGGTGTTATCTCCTTCACAGCTGTTAGCTATGTTATTTTAACTGTCCCTTCTTGGCACCTGCCTCTTGGGTATGAGAACCTCAACCCGATTTTAGACGACCCCTATAGACTCCTACCTACTCCCTTGGCTCTCTGAACACAAAGGTAGAGTAGTTGGTTTTGTCCGAAGTCAGAACTATTTTCTCTATGCTCTGTCTCTATGCATTCTTCTGTCTCCTCTTGCACCACAATCTCCTTCATTCTCTCCCAGTTCAGTTATTCCCATCTCTCTCCCACTCCGCTCTCTTCTTGTACTCCTTATTTACGCTTTTTTTTTCATATGTAACTCTTTCATTATTTTCTGTTTACATCAATTCTTCCTATTCCCTTCTCCCTTGTACTTCTCTTTCTTAGTGGTATGCTTTTTTATATTTCCTCTCCTCTTCCTCTGTCTTATTTATTTTTATTTATTCTCACTCTTCCTCTTCCTATTATTGCGCCTCCTCTTACTCTTCCTCCTCCTCCTCCTCCTCCTCCTCCTCCTCCTTCCCTCTTTCTCTTCTACTTTTATCCTTATTTTGTTCCTTCTCTTTTTTTGTACTATTTTTCTAATTCTGCTTTCTACATCATCCGTTTCTTCATTCTCTTCTTTCTCTTCTTCTTCCTGTCCCTCTTTTTCTCCCTCTTCCTCTTCCTCTTCTTCCTCATCCCCTTACTCCCCTGTCATCATATGGAATCGCCATTCTTGCAGAGCCAGAGCATCCCTAACGAGCGAGTCACTTCAGCTGCTTGGGACAGCTGACATTTACCAATAGGTCACTTCTGGGCCCTTTTCCTTCCACACTCTCCCTCTTCCTCTCCTACTCTCTTTCCTCCCAACATTCCCCACCTATCCCCACCTTCAGTCCCCCACGAAGCATCTTCCCTTCCCCAGGGGGAAGCGGTTAACGCTGACCTTTGGCTGACCTCGTGT
>NC_134803.1:33308035-33310535 GCF_046742065.1 Oratosquilla oratoria
AATTCTACTTTTATTCCAGTATATCATATTATTATATAAGACTGAATTATTAGTCACTGTTGTTTTCAAATTATCAAATATTGTGTAAAATATGAATATTCTCTAATAAATAGATATTTTCTGTAAACTGTTTAGATATATAATATATTGTTTATGAAACGAGAATATATTGATATGTCAGAATTTCTAAACTTCATTGCAATCCAAGAATGATACAATGGCTCAAAACTATATGACAGGAAATAATTGAGGAAAAATCTAACTTCAGATAATTTAACTTTCCAAGAGTCTTACGTCGATTTTGTTTATTTAATCTTTTGTTCGAGTTTCTTTTGAAATTCGTTTTCTTTTGATGTTTCCAAAAATAATACTCCACGTAGACGAGCTTCACCAACAGCGTTGCATTAGATGGCATCTGTTTAATAACCATCTAATCCTTCTAAGACTCAGTGACTTGTGTTGATAGGATGAACTCATCTTTTATTTCTAACCAATTAAACCTTTAATCAACTCCTCCGTGTTGGTTTGTTGGTTTACTTTTTGGTGGGGATTTTTTGTTTTATTTAACAGTGGACTCCCTTGTATGTATAGTAAATATTATTTTAATTCAAAATTATCCTTACGGTCCCTTTCTTACACTCCTTTTCCTTACGCCCCCTTTCCTTAAGCCCCCCTTTCCTTAAACCCCCCTTTCTTCACGCCCCCTTCTTTATGTCCATTTCCATATAGCAAACTCCCTACATCCCCCTCCCTAACATCCCCCTCCCAACATCCCACGTCCACCACATCGCATCGTTACTCACTGTACATATGCTCTTAATAAATTATCGATTTTGTTCAATCGAAAGACTGACTCCACTCCTCGTCTGCATTATTAACTAGACTGGCGGTTGTCAAGGCAGAAGCTGCGCAGTCCAGCAGAGAATTCAAGGAGTATCTTTAACCATTAACATAACTCAGTAGTTTGACATCCTAGAGAAATCAACGTTAGATACCTCATTTTATTTTATGTTCAGAGACCTCTTTTAGTTGAGTAAAGTTGCCTGGCACCAAACAATCCAATGTCTTAGGTGGAACAAAAATCGTCTGGGTGATTTGTAATTCTATAGGGTTAACTTGTACAATTAAAATCTATGAATCTAGGAAATATAGAATACTATATACTAGATACAGTAGAACACTAGATTTGGATTGGGTCGCCTATGTAGAGCCATGCAAATACAAACTTAAGCTGCAAACCTTTTGATATATTATGCTGAGCATCAGATCTATTGAAGTGGAAAGGATTTCTATGAATTGAATTACATCAACGTACAAATTCCGAGAAGACGCATTTGCAGAGTTAAATGCATGAGCGAAGGAATTTTTGTGTGTCCACAGTATTTTAACTAAAACTGTTTAACATAACTATACTGAACTCATCAACACTTCCGCTCTTCATTGGAGAAGTTGGCTCTTTTTCTTCGCAGTCAGAGCAAAGAAACTCTCTTAACTTTTCATCAAGACATCCACTCGTGATGATTCCCGGCCTGTTCCTATTCCCGGCCAGCTCACATTCCCATTCTCATTCCCACCGCCACCCTGGGAGCATGTCAAGCTGTTTCATGAAACTTTGATGAAGTCTGAAAAGGTTGGCGGTCGAACAGTTTCTGATGAGAAAATTGTCATCTTTTCTCTTTTGCGGCTTCCGAGGCACCGGCCAGGAATCCCCTCTCTCCTTCTGGTGACGCGACTTAGTCTTCATAGTATTGTGAGGGGGAAGGGTTTGACTTATTTATGATGTTTCTCTCACGTTCTCTTTCTTCCTCTCCCTCTTTTGTGGACTCTTTTGATCTCTTTCCATCTCGCTATCTTTCACTCGCTCTCTCTCTTTCTCTCTCTTTCTCTCTTTCTCTCTCTTTTTCTTTCTCTTTCTCTTTCACTTTCTCTTTCTCTTTACCTCTTTCTTTTTCTTTCTGTCTTTCCTTTTCTCTTCCTCTTTCTCTATATCATTCTTTGTCTTTCTCTTCCTCTCTCTCTCTCTCTCTCTCTCTCTCTCTCTCTCTCTCTCTCTCTCTCTCTCTCTCTCTCTCTCTCTCTCTCTCTCTCTCTCTCTCTCTCTCTCTCCCTCTCTCTCTCTCTCTCTCTCTCTCTCTCTCTCTCTCTCTCTCTCTCTCTCTCTCTCTCTCTCTCTCTCTCCTTCTTTCTTTCTCTCTCTCTTCATTTTTTTCTTTCTTCATCTCTTTCGTCTTGTCATCCAAGCCGCCTTCTATATCTGATGT
This sequence comes from Oratosquilla oratoria, assembly GCF_046742065.1. Lineage (NCBI taxonomy): Eukaryota > Metazoa > Arthropoda > Malacostraca > Stomatopoda > Squillidae > Oratosquilla > Oratosquilla oratoria. The sequence continues at coordinate 33,310,297 of NC_134803.1, forward strand.
AAATAAGTTATTATATACCGATGATCCCAAATTAAAAAGAAGAATTAAGGGAGGATGAGGTGGGGAAAGACTTGTGGGGTGAGATGAGCTGGTTATGTGTGAAAAGACGATGATACTGATGACATACAAAGTTGATGAGGACGACGTGCAATGATGATATTGATGACCACAAAATTTATGAGAATGGCACTGATGACGACGAAGGCTTTGACGACACCGACGGCAACGACAATTACAAA
>NC_134803.1:33323035-33333035 GCF_046742065.1 Oratosquilla oratoria
AGTAGAAACGCACGGTGTTGATAATGATGAAAGTATCAATGTAGATACAATTACATCTTTGTGATGAAAAGGATTTCCTTTGAGTGAATGGAATCACCTGTCACTGGACAGTATTACAACTAAAACCACCAGTTTCAATGAAGGGAATGATTGAAAGGGGCCTCCTATTTTTGCCTCGAAGATGTTTTATTTGGTTGAATGAAATTACCCGAGAACGGATATTAAAATAAATAATTTAGGCATCAATAGTAGTGTTGACTTGGAAATTGTTGTGGGGTTGTGTGTGTGTGTGTGTGTGTGTGTGTGTGTGTGTGTGTGTGTGTGTGTGTGTGTGGGTATCTGTGTGTCTGTGTGTCTGCATGTGTGTGTGTATGTTTGTGTGTGTCTGTGTGTGTGTGTGTGTGTATGTGTGTGTGTATGTATGCGTTTGTGTGTGTTCATGTGTGTGCGCGTGTATGTGCATGTGTGTGTGTGTATTTGTGGCTCTGATTGCATCACTGACCTCATTGACCCAGACCGTATAATACTTTCCACTGTGGGAATCCATCAACAGGGCGTTGAAATAGATTGGATATTGTATTCCAGAACTGAAGCGGGCCCTGGGATGGAAGGGGGAGGGGGAAGGGGGAGGGAGAGGGTGGTGCTGGGGTCTTGAATTTAGGTTCATGAAAGTGGTGGAACGCGGTTAGTGGCGCGAGAATAGTGGAAGGAATTTAGTGGCGAGAAGGCCCTGGCCTGTTCGGGGCAAGAAGGGCACTTGGGCCTGAAATACGAGAAAGCAATAGAAAGCCACCGATGGGGAACGGGCTACGGGTCTACATTGAGAGGAAGAGCGGTGGAGAGGAGGGCTAGGAGGAGGAAGAGGAGGGGGAAGAAGCGGGGGAAGGAGAGGAGGAAGAGAAGCACGGAAAGAGGTAGGAGGGGGAGTAGGGAGAGGATGAAGAGGAGTAATAAGAAGAAGAATAATAGGAGGAAATACAGAAATATGTTACAGTAAAAGGGCTGGTGGGGAACGGGTGTAAGGAAGGTAGGAGGAGGAAGAAAAGGAGGAGGAGGAGAAGGAGAATAAAGAAGAGAGCTAAGGAGGAGAGAAAGAATAGAGAGTGTGAGGAAAAGAAGAGGTAGAGAAGAGTGGGAGAGGGTTTTACCTTTTGAGCGTAAAGGAGAAAAAAAGAGAGTCAAAATTTTATTTTGTATCTAAACTACAGAAGAACCAAGAGAATCAGAAAGAAAGAGGAGGGAGAGGAGGGGAGTTGGAAGGAGGAGTAGAAGATGGAGGAGTAGGATATGAAAGATAAAGAAGAAGAGGGGATAAAATGGGGAGGAGGAGAAAGTGGAAGGGGAAGGACGTGGAGGAGAGATGGAATGAGAGGAGAAAGAAGAAAGAAAAACTGGTAAATGAGGACGCAAAGGAGGAGGAAGAGGGGGAGGAAGCGAGGCAAGAAGGTGGAGAGGAGGAGAAGGACGAAGAGGAAGAGGAGGGAAAATGAGTAGAAATAACGAAAGGATAAAGAAATGGAGATGAGAAGAATGGGGTAGAGGAAGGAGAAGAGGCAAGAGTAGAGGCAGAAAGAGAAAGAAAAAAAGAAGAAGAGATGGTGGAGGAGGAGACGGAGGTACAGGTAAAGGAAGAAGAGGAGGAGGAGGAGGAGGAACAATAGGAGGTGGATGAAAAGGAGTGTTTAACTTGTGGAAGAAGTGGATAAGCCATAGCAATTTCAACTTGATAGGGAAAGGTTGTTGGAATAAAAGAAGCTCAAGAAAATGAAAAATAAAATTAATATAAAAGAGAATGACATCACTGTAACCAAAGGTGACATCTAATGAGAGAGGAAGAGAGAAATGGTGGGAAGAAAGAAAAAGGGAGAGCGAGGAACAGCTGGGAAGAGGAAGAGATAAAATATATTTCTCGAAATAATGAGAATAAAAAATGCTTTCAGCAAGATTAGAATACAGATTTGGGCTGACCCAGTGACGTGAGGCAAAGCTCATATCATTTTGAAATGTCCCTGGAAATGAATATATTTTTAAGTGTTCGTGTGCATTAAACGAGTGTATATATATATATGTATATATATGTATATATATATATATATATATATACATATATATATATATGTATATATATATATATATATATATGTATATATATGTGTGTGTGTGTGTGTGTGTGTGTGTGTGTGTGTGTGTGTGTGTGTGTGTGTGTGTGTGTGTGTGTGTGTGTGTGTGGCGAGACTTTCTAAATTTGCATTTTGCGTAGCTAGTCTGTCAGTCTGTGTGTTTGCACATGGTGGCTTATGTCTCCGCATGTTGTGGGTATTTCTCCTTGAAGTCTTTCATATCTACAACAACGGTTTTAAAATTAAAAATGGAAATACAGTAACAATTATATCCGCATCCGATATGACATTTCTTGGAGTCCATCTAACGAATTGACCTCACCACAATTTATATCCGTCATAAGTTGCCCCCAACCAATTGTCAACTAAAAAACGAGGGATATTTCCCATTTCCGCTGCAATGGTTCTTAGCAAACGGCACCAGCTGACAACCTCGAAGAAAAATAGACTGACCCACACTCGCACTCACCTCAACGAGGGGAATGAAATAATGATGAGTAAGTGGGAGAAGAGAGATGGGAAGAGGCGGGGGTAGACGTTCTTGGGAAAGGAGGTGGAAAGGAAGGGGAGAGGGAGAAGAGGAAGAAGAGGAGTGAGAAGAAGAGCATGAAGAAGAGGTGGTGGTGGTGGTGGGGGGGGGGTAAAGTAAGGAATGAAAATTATAATATAGAGACCAGGTTAAGAACGATAAAGAGGGAGAGAAAAAGAACCAGACAGGAGGAATCATGGAGAACATGGATTAAGGATTGCGGTAGAAAATGTGGCTGAAGAAAAGTGAGGGACTAGGCGGAGGAGGAAGAGAAGAAATGGGATAATTGAGAAAAAAGAGGAGAATGAAAGAGAAGGAATTAGAAAGAAGAAGAATAAAGGAAGATGCATTAAGGGGAAGAGGAAGAGGAACAAAAGAATGAGGAAAATTGAGGAAGGAGAAGGAGATACTGAGAGGAAAATAAAGGAAGATGATGAGGAAGTAAAATGAGAAAACAGAATAAGGGAGAGGGGAAATGAGAAAAATGGAAAGAAGAGGAATAGAAAGAGAAGTAGGAGCACAGATGCTAGGAATGGAGGATGAGAAGGTGAAGTGAAACAAGAGGAAGTGGCAAAAAGAGAGGAAAGAAAAGAGGGGGAGGAGGAGAAGGAAGAAGAAAATAGAGAGTAAGAAGAAGAAGAAGAGAAGAGGGAGGGGCAGTAGGAGTAGGAAGAAGAGGAGTAGGATTAGTGAGGAGGAAGAGAACGCCTTCGTCGATGACGATGACAAACGGGATGATAACGATAACTATCTTGGTGCCAGCTAAGGCAGAGGAACTAACTCCAGTCACAACATTTTCCAACTTTGACGGGACTTCAGCCTTAAACAACGAGAAGAGAAAGGAGGAGGTGGAAGAGGTTTGGGAAGGAGAAGGATGAGAAGGAAAAGGAGAAGGATAAAGAGAAGTGGAAGAAGAATAGAGTACAGGTCTAAGAGAGGTATCTTTATCATCATCATCACTACCATTACCACCGTAATTAATATACCACTACCATCATTAAAACCAATATTATCAATGACACAAACACTATTCCCATTCTTCCTACTATCACAACCACTTACACTACTACTATGACTACAACTTTCATCACAACTACCACACCTCAACAACCACCGAAATGCAACTCAATGTCAACTGTCAGGGGCTAGATTGACAGAGAAAGGTCCCCCCAGTCTGTTGTTATCTCAGTTAACGCTGCTGCCAGCCTTCCTGTTGGTTCTGCCAACATTGCCATGGCTATTGTTATGTCTGCTAACATGGGGACTGCGACAACGGTATACCATTTCTCTGACAACCGCACATGGGGTCGGGGTGACAACAGTTGAGAATGTTATTTAAACGTGTCAGATGATTTCTTGTGGGTTAACTTGAGCTTTAGCCATGTCAGTCTTGAGTGACTGAACTGTGTTTGGACAATTTTGTTCTCAGTGAAGTATTTTCTTTGTGACAACAGTAAGAGTGATGATACGCCATGTGGTAACAATAGATGAAATAGCTTTTCCTCTGCTGCCATCATCTTGGAACTTGGTTTTCAATTTTGAACACTTCTACCAACACTCTTGTCATTACTAGAGGTAGAATGCCGTTGACTATATATTGGTAATGTGTGATGTACAGTATGTATCGTAGATTATTATATATTTTCTTGGACTGACAAAAATAACCACAAACGACACCTTTACTGGCATGCGTATTCCCTCCACATTACCGCGAAATCATCACCATTACAATCAACACCAATATCACCACTAGAACCAACACTACCACTATGGATAACAACACACCTACAAGCAACACTCTCACTACAACCAACACCATCATCACCACCAACACCACTACTAAAACTACCACTACACCGACATCACCACCACTACAGCTACTACACCAACACCACTACAACCAACACCACTACAACCAACACCACCTTTACAACCAACACCACCACTAAAACCACCACCACCACCACCACCAAGAAATTTACATTCGTTTTTCTCCAGCAACTTTAGCGCAACAGACATCGTCAGTCGCTCTCCCCCCTCCCCCTCAAACATACGTCCTCCTCCAACATAATTTTACATCCACCGCTAATTCCCCGCCGCATGTGACAATGATAATCCCCCTTCCCCCTTTTTTCTTCCTCCCCCTTTTCCCCTTTCCCCCTCTCCCCCTCCCCTCCCACCTCCCCTCCCACCTCCCCTCCCACCTCCCCTCCCACCCCTCCTTCTCCACCTCTCCATCACGCAGGAAACCAACAAAGGCTATAATTTGAATCAACGTCATCAAAGAGGTTTATTGTGATGTTGGCTAGATTAGAGAAAACCTCAAACTCGGCTTTGTTTCGGAGGTCGTCATCAGCCTGAGACTCGTCATCTGGAGTCGCCGGAATAGAAGTGGTTGCATCATTCTGTATGCGGAAGTCCCCCTGAATTGACAAAAAAGAAATCAACGTCATGCTGATTGCATTGCGTTATTAGACGTAAAGGCAATCTAATTTTGCGAAAAGAGACGTAGAGAGCGGATTGTGCTCGTGGCTGATTTCACTCGCTCTCTTGCTATCGCCCTCGCTTTCTTGCTCTCTCTCTCTTGCTCTCTGTTTCGCTTTTGCTTTCACTTTCTCGCTCTCCAACTCAGTCTTGTGGCCTTACTCTCTTAATCTGTCTCTTTCTATATCTTTATATGTATGTATGTATGTATGTATGTATGTAAGTATGAATGTATATATGTATTTTTATTTATGTATGTATATGTGTGTATGTACGTATGTATGTATGTACTGTATGCATGAATATATATATGTATGTATGCATGAAATGTGTTCTTACCCCAAATATAATAAATTCTTACGACTTTGATCAAAATTGGGCCTAATGATATCAAAACTGAGCCCCACTCTTCTTCGGTATCTACGATTTTTAGGTCCCTTCCCTTTTTTTTGGTATTATTCATGATAATGGAGCATACAAGAAACAGAGAAAATGGTGGACAATACTTGACACAAAATTAATCACACCTCCAAAATAGACGGCCGTCAACAAGAAGTAAAGCGAAAAAGAGAAGAGTTCCTTAAGATGTGTCAAACAGTCCCAACTCTTTTACAACAGTGCACTTCCTCTCTTTCTTTATACCTTTGCTTCTCTGCCCTCTTTTCCTTCGTATTCTTCTATGTATTCCTCTATCTGCTTTCTTCATTCTCGTCAGCTTTCTTGTATCATTCCTTTTGCCTGAGCTCCCATTCGTTCTTGACCTATTTCCTCCTCCTCCTCCTCCTCCTCCTCCTCTTCCTCCTCCTCTTCCTCCTCCTCTTCCGGCTCTTCCTCCTCTCCTGATTCATTCGTCACCTCTCAAGTCCCACACACTCTATTTTCTCTTCTTTCTCTTCCTCTTCTTCCTCCTCCTCTCCTTCCTCCTTTCCTAATTCATTCGTCCTCTCTCAAGTCCCACACTCTCTATTTCTTCTTCTTCCTCCTCCTCCTCTTCCTCCTCTCCCGATTCATTCGTCCTCTTTCAAGTCCCACTTTCTCTCTCTTACCTGGCTTACAAACACATTTCTCATTCCGCTCGCACCCCTTGTCCTCCTCCTCCTCCTCGTCTTCTTCGTCTTCTCTTCCTTGTCCTCCTCGTCCTCATTGTTCTCCTTGTTCTCCTAGTCCTCCTTGTCCTCCTCGTCCTCCTTGTCCTTCTCGTCCTCCTTGTCCTCCTCGTCCTCCTTATTCTCCTCGTCCTCCTTGTCCTCCTCCTCCTCCTTGTTCCCCTCGTCATCCTTGTCCTCCTTGTTCTCCTTGTCCTCCTTGTTCTCCTTGTCCTCCTCATACTTCGCGCCCTCCTCATCCTGTACGTACTCAGAGAAGTCCATCGCTTTACGACCTTGGGTCTGTCTAGATCTATTTACTTATGATCCCCTCCTCTCTTCCAACTCCTGTTCCTCCTCCTCCTCCACTTCCTCCTCCCCTTCTCCCCTCCCCCTTCCCCTCCCACTTCCCCTCTCCCCCCACCTCCTGCTCCTCCTTAATCCTCCTTCTGCTCCTACTTAATCCCCCTCCTCTTCCTCTTACATCCATCCCCTTTCGTCCTCGCCTTCTCCTTGTCTTTCTAGTTCACTTCCTATTCCTTGTCTCATTCTTCTTCATTTTCACATTTCCATCCTTCTCATGCTCCTTAACCTCCTTTTCTTCTTCCTTCTTCTCCTCTTGTTCCTTCTCCTTTCCTTACTATCGTCTACTTTAATCTCCTGCACCTTATCATCATCCTTATCTTCTTCTGTCTCCTCTTTTTCCTCCTCTTCCTACTCTCCATACTTTTCCTGCTCTTCCTCCTCATTCTCCCCTTGCCACTGCTCTTGCTTTGCTACTTTATACAGCTGATGGATTGACTGGCTCAACGAATGGATGGATCGATTGAGACACTGTGGAAAGAGTTGTTCTTCTCGTTGTTCTATACCACCTTTGCCCTGAGCGCTTGGATAGACAAGGCATAGGGTAACAGCCATGCTTTCATTCTTCTTCTTCTTCTTCTTCTTCTTCTTCTTCTTCCTCTTCTTCTTCTTCTTCTTGTTCTTCTTCTTCTTCTTCTTCTTCTTCTTCTTCTTCTTCTTCTTCTTCTTCTTCTTCTTCTTCTTCTTCTTCTTCTTCTTCTTCTTCTTCTTCTTCTTCTTCTTCTTCTTCTTCTTCTTCTTCTTCTTCTTCTTCTTCTTCTTCTTCTTCTTCTCTATTTTCTTTTTTCCTATCTTCTTCTTCTTCTTCTTTTATCTTCTTCTTCTTCTTCTTCTTTTATCTTCTTCTTCTTCTTCTTTTTCTTGTTCTTCTTCCTGCTTCTCCTTCTCCTCCTCCTCTTCTTCTTCCTTTTCTTCTTATTCCTCCTCTTCCTATTATTCCTCTTATTATTCCTCCGCTTCTTATTATTCCTCCTCTTATTATTATTATTATTCCTGTTATTATTCTTATTCCTCTTATTCTTCTTCGTCAGGTTTGCGGGGCTTTCACCAGCCAGGACCTCAACCTTACGGTGGTCCGGATGCTGCCCTCTTGTTTGTACTACACGTATGCCTATCCTCCATACGGTTTCCACCCACCCCATGCCCTCCTCCTTTCCCCTCCCACCTCTCTCTTGGTTCCCAATTCCCATGTGGTCAGATATTCTCGTTACCCTTTATGGAGGCCATACCAAGTTCCTGTAAAGTGAAATCTCTGTTACGGAGACTTTTGATTATCGCATATTATATGCCTGACTTCGGCACCTCTCTCGCTTCCTCTTTTCCTCTCTCCTCTGCTCTCTTGTCCTTTACTATCTTCTCTCTTCTATCTCTTCTCATGTGCCCCCTTTCCCTCTCGTTTCCCATCTCCTCTCCCTCGGCTCTTTCCCCTTTCTCCTTTCTTCTCTCTTCTCTCTTTTCTGATCTTTTTCTCTCGTCTCTCTCTTCTCTCTTCGCTCCCCTCTCCTTTCTCCCTTTTCCTCTTATATTTCTCTTCTCTCTTTTTTCTTCACTTATTGCTCTTTTCTTATTTTTCTCCCCTTCTTTACTTTCTTCTCCCCTCCTCTCCTTTCCTATTTTCTATTTCCTTCTCTTTGTATCACTTCTATTGCTCTTAACCTCAGTTTAATTCATTCCTCTTCCATTCCCTTTCCTTTAATTCCCTTTTTATTGTTTCTAACCATACTTTCCTTTGCTTTCCTGTACCAGATTTTCCTTCTTCCCTTTCCCGTTTTCTCACACATTTTCCTTTTTTTATATATATTTTTTCATTTTTCTCTCTTGCCTCTTCCTTTTTTTTTCTATTCTTTGTCTTGTTTCATCTTGCTTTCTGTCTTACAACTGCTTTGTCTTGTCCTACCATCGGACTCTTTGTACTTCTTTTTAAAAACCTTTTCCTTCCTTTCCACTCTTTTCCCCTCACCTCACCTTCCTTCCCCTCTCTTCTCATCTCCCCTCTCTTGTCCCTCTCTTTCCTTTCCCTTCCTTCTTCTCTTTTTCTCCTCTCCCCAATCCCCTCCCCTCCTTCCATTTCCCTCTCCTACTCTCATCTCCTCTCACCTTCTCTCCCTTCCTCTCTCTTCACCTACAATTCCATCTCCTCCCCTCTTCTTCCTCTCTCTTTCCTTCCTCCTCCCACTCCCTTCCCTCCAATCCATTCCCTTCTTCCTCCCTTCTCTCCCCTCCCTTCCCTCCCCTCCCTTCCCCTCCAATCCCCTCCAATCTCCTCCCCGTCCACTTCCCTCTCCTCCCTCCCTTCCCCTATCCTCTCATATCCCTTCCCCTCCCCTCATCTCCCTCCACCTCACCTCCTCTCATCTCCCGTAAGCCACAATCCACCTTAGTCCTCGCTCCTCCCCCCTCTCTTTTCTTCTCCTCTCTCCTCCCTTCTCTCCTCTCCTCTCTCTTCCCGTCTTCTCCCTTGCACTCCCTTTCTTTCTCCTTCCTCTTCTCTTCCTCCTCTTTTCCCTCCTTATATCTTCGTTTCCCCATCTCATACAATCTGTTGAAATCCCCTACGTATAGATTCTTTTTCCATAGTTGTTCTGATATCTCATCTTAATTAAGTAAATATTTGAATTTCAGAACAGCATAATCTATTCAAAGATTACATATCTTATTTGTGAGGATTCTGTCAGTCTTTTGTTTATCTTGTTCATAAAAGGCATCGAATAATAAAGATATATTTTATGCAAAATAATAGATACAAATTACTGATGTTGAAGAAGGAGAGCCATTGTATCTGACTTGTTTGAAAGTTAACGAATAATAGAAACCTATTAATAGAAATAATTATTCATAATTAGAGAAGTTGCGCGTCCCATCACTGCACGTGGGACTCTATCTCGGTTTCTTTAGGCTGGCATGTGTTTGTGTATGCCTGTTGTGTGAATGTATGTGTGTGTGTGAATATATATGTGTGTGTACGTCTGTGTGTGAATGCATATATATATATATATATATATATATATATATATATATGTGTGTGTGTGTGTGTGTGCATTTGAGTGTGAATGTCTGTGTGTGTGCATATGTGTGTGCGTGTGTGTGTGCGTGTAATATGTGTGTGTGTGTGTGTATGTATCTATGTATATGTATATGTATATATGTGTGTGTGTGTGTGTGTGTATGTATTAATGTGTGTGTGTGTATTTATGTGTGTGTGTGTGCGTGTGTGTGTTTGTTTACCTAACTGTACCTACTTGTACTGTAAAACGTTGAACTCGTGTACATAGGGTAAGGTTTCGTCTTTATATCTCCATTTACAAGACATAACCTTCAATTCACTTTGTGTGTGTGTGTGTGTGTGTGTGTGTGTGTGTGTGTGTGTGTGCGTGTGTGTATGTGTGCGTGCATGAGTGCGTTTGTGTGTGCGTGCATGC
>NC_134803.1:33338035-33353035 GCF_046742065.1 Oratosquilla oratoria
ATGGATATGTAAAGGGGTCGGCTTGGGCTATAGCGTGAAAGAATCGTCTTTAAGCTCAGGACTTAGCTACGGGCATTCTGTTTGTGCACCTGACATAGATGTTTGCCATCGGACTTGGCCGTTGTGGCTTGTATTGTAAGTGGAAGAGAATGGAAATGCTTTGTGTGACTTCTGCATCGAGTTTTATTTGGAATATATAGTTAGATTTTTTCACAAATAATCCGAGACCTTTGATATCAAGAAATGGTTAGATTTGTTGCATTATAGGCTGTGTTGTTGTTGGAGGTCCAATTATATTGAATGTTCTTTGTCTTTTTTTCGTGTTTTTATATGTGGATATTAATATCGATAACCTTGGAAATGCGTAGACTTCCAGCCTCAAAATAGAAAGAGAGGGAGAAAGGATGGAAGGTAGAAGTGGAGGTGAAGAGGAAGAGGGATGAATATAGTAAGTCATTCATACTTAATTAGATCATTTTTCATATCTGTAATCATATTTTCCTGGGATAGATACAGACCTAGGTTAAAACCGTATTTTGCTAAATCCACTTACTGACAGACTAATTCAGATCATCTTCTTTTTGCAGTTCATTTCCACGCATGGTGCTGTAATCTATTGGTCACCTCCTTTAATGAATAAGTAAACAGATAAATAAATAGATAAATCAAAGCAAGAAATTTCATGCCTTCCGCCCATGGCAAAGGATTACCGTCATTAGTTCGTAAATGATTCGTGTTTTGATGATCTAAGTATTCGACATTAATTCCATAAATCTCTGACATATGAGTTAATTTGCATCATTTGAATCACAGAAGAAAAAGTGTATTAAGAACTTTGATGTTTGATTTAGTGTCCTTGAAGATCTAAAACCAACAGAAAGAGAAAAAGAGAGAAAGGGAAATCACACTGGGAAGAAGGGATGGACGAAAGAAGAAAATGAGAGTTACAAAGAGACCGTGACAACTGAAGCTAGAGTGAAAGAGGGAAATGAAAAAGAGAAATGAATAAAATACCACAAAGAAACTAATAGAAATGTCTGGAAAATTAAAATCGTATAATAAAGAATATGTACGAGTACACTCAGATTGATTTAGCAGTTGTAATAAAATCTGACAAGTGTATTGATAATTTGTTGGTCTAAATCGCTGTCGATTATTAATTGTTTTCATTAGTAGAACAAATTAATGAAAGATAAATGTGAGGGGAAGGAAATAAAGTGTCATTAAAGGCAAGTTGAAATGTTTGAATAAATATGGATGTGTAATAAAGAACATGTACAATCATATTTATTTAGTGGTTGTAATAGTATGAGATGAGTGCATTGGTAATTTACTGGTCTAAATTGATGTTGATGACTAATTGCGATCATTTGGAAAACAAATTAATGAAAGATAAATGTAATTCTTTCGAAAATGCTAAGCAATTTTCTGAAGGAAATGAGGCTATGTTTGAAACTGCAGATGGGGGAGAAGCTTGGTTGGCAAAGACAGATGTACAGTGAAGCAAAATATCAAATAGATAAAATAGATAAATTGATAATAGATAGATAATAGATAAATCGATGATAAATAAATAAATAAATATCTATATAGTACATGAATGAATAAATAAAAATCGTCAATACCTTCTGATATTCAGTCATGATATTTGGTAACAAGGTTATAGACGTTGTTCTGGTCATTCGTTATGGACAAACGAGTGGAATCGCTTAGCTGGTTTTCTTACCGGAAATATTATTGCTAGATGGTGTTTTTAATCACATGTGAACTGAAACACTTTTCTTTACCAATGAATGTGAGAAAATTAAAGGAGAATATGTCTCGCAAACCACATACTTTCGTACACACACAGGAAGTGTGTCAAAAGTGTGGGGATATTCCTTTAAGCCCCCGTCACACATTTAAGATTCTCGTCAAATATTGTATAGTTGAAAAGCAGGAAGACGACTTTCCTTACGGTATTCTAGACTTCCCTAAGGACAGTTGAACAAGGTTTCTAATATTCGTGTAGGTTTAAGTTCTCTTAGTTCGTTATTGAGCTTCTCAATATATGACGCAAAGGTGATTTGACATTTGAAGATTCGAAAAGTAAATGACTGTAACCGAAGTAATTTCTAATCAAACGAACTCACTTAAATCGCGTATGAGTTGTGTTAGTATATTCTACTACATAACTCGAATTGACGTACAAGCCATAGCAAAAATGTCGATAAACACCTTCACAGCACTGAACTAGTCTAATAATTTCTGTGCATTTCAGACATTAGGATTAATGTTACCCACTCTGACTCCAGGATGGAGATCACGATGATGTCCGAGAATGGAACGAAAGAGTCGAAGTAATAAAATGTATAGATATCGCATTTCGTATAATAACCAGCTTGATCCCAAGACGCGCCTCTTCCTAGGTCACGTGACCGACTGGGGTCTGGATGACATCACTTTTCTTGGCCCGGCACCCACTCATTTCCCCTCAATTTCCTCCCCGCCCAACAATCCCCCAACTTTTGTCATATAATACAAATTCTCGACTGAGGGTTATTCCATGTAGATAGCTACTATTTTTTTTTTGTTTAATTTGTTTTGCTTTCTCATAATTTTTTTTCTAAACGATCGTTCCATGTCACCATTTATCATTATGTATGTCTGTGACGCTTAGTTAGCTGTCCCCATGTGGTATTTGTTGGCAGAGAAATATAAGACAGAATTAAAATTTATAATGTAGGAAAGATACATTGAAATCTTAGTTTAATCATACAGATACTATGGTGCTTCAACCACATCAGGCACTTTTAAGCTAAAAAAATATATATACATATATATATATATTCTTTCTATTTATTCAAATATATTCCAAACAACTCAACCTTGTAATGTTGATCCCAATACACCATAGCCTTTAAAATGAAGACCATACAACCTCATTGAATATAGCACTATTGTCCAAGTTGTAGCTTACTTAATGTTACAAAAATACTTAAGACACCGCCAAAGAATGAGAAAAAATTAAAACCATTTAAAACACATTGTAGTCCAGAAATGTGTTATGTGACCTTCGTCGACCTCAATGAGCTCTGCGTTATGTCCTGAAATTGACCTGACCCAGTCCAACCCAGGTCGCACTCTTTCGACCCATGCCGACCCCAGCCAACCCAAACCAGGTTAACCGAGTTTAGGAACACAGTTAGTACCGTGTTCGGAGTTAAGAATGGGCCAGTGAAAGCAAACAACCACATCTCGGTGACCCCCATCCTTTAACCCATCCATCTCTATCTTCCACCGCTCCATCTCTATCTTCAACTCATCCATCTCTATCTTCCAACACTACAACCACTACTACCAAATTAAGCCGACACTACCACATTCACCACTACCACCACATCCACCAACACCACATCCACCATCGTCACAGCCACTACCGCCATCATATCTACCACCATATCCTCCAACATCACATCCTCCATCACCATATCCACCACCACTATCATAACTACCGTCACTATATATGCTATCACGATATTCACTGACCCCATATTGTCTATCACCATTGTCATCACCGCAACCACCACCACCAATATCACCATTTCCATGAACACCATCTCCAGCACAACCATCAATAGTACTACCATCACCACCATTACCACCACTAACGACGGCAATAACAACAACAGCGGCAAAAACAACAACGCCACCAACAATAACGATATCAACATCACTAATACCTACACTATATAGGACGTATTCGCTTCTTAGAATTAATCTTGTCAAAATTCCAGTATATCCTCAGTCCTAAAGTATCGTAAGTTTTCTCATATACAAGCCCTACCACTTGTAATATGACCACTTATATCATATAGTATATTCTACCTCTGTTATGCTTCCCAAACTCGATTAGAACCTATGTAATGCTATTAGATTTTTTTTTCCTAGAATCTTACTCAATTTTTTCTTTGTGTTTTCCCCCCACCACAGTAGAGGCACTGGGATGAGTAAAAATATCATAATAGATAAGCAAATTGAGTAAACACAAAAGTATAAGAAATCCAAGCAAAAGCAAATCAATTGAATGAGTAATAGAAAAATATAGCTTGAATAAGTAAATGGATTGATTACTATGTAGATGAACAATTATACAGATAGGTGAGTAGATAAGTAGATAGGACAATTTATTTAATAAATAGGAAGATAAAATTGGTAACCTACAAAAACTGAACACTGGAAGATAAAATTGGTAACCTACAGAAAACTGAACACCGGTGTACATAGATACGAGGGGAATCAGACATTCAATACGCCACATGCTGTTATTGTACGTCTTCGTATCGTTCAATCATTAGCTCTCATAGCCTCCCATTAGGCCTAAAACTGCTACTTTTCCTTTCAATATGATCTCTTTCAACCTCGCCTAATCCGCGCGAATAAGCCGATTTTTGCGCTCACTCTTAGTTTATTCTCCTTTACCGCCACTTGGTCTGCCTCTCATGATACTAATTGGGCCCTCTCCTCTTTTTTCCAGTTCCTCTTTCGTTATGTCGATTTGTGTTTTTTTTTTCTTCTTTCCGTATGTGCATGTGTTCGTATTACCAGTTCTCTTGCATTGCATGTTATGTATATTTTTCGGTTTATCTGAAAAAAATTCTTTCATCACTACAGTAACTTCATCCTCTTAGTCCTTCTTCCTTCCCCATTTTTTCACTTTCTTTTTTCAAAATTGTAAAGAATCTTTTTTGAATCCAATATTTCCTTGTATATGTTAAATAAATATCTACTTTATTCCTGCCCTTACTGTTGATCTTTATTTTAGTTCCTTTCTAACTTCAAAATATATATATTCTTTTTTACCTTTCGCTACCAAACTCTCCTGTCCTGTACTCCTTTCCTTCCTCTGCACATCATCTTCATTACCTCACTGTTTCCCCCCTCTACCTCCCTCCCCCCTCACTTCTTCTCCCTACTTCCCTCCCTCTCTCCCTCCCTCCCTCCCTTCCTTCCTTCCTTCCTCCGTTCCTTCCTCCCTTCCTTTCTTTTTTCCTTCCTCCCTCCCTCGCTCCCTCCCTCTCTCCCTCTTCTTCCTTCCTCCCTCCCTCTCTCCCTCCTCCCTCCCTCTCTCCCTCCCTTCCTCCCTTCCTCCCCATATCCCTCCCTCCGTCCATCCATCCATCCATCCATCCATCCATCCATCCATCCATATATCCAAAATCCCACCCACCCATCGCTCTATCCATCTCCTCCTCCTTCCTTCCTTTACTTTCAGGTCCTTTCTCCGAACCTCCCAACCTTTTTCGGCGCCCGGCTCTTGCAGACCCGGTAGATGCCTGGGGACTCGGGTTTGAAATTCGATCCTTCAGACAGATTTCATAAGAATTGCCCCTTTCTGTTAGGGCGCGTCTCTGACGCTGCGTATAGGGCATTACTCGGGTCTCTCTGTGGAGCCCTCCTGGTTCACTGTTTGGATCCCAGACACTTTGTATTGAGTACTACTAAGGCTCTCTCCACGTAGTCCTGCTTGGGCAATGCATATGACTGTTCGGGAACAGTGACGCACTGAACGGAGTGGTGGCTATATGTATGGGGTGTTGCGCGAACTTTGAACGTGATGATATTTGGGCACATTAAATGGGGGGCTGGTACTCGATATAGGGTGTGGCCCTGCACGGGATATTGGTACTCAATAGTCTTCATGAGGCACTGTTCGACCACTGTGTGGAAGATGGTACGGAATGACAAGGGCTGAAGAAGAAGAAGAAAAAGGGAAGAGGAGAAACTGAGAGCGTGTAACAAGGGTCGAGGGATTTTGGGCCAGGAGGAAGGACATGGAACGTGGGATGCGGAAAGAGGACCAAGGGAACAAAAAGGTTTGGAAAGAGAAATGTTGGATGAAGTGCGAGGGGCGTCGACACAAGAGACAAGGGTCAACAGCTACGTTACAAGGGACAAGGGAGATAGGAACCACTGATGGTGATTCAAGGATAACATTCTTACCTTTAGTTACAGTGATACTTTTTAGAGTGATTATTTTGGTAAATGGTAGATTTTTTCATTGTAGTATTAAAAGATGGAACAGGAATATCCCACAGTCTAGCTTTGTTTAGAGATACTTCAGCTCGGTGTATAATCAACCTCCTAGATGGATTAATCCAATCACATCATAGTTATGTCTGCCTGATGTTTGTTTTGATAGAAGCAATAAAAAGCGTCACGCCAGTGAAAACGTTAATCTATTTATTACCAAAAGTTGCCAGGAAGATGATTAGTACAGCCTCAAAGGAAACGGAAAAGTAGTGCAGAGTAAAAGGGAGCCAATAGCTGGTTGTATTACGCTGTCTGTTATGTTCCCTTTAACATTAATTCAAAAACTAATATTTTATTTATATTGCAGAAACCACGTCCATATGCGTTTGAATGTATTTTTGTGTGCGTGTGTGAGTGGGTATACAGTCGTGTAGAAATCTAATCACTCAGCTAGTTCTGTGTATTTCCTATATATTCACCCCAATATAGGGTGTTTGTTGTATATAAGTGTACGAGTATATAATGAAAACCGACACTAAATATTATATCGGTATGTAAAACCACAGGAAAGTCGATACTTTTTGTAAGCAAATGTACATCCAAGCTCTAAAGCTCAAAAATTTTTAATATTTCAGTCTACTGACTGATACTGGTTTATTCTCACATTTCGTTATTTCTAAATTTGACAATATTTGCAACCCGGCTTGCAAAGGTCACTGTACCATTTAATAGTAGATACACACTACAAGACTCTCGATGAGCTTTAGTGCCAAGCTGCGCACGTGTTGTTTGCTCGAATGTGTGGGAATCTTTATGCATACTATACGGAGTTAATCCACAAAATGGAACACATCTCCGTCCCTCACTCCTGTCCGATTCCGACCAGTGGCCGGAAGATACCTGCGCCAACAGTCCAGGAAGCGCATAATAGGGCAGAGGTGACGGCCTCGGTTGTATCTACGTACCTTCTGGCGTAGACTCCTCGCATTCGGCTGTTCCATTAATGATATTGTTTTGCTAAGAGAGAGAGAGGGGTGGGGAGAGTGAGGAAGGGAGAGAGGGAGGGAGGGAGGGAGAGAGGGAGGGAAGGAGGAAAGGAAGGAAGGAGAGAGAGAGAGAAGAGGGAAAAGAGGGAGGGGGAGAGAAGGAGAGAAGAAGGAGAGGGAAAAGAACAAAAATATTTCCTTCAAGCCTAAGCACGTAAGGCAGTGGTTCCCAAACTGTGGGTAAATTACCCTCTGGGGGGGAGGTAACAAATTTTCGGGGGTAATGGAGGGCTGACAAAAAAATTGAAAATATTATAAGATAAAATATTATCAAGAAAACATTACAGTACCCGGCATTAGGATTAAGGTTAACTTAGTACTTATAATTGTAAAACTAAAAAAAAAAGTTTGGGAACCACTGACGTAAGGGTTCGCATTAAACAACTAAATGCTTCACTACTCGCAAGGTGTTTATTTTACTCCTCTCTAACTCCCTCTCCTCCTGTATTTCTCCTTCTCTTCCTCCTCTTCCTCCTCCTGTATTCTTTCTTCTCCTCTACTCCTCCTCCTACTCTACTCCTACTCCTCCTCTACTCGTCCTCCACTTCAACTTCTCCCCCTCATTTTATCCTCATCCTCTACTCCATTCTCAATTATTCTCATTTCCACATCGTCACCCTCAGTGTTCTTCACCTCTTCCTTCTCTTCTCCCTCCTCCTATCCCTTTTCCTTTTTTTCTTCCTTTACTCTTCTTACAATTCCTCCTCCACCTCCTTCCTCGCTTCTTCCCATCCTCCACCCTCTCCTTTCCCCCCCTCCTTCAATCCTTCCTCCTCCGTCGTCCCATCTCCCTTCCTCCCTCCACCATCACCGCGACATTATCATACGCAAGCATTGTACCTTCGTCATTATCATGCTAAAGCATAATGCCGGCGGATATTTATTGTTATTAACCGTTTAAGTGCGAATGTTCTCCTCATGCTCCATCATTTTTATAACGCGGATTACAATAGCCACCTCGCAGGTGCCGTCCGCCATGTCACCGACTGAATAAAACCCAATTTGGGAACACAATGCGTACAAGAAGAGGGGGGAGGTAGCGGGTGGGGGTTGGGAGGGAGAGGGGGTTTGGAGGAAACGAAGTCAGAGAGGCACAAGAGGAAAAGCAGTTGGGTCTTTGCCGTGGGGGCGGATGAATGAAGTAAGCAATTAATGCGTGGAAGAGCGAGTCGCCTAATTTTGTAGTTGAACCACTATTTGTGGAATAGCAAAAGAAGAGATGTGGAGAGGAGAGGAGGTGGAAGGAGAAATATACGGAGGAATGTCAGGATGGGGCTCATGTTTGTGGGGAAGAACCTGAGGAAGCTTAAAGAAGCACAGAAGCTGCAAGATAATTCCTCGATGTCGAGAAGGAAATGACTCGAAGTACTCTATGGTATTGAAGTAATCTTTTACTCCATCTCCCTCTTCTCTTCCTCCTCCTTCTTCTCATCCTCCTCCTCTACTCCTCCTTCTCTTCTTTTTTCTTCTCCTCCTCCACTTCTCTCATCTTCCTCTTTCTCTTTTTCTACTCCTTTACTCCATCTCCTCCTCCTCCTCCTCTTCTTCTTCTTCTTCTTCTTCTTCTTCTTCTTCTTCTTCTTCTTCTTCTTCTTCTTCTTCTTCTTCTTCTTCTTCTTCTTCTTCTTCTTCTTCTTCTTCTTCTTCTTCTTCTTCTTCTTCTTCTTCTTCTTCTTCTTCTTCTTCTTCTTCTTCTTCTTCTTCTTCTTCTTCTTCTTCTTCTTCTCCTCCTCCTTTACTTCATTGTATCCTTCTCTTCTACTCTTCCTCCTCCTCCTCCTCTTCTACTCCTCTCATTTCCTCCTCTACTCCTCCTCCCCTTCCCTCCTCTTCCTCCTCTTCATTCACTATCCCTCCTCTTCCTCTTATACTCCATTCTCATCCTCTACTCCTCTTCCTCCTCTTCCTCCTCTTCTCCAACCTCATCCTCACTTCCGTTCTCATCCTCCTACTACCCCTACTCCTTATCCTCCCGCTACGAAGCGTAGGATAAAAAAAATAAAAGAAATAGAAAACATGAGGTAGGAAAAGTGAGGAAGAGTGAAGGTGACTGAAGGGAGTAGGGAATCCTCATCTGGAAAGAGGACCTGATGATGATGGCGATGGTGGTGGTGGTGGTGGTTATTGTGGTAGTGGTGATGATGGTAGTGATAACGGTGATGGTTGTAGTGGTGGTGTCGGCGATGATAGTGGTGATGCTGGTGGAAGAGGAGCTTTTGCAGACGGAAGAGGTGCCGATGAAGTAGGAGGAGAAATAGATGGTGAAGGAAGAGTAGCATTTGGTGAAAGAGGAAATGGTGTTACAAGGGTGGTGGTGGTGGTAGTAGTAGTAGTAGTAGTAGTAGTAGTAGTAGTAGTAGTAGTAGTAGAAGAAGAAGAGTACGTAGAGGAGGTGGAATAACTGGAGAAGAAAGAAGAGAAATTGAGAGGACAAAGAAAATAGAATGTAGGAGAAAGAAATGCAATTATATGTGGAGGAACAATATACGTTGGGATGGAGAAATAAAAAAAAATGAAATTGGTGAAACCATAAAAGATTGTGAAAATAGAGAATTGCAACGTAGTGATAATGTAAATACAGATTAGGACTTTAATAGTAGATAAGCAGATAAAGATTAGTCTTACCCGAACTAACCTGAAATATAAAACAAGAAAACTAGGAAGACAATCTAAGAGATAAAACCGGGAGAGAAAAATTCGAGAGATATTGGAGAAAACAGAGATAATCGAGGTGGCAGTTAAAAGATAAGAATAATACCTTAGAGGAGAGCAATCAAGAGATTAGAAACAAGAGAGAGAAAATAGGGAGTTAAAACAAACAAACAAACAAACAAACATAGAGGAGAAACGTCGGAAGCAAAAGGAAAGAAGAAAGAATCACAGGTCAGGAAGTGTGGCAAAACAGATCCAAGCAACAGTAGAAGCATGGAAAAAAGCGATGAAAATTAGAATTAAATTTAGTGTTCTACAACGTGCGAGAGAGAACTTTGCTCATTAATCCGCAACCTGTGAAATCAATAGTGGTCGATGTTACCCTCCCCTTCCACTCCACCTCCACCTCTGCTACATTTTGTCCCCTTTTTTTTTTGAGTGCAGGAAGAGGAGCGGAGAGCCGAGAACGCGTTACCAGATGCAGTTGATCGGAAATGTGTGTTGGCGCGAGGAGACCTCACATTTTTGTCTTCGGGTTGTGCGATTAGAGGGCACGGGAAGTCTTGTTAGTTTGGACTTCGAGGGAAGACGTCTTCTTTGTCGTCGTCTTCTTCTTCGTCGTCGTCTTCATCGTCGTGTGTGTGTGTGTGTGTGGTGTGTGTGTGTGTGTGTGTGTGTGTGTGTGTGTGTGTGTGTGTGTGTGTGTGTGTGTGTGTGTTCCTCCTCTCTCTCTCTCTCTCTCTCTCTTTCTCTTTCTTTTTCTCTCTCTTTTTCTTTATCTCTACCCCACTTTCCCAATCCCCACTTGTGCATCACTTGTCTTGAAATCGGAATATTCTTTTATAAGTAGGATAATGTCGGTACAATGGCACCTAGAATAATTTGTCAAATGAGCGTTATATCTTCTTCGTTTCCGAACGTTCTCCGGTCGATATGCAGTGTTCGTAAGCCCTTATATCATTCTCATTAATGTAACTATAATTTTCTTATATCTTATGACACCAGTGGATATAACAACGATACGTCTATATGAAAAGACACCAGTCACTCAAATCCTTATATATATATATATATATATATATATATATATATATATATATATATATATATATATATATATATATATACAAGCGACTAGGCTATCTTCATTTGTTGCCTTACCAAATGGGGGGAAATCTTTATTCTCCTGAAGGCCGCATTATGGCCACAGACATTATGATTAACAAATATAAAAAGAAGAGATCCGATCCCATATTATTTGGACAGCATTTGCGGCCCAAAGACGTATCGATTCCGATCCTCTTCTCTAGGAATGGAAACATGTTTCTTTTTTCTTCTTCCCAGAGGAAGTTACAGGTTTCAGAGACTGGGTAACCTGGTAATCTGAAACGCCTCCCGTAAGGAGGAGGAGGAGGAGGAGGAGAAGGAGGGGGAGGAATAGGAGGGAAAGAGGAGGTGGAGGAGGAGGACTGGGAGGAGAAAGAAAAGGAAAAAAGAGGAAGGAAAAGGAAGGAGGAGGAAAATGAAGACAATGGGAAGGAAGAGAAGAAAGAAGAAAGAAGTAGGGGAAGAGGAGGAGGAAGAGAAGGAGAAGGAGGTGGAGGCTGAGGAGGAGGAGGAGGAGGAGAATGGGGAGGAAAAGGAGGAGGTGGAGGAGGAGGAGGAGGGGAAGGAGAAAAGCCGGTGCGTATCGGGTCTGTTGAAGAATGTTCTGGAAGCGCGGTTTCCTGCAGATCGACGGAAGCCAGCCCGTTTCCACCCTGTTGCCGTTGGAGACGAATAACAAGATGCAAACACAGAGGGCAAAGAGCAGACGGAGAAGAGGGAGAGGTTAAAAGGGAAAGGTAGGGAAACAGGGGAAAGGGAGGAAGGAGAGGATGAGAGGGAGAAGAGGTGTGGAATGAAGAAAAGAAGGGGTGAAAAAAGAAAGAATGAAATACGGGAAGGAGGCGAAGGAGAGGATAAGAAGATAGGAGAAGCTTAAGGGAAAGGAAAATAAAGGGTAAAAAGGGGGAAGGGAAAAGGGGGAATGGAGGAGAGAGGAGATGGGAAAATACTTATAAGGAACAGGAGGAGAAAGGAAACAGGGGAAAGGAAAGGGAAGGAAGACAAAAAAGAGGGAAGGAAAGGGAAATAAAAGAAATTGTGTTGCAAATGAAATAGAGGAAGTGTTGCACAATGGAAACAGAAGTCAATCAGGATGAGTGTCTGTGAGAGAGAAATAGTAAATAAGAACATAAGAATAGAGGAGACTGCAAGGGACCATAAGGCCTACACTAGGCAGTTCCATGTTCATTAGCTCCTATCATCCCTACCCATAAGGAATAGAATAGGAAGAAGATAGGTTGTCAAAAGCTGTCATATAATTTTGAGGGTTGGGAGGTAAAGCAAGTAATGGTTACGTGTAGTGCGTATGAACGTGACTTAATTGAAATTGGGTAAGAAAGTTGTTGTTATGATAAAGAGAACTTCTTGAGAAGAACACGAACATAATTGTGATAACATAAAACATGGGGACTTGATAATGTGAATATTAGAAAGGGAAAGAGGATCGAGTGCAATACAGAGGGTAAAGAATAGGACATTTTTATGAACGTTCAGACAATAAAGATAAGATGAGAAAATGGTGACGTCACAAAGAGACACTTCCCTATAAAGGATAGAGATGGTAATGATTATTATTAGTAAGAGATGACAAACAGAAATGACTGGAAGGTAAGAGAAGAAGAGGAATGAGTCTGAAAATTGGTTGTATAAATTGGAAATAAAGAATGAAGGAAAGAAAGGGCCCAAGGAAAGCGAATAAAGAAAGAGTAAAAGAAGAAAGAAAGAAGTGTCTAAATAAGGCTGGACATCTGCTCCAGACCACCTGAGGGTTTAAGTCCGAGCTAGTACGACTCCTATTAGTCAAAAAAGAAAGAAAGAAAGAAAGGAAGAAAGAAAAAATTAAGATAGATGGAAGGAAAATTAACCCATTAAACTCCGATGACAAGATGCTTGTCATTTGGTAAAAAAAAATAAAAATAAAAAAAATAAATAAATAAAAAAAATCATAAAACACCAAAATGTTTGATCAAACATTTTGGTGTTTTATGATTTTTTGTTTTGTTTGACCAAATAAGAATCTTGTCATCGGATTTTAATGGGGAAAGATTAGTATAAATTACGTTTACAAATTATTGATAATACTATGACAAGAAGAAGATAATACTATAAGAAGAAATCATCAATAATAATTAATATAACGTAATCAAATGAAGATAGTGAAAAATATTTTAGTTTAATTATGAATACTGACCTTAAAACATCGGAAAATATATTTGTGCTTCTAAGAAAGTAAATAGGACACTTTGATTGATGATGATATCTTTTGACTTTGAAATGTCAGCCATCATCCCGCAGTTATATACCTCAATGGTTGAGCTACACTTGAAAAATGCTGTCTTTGTATGGTCCCCAAATCTAATTAAAGTCATTGAGAGATTGGAAAGTGTGCATTAGCGTGCCACGAAACTCCTACTGAATATAGGAAACAAAGCATACGGAAGAGCTTGAAACAATTGAAAATGTTCTCTTAATTAAAAACAGATAATGGAGAGCTGATACATATCTTTACAATTTTAGATAAACTGTTTTTTATAAATTGCATACAAAACAAGAAATAATAGTTTCAAGCTGTCAGGACGATGATATACAGTAGAAATAGGGAAAACTTATTATGCCAAAACCATCGTCAATGAATGGGACCAGCATCCAACCAAGTCTATTGAATGTAATGAAGTTCGAAGTTTCGACATTCAATTGGATGAAGTCCCAAAGAAAATTTATTTTTTCTATTCAGTGTCTTTATAGATGGAAAGGCCTTCCGTCGGTCTGTTTTATCATTGTAATTCAATGTGAGCAATGAAAAAAAGAGTAAAATAAGGAAGGACGCAAAACTAAAGATATAAACAAACATTGAAAGAAGACACGAATGAAGGAAAGAAGGAAGGAAGGAAGGAAGGAAGGAAAGAAAGAATTAGAGAAAGAATAAATTAAAGGATGAAATAATGAACGAAGGAAGGACGGTGAGAATGTAGGAATGAAAGTTAAAAACTAAAGAGAAAAGAAGAGGGGCTTAGAAAGGAAGGGAAGTGGATTGAGGATGGAAGGAAGATGATAGGAGGGGGAGAGAAGGAAGAGGAGAGGAAAGAAGAGTGAAAGAAGAGAAGAAAGTCACCAAGGAGGAGGAAATTATTATTATTTATTATTAATTATTATTATTAATTATTATTATTAATTATTATTATTAATTATTGTTAATTATTATTATCAATTATTATTATAAATTATTATTACTAATGATTATTAATTATTATTATTAATTATTATTATTATTATTATTATTATCATCATCAATGATTATTATTAATTATTATCATCAATTATTATTATTAATCATCATCATCATCATCATCATCATCATCATCATCATCATCATCATTCATCATCATCATTCATCATAAAATTATAATCATTCATTTTATTTATACATATAATTATAATCTACGGGGTCATACCACCACATTTCAGAGTCATTGTTGACATGACCCAAATTAATTGGCCTCGGGATCCCGTACGTTAACCTCTTGTTTCTTTAATCTAAAGTGTTGATCTCGGCTGAATTTGTCTCTTAAATGAATGATAACCAGTTCCTTAGATGAATAGAATAAAAAACTGATCACCAGAATAATGAGCACACTCGTATGGAGAGTGGGTTGACAGTCTTTGATACACATAATTTACGGTCAATTTTTAGTTTTGTTCCTCGCAACCTTATATGAGAGGACAAGCAAGTGTCATATCCTCTCTGGAGATGATATTTCCGCAGAATTTGAAAAGCGTGAAGACTATTTACGTTGTCTGGGAAACGGTGGATGATTTTTTTTCACTCCTTTCTCAATATTATTTCTATTCCTGCTTATTTTCTCTCTACCGCTTATTTGGTTTGAATAGAATCACATGATTGATTCAATGCTCAAAAGAAAAATTATTTTAAAGAATTTGAAACAAATTATTTGTGTGTTCGTGCATGTGAATGCGTCTATTTATTCAAGTGTTTTTTCTGAGAATATGCACGTGTATGTGTGCGTGTGCACGCACTTGTATGTGTGTTTGTATGTGCGTGCGTGCAAGTGTATGTTTAATGCGTATATGTATGTGTATTGTGTATGTGCATGTGTGTGTGTGTGTGTATGTGTGTGTGTGTGTGTGTGTGTGTTTATTGTGTATTGTTTGTGCGTAAATCTGT
>NC_134803.1:33358035-33378035 GCF_046742065.1 Oratosquilla oratoria
AAACAAACAAACGACTAAAACACGATCAAGGGAAGATCAAATCTAACTTCAAGCCAACCAACCGCTGTTTCTGCCACCAACTCCGCTGTCCTTCATCGATTGAATGAAACGAAGCCGAAAAATAAATTAGATTTGAACGGCAGCGATTAACAAAATATATTAAGGAAATAATTTGTTATGGTACTTGGTTCCAGAGACGAGTCATAGACATCCTCAGCTCTGATAAGTGTACGTGGAATGGTGATACCGGCTACAAGGACCTTTATACTCCTATTCTATACATAGCTCAGCGAGAGTGAAATATACCGTATTAACGTCTATGTATAGGTAGAGGGTTCGGTATGTCCTTGCCAAATAGGGAAACTAATTCTTATGATTATTGTTGTGAAAGGACACATAGACAAGCTACACATGCGTGTACGCTCACGTATGTATGCAGCCACACATGCGCACACACATGTATGCAGACATGCATATGCACACACATGTACGCAAACATGCATACGCACACAAGAGAATGAATAACCGTGCCTTTACGTTTTACGCAGTTTTGTATGCATAAGTACACAAGCGCGCCATGCATACTAACCTCCACGTTTATGTGCATATGTGAACACCGACAAACAAACGTACATGCTTGTATGTGTACGTACTTACATGTATATAAATGCATGTTTACCTACATGCGGAAGAACACATATACATTCATTGCGCATATCTTTACATGCAAATTTGAATATATGCATACGTATTTATATAGGTTTTTGTAATAATGTCCCTAAATATCTATCTGTCTATTGAATGATCTATCTATGAATATATATATATATATATATATGTATATATATATATTTATATATATATATATATATATAAATACATGTAAGCATGCATACGTGCATACACACATACACACGTATATACATACATACATACATACATACATACATACATACATATATACATACTCATATACGTATGCATGCCTGCACACGAATGTAAATTTATGTATTCATACATGCCTGCATTCGCACATACATATACACAAACGCAAACCTACACATACATATGAACCGTTCAAGAATTTGATCTCCCTTCAGCCTTGTCCTATGAATATTGAAACAAGCCGGGATACACCGAAAGAGAACCCTTGGTCTCCCCTGATTTGATATAAGCTTTGATCTGTTTCAATATGTTTTGGTCAAAGCCGTGGAAGCAACTTCATTCTTTTACTCAACAAACCAATATTGAGCGAAGTGTGAATTCCTTTTGAATATCAGTGAGGCTTAAAAGTATATCTACTGAATGTCTTCACTTATTTGTGGTTCTGAAACGATATCTTTAAAAACACCGGTAATGTGATCAGTACGCACACACACATGCACACACACACACACTCTCTCTCTCTCTCACACACACACACACACACACACACACACACACACACACACACACACACACACACACACACACACACACACACACACACACACACATACACACACACACACACACACACACACACACACACACACACACACACACACACACACACACACACACACACACACACACACACATACATACATACATACGAGTGGAAGGGTGGTTAGCTAAACACAAAGAACAGTTGGAGTTTTATTCACTGACGTTTCGTCTCGGTGTTTAGTTCACCTTCCATACTTCATACATACAATTGTACATATATATATATATATATATATATATATATATATATATATATATATATATACATATATATTATTTTTCAACTCATATCAGTTGGTTTTAAGCATAAACAACATTGATTTCCAAGTGCATGAATACTGAGCAATACAGCATGATACCGGGGAGCCCTTGCCTTCTGGGATTAAGGAACAAATGTATCCCCATCATATCTCCTGGAATTAGATAGGAAGCATTTATCTTGTCTGAAATTCACTGACAGATGACAGAGACAATGATTTTGCTTCGTGAAATCTGGTAATGCCAATGTCTTTCTTCCCTCCATCAAAGATGATAAAAGGAAGAGTTTGGTTTTCAGCATCGGCGTGTTACTTTTTTTTCTATACATATATATGGTTTCATGAAGTGACTGATTAATTATTTATTAGTATATTCATTTATTTTGTTTTATTCACTTAATATTAATGGTATATGTATATATACATATATATATATATATATATATATATATATATATACATATATATACATGTATATAATACACACACACATACACACACATATGTATATATATATATATACATACATATGACGTAAGCGGAGTAGGAAACACAGGAGTCTTAGTCTTGAGTTTATTCCTGACTAGTTTCGCAGGTGTGCTTTATCAAAGCACACCTGAGAAACTAGTCAGGAATAAACTCAAGACTAAGACTTCTGTGTTTCCTACTCCACTTACGTCAACCTTTCAGAATGTCTCAACATATATATATATATATATATATATGTATATATATTATATATATATATATATATATATATATTAGATTATTTTTGCGTACATATTTATTAATCTCAGTTTATATCCTCTCATTCATTTGTCAACTCATTTTTATTTGGTGTATGAAAGCAGAGATTGATAGATCTGATTATCTTTGAAACGGTAGATTTGGATGTTGCTCCATTTGTCTGTTTCTTACTGCGGAATATGTAAAGAAGTGATTGTTGTGAGACAAATGACAATTATTTGCAGTTTCTGCAGATGTCCTTCCTTTCCAAGACGTAGATGTGTCCGTTTCCTGAGAACAAATACATATCTGGTGCCCAGTAGGCTGTCATTCGGTCCCCAAATTTGACCCAATAATTCGAGTATGAGAGACTCTGGTAGGGTAGTGACTGTAATCGACCTTCCATATATGGTAAGGTTAGTTTGATTTTACTTGTATCGACTTTTTGCCGTGCGTTGTCCTCAGCACGGCGTCATGATCTCAAATAACCATTTATGTCTATGAACGCTTTCACACGCCTCGATCCTGACCGCGTGTAAAAGCGTCCATAGACCCCCATAGTTGAGTGTAAGACGTCGTGTCGTGGACGGCGCACGGCAAATAATCGAGCTATGTGAAACGAGTCTTAGGACTTATTAGCGAGTCTGAACCTACGTGTTAAGTGAAAGTGATAGGTTTGAGCGGCTTTTCCTGGCAAGGCAGATATTTTTAACCTAAAATTATGTCCTCTTGGAAAAAAAGAGTTTATTGATATGTATATATATTTTTTGTGGTAAAGGCATCTATTGCATCTATATTGTATTTTTATAAGCCTTCGGTAACGATGAGATTACTGTAGTCAAGGTTAGATTCGGTTAGGTTGGTTTAGTCCTTTGTTATACTATCTTATCTGTGTCTACTTCTCTGTAGTCGTGTATGTGCACGTCTGGGCAAGTTTATTAATTTTGGTATGTGGGCCTCTGACTGTGTGTTTGTGTTTCCTTGTCTGAACGTACTTGCCCTTTTGTCCGCATACGTCCATCAGTCTATCTGCGTGACTTCTTCTGTTTATATGTCTATCTGTGCCTGTACGATTATTTGTATGTGTCTGTAAGTGTTAGTCTATTTGTCTGCATAACTGTCTGTCTTTTTGTGCCCATCTGTCTGTCTGCATAACTGTCTTTTTATGCCCGTCTGTTTGTCTGTTTGTATGTCTGCCTGTCTCTTTGCATACGGGAGGATCAGTCATGTTATGGCGAGTTTGAGGTTGAACGGAGATTCCAAAACCAGAACAGGGTCTATTAGAATTCATAGGATGTGTGAGTCTGCGCTATGGGTAGTATATGTTACCCCTCCCCTTCACACACACACTTTCACTTCAGTGACATGACTAAGACAGATTTTGTGTTGGTTAGTGCAAGATGACATTTGATCTAAATAAAAAATGAACTCTGGATGACCGAAATGATGGTGGACCCACATAGTTCGGAGACTCTACTCAGTAATGGTCGTCGATTACTCAAAAAACTCATTATCCCACTCCCTCACAGTGGGAAGTGAGAAACCCCTGGTAGAGCCAACTCTGTCAATTACGGCAATCCGCTGTTTTTTTTTTTTTTTTTTTTTTTTTAGGGCGATATTGGGTCACTTCCCTGCTTGACCTGAGCTTTCGGGTCCCAGGAATTATTCACATTCCAGCGATGAGGAGCGTGACGCTGTTCACTGCGATGCCAAGAATGGTATAATGAGATAACAGGGCCGTTATATGCACGTCGTTCACCACACGCTATCAGAGCTTGTTAAAAGGACACTGAGCGATAAAGATGATAAATGTGATACGAGGTAATAAACATGACGGGCAACGTAAATGGAAAAGTGGCCGAGATTATTTCTCACGAAGTACTCGAGAGCTGTCGTGTGACCAGTAACAGGTTTGTTTCTGTATGTCTTTCTGTGAAGACTCGAGGTCGAATCCAGTGGCTACCGATGACTTCCATTCGTCGATAAAGTAAAGTCGGTTGCCTTCATTGACGTTAGGAGACTCCTGGTATGAGTTTGATTTGTTTATTCATTTTTTTATCTATCATTACTAATTTTTCGGAATGAGTCAAAAAATAAAAGATAAACAAGATCAATAGATACACATTTTTCACGTGTTTCCATGATCGAAATAAAACTATATGGCGTTAGTTTTTATGTCAGTGTGATTCACATTGTCTTGGATAACGTGCTACGCTTGTGATTCATAGGTCTTACCTTCTCTGATGAACATTAACGCCCTTTTCGCTCTGTCGGTTTGAACCGCGCAGAAACCGCGGTGGTACCGCATAGACATAGAAAAACGACGCGATTGTGTGTGAACGCTTCCATTGACTTACACTGTAACTGAACCACTGCGGTTGAAACCGCTAGTGTGAACAAGAACTCATATTGTCCAGTCTGCAGGTAATATAGTGACCCTGCACAATCTACACACCTTGGTCAAGGAAGATAGGGACGTCTTGCTATGTTTAGTGTGATCCCGTACCTCCAATGTGGAAAGCCGAGACCCTAACCACTACATCAGCAAGCCAAGTCAGATGGTAGAGCTCTCCGAGATATTTACTGCACAGCTTCGACAGGACTCTGGGATACAGAAGATAAAATAATTTTGCCAAAAATGCGAAAAAGAGTTATTGCGTCTGTGTGCAGCAGCAAGCACCTGTTTTCAAGCACCATTGAAAACGAAACCAGTTTCGGGGGGAATTTTTCCAATAGACAAATCACTTTTTAATGACCTGTAGTTGGAGACCCAAGCTCTCTGGAAGCATTTTTCTTGCAGGCAGTTAGTTTCCTCGACTACTTGAGGTCATAAACAGGATTTATTCCTTTGTGTGTTTCATGAACTTGTCGATTGGTCTGCAGTCACAGTCAGGCTAAATTTCATGGTCACATGATCTTGATTGTAGTTACTTTTCTATTATATAGATTCCGTGTGAGTCAGGGAAGTCATACAAGTAGGCGTCGAGTTTCGTTCAAAGACATCATCTTTGCCTTATGTGATACTATTTACCGAAAGCGAGCTGGTTGTCCAGTTAACTGTTGGTTTCAATCTTACATTCCTCTCTGATTCCCAGCGGTGTTTGTTACTTGCCCCAGCAGTCCAATGGCATACAACACACTTGGCGGCTTCAACCGCAGCTACGCGGCTGCTTACGTTGACTCCTTATCTTGTTCACCTACAAAACGTGCGTAGAGGAATAGGACACCAAGAGAAAACATGAATTCTGACAGGAGACCTTTCGGTCCATATTGAAATTTGATACAAAAAAAGTAATAATAAATTGATATTTGATACAAAAATGTATATAAATAAACAAAGAATCAAATAAGGAAAGCAGGCAAATGAAACGGACAAAAGAAAAACAGAAACTAATATAACGAAAGATAATAACTGGGGTGTTTAAAATGTGTTGTATCAAAACTTTCACTGTCATTCACAAATGTATATTCATTCTTTATGTATATAAGGTTGTATTTATTACATTTTCACTTTTTTGTTTATTTGAAGCAGTCATGTGCTTTATAAATGTCATCGTTGCGGAAGAGGTGATGCACAGGGAAGTAAGATATCTTGGTGGTGTTGGGAGAAAAATGGCACCCACGACGGAAAGGATTAGGCATTCAATCGTTTATGAATATTCATTCTATTTTTGCCCGGTTGTATTTCAGATTCATAACCACGCGTAGCGTTTTGAACGTAGTATTATGACAGCGACCAGAGGATCGCTACATGCCATATCAATATGAGGCAGGAATCTAGAAAACCTAGATACAATCTCTTTTCCGTGAAGTGTTGAATAGATCACGTTTGTAGATACACAATGAGCACTTGTGTTTAAAGAATATGGTGCATTTTCATTCGTATATATTTTTTAGTTACTTGTTCTCCCTCCTTTCACACAGAACACTCATTCCAATTCCCTCAACACCTCTTCTTTCTGGTAAACAGTTGACCTTTTGGACGGGAACTGTAGTGGAGAGAGACACGTACTGGACAGACAGATGAGACGTTTGGGGCTCCGCCATACCCGTGTGCCGCCCATTATTCTCGGGCTCTGTCACTCGCCCGTCACCGTCTTTCTCGTGGTGTAAATGTCAGCGCCTTGCTGAACCCAAACCCCGGTGACAACAGTGTCAGTGTTTTAGCATCCTTGAAATATTAGGTGCTGGCCTTCCTTCTCCATGTTTGGGGTGTTTTTCCATAAGAATTGTACAACCATTTGAAAATGTGTCCTCATAAAAATACATGAATTTGTATACTCACTCGTATGTAATTTAGTTGTTTGTTTGTTGGGTGTGTATTCATAACCTCCATTTTTGTATATAAATATATTATGTATACATATATATATATATATATATATATATGTATATATATATATATTATATATATATTATATATATATATATATATATTTTTATATATACATGTGTATATGTGTGTATGTGTGTGTATGTGTGTGTGTGTGTGTGTGTGTGTGTGTGTGTGTGTGTGTGTGTGTGTGTGTGTGTGCATGTGTGTGTCCCACAGTCGAAATTAAAAAGGAAACAAGAAGAAATTAAAACTTCTATATTTCGGCGAATAGCTATCTCCCTCTTCAGGAAATTAAAAGATACAAGAGTTGTTTGAGACTTAAATATTGTTAAGAAGAAAGAGAAGCACGAACATGGGTAGCATGATAGGCAACATTCCGTCACAAAGGTCGGGGTCAGAAGAAAGAGTGGTGCGAGGTCAGAAGAGGTAGAGGTATGACGTCAGAGGGTTCAGGGGTGCTGGGTTGGAAGGTGTGGGGGGGGAGTGAGCGGAGTCAGAAGGATGAAGATTCTTAACCAAACGACTCACAGCTACACGTGAGATTATGTCCGGATATCATTGTTCTTTCGAGATTTTAAGGTTCGGACATTCTTCTATTAAAGAGGATTCAACAATTTTCCTCCTGAAACCGCAACTATATTTAAACACTAATTTAGTCTTATACCAGTCAAAACAGTGATTTTTGTTGCTGATTTGTTGGAACTTAGGCGAACTTTCTTGGACTTATCTAATTGATCTTTTGTGTTCAGATAATCTAGTGTTCAGATATCTGCCGGTTTCACCAAAGTACACTAGATTACAATCCCGACTATGTGTTTGTCGTGCATTTCACGAATGGGCTACTACATTTCATTTCAGTAATATATATATATGATATATATATAATATATGATATATATATATATATAATATATATGCATATATATACATATATATATATATATATGTGTGTGTGTGTGTGTATATATGTGTATATATATATGTATATATATGTGTGTATATATATGTATATATATGTGTATATATATATATGTATATATATGTATATATATATATATATATATATATATATATAAATAGATAGATAGATATAGATATACTACATTGAAAATCTTAAGAAGTTTCGTAAGGCAAATGTTTCATAAGATCACTCCCCCATGCATTAGCGGAGTCTTTGCGAAGGTGGATAAAGCATTAGGGCTGAATACATTCCGTGATGTGGCTGTAGCTAAGCGGGTATGCCAAAGGCGATTACATAGAGTAAAGCATTAACCTGTTACATATATGTATGTACATTTATGTACACATTTCTATATATGTGTGTATATACGTACATGTGTGTTTATATGCATCAAA
Organism: Oratosquilla oratoria; assembly: GCF_046742065.1. Classification (NCBI taxonomy): domain Eukaryota; kingdom Metazoa; phylum Arthropoda; class Malacostraca; order Stomatopoda; family Squillidae; genus Oratosquilla; species Oratosquilla oratoria. The sequence continues at coordinate 33,366,199 of NC_134803.1, forward strand.
TACGTATATATATATATATATATATATATATATATATATATATATATATATATTTATATATATATATATATATATATATATATTTATATATATATATTTATATATATATATATATATATATATATATATTTATAAATATATATATATACAGTATATACATATATATACAGTATATACATATATATATATATATATATATATGCATATATATATATATATAAAGTACAAATGCATACACACACACACACACACACACACACACACACACACACACACACACACACACACACACACACACACACACACACACACACACAGAGAGACACGCACATATACACACATACAGACACGCACACATACACACACACACACATACACGCACACACAGATACACGCACACACACATACACGCACACATACCTACACACACACATACACACGAACACAAAGGATTACAAAGGAGGAGCATACGAACAGGGGACCTTTTGGACCATAACTAGGTCGGATGTGAAAAAATTATAGAATGATAAATAAACAAATAAACTAATAAAAATAATAATTATAATATAGTAAAATAGAATAAGTAAATAAGTAAAGTTAAAGAAACAGACAGGTAAATAGTAAGTAATAATAAATGGACAGATAGATAATAGTAAATAGTAATCAATTAATAGTTATGAATATACAAATAATAATAAACACACACTAAGAAGGACGCACACATACACATACAAACAAACAACGAGTAAACAAAAGTAAATGAAATCAAACAAACAAGGGAGCCTATTTTTTATACTCTTAAAGCAAGGCTCTTAACTGTGTTATATGGAATCCCCTTCAAGATAATGTACTAAGAGCCGTTTTTTACTTTTTTTTTTAGTCCTCCTGTCCTCATTTCGTTTATAGGTTTGGATTCATCTTTTGCTGTTTATTTTTCAAATAAAAAGAAGAGGAAGAGAGAGAGAGAGAGAGAGACAAACAGAGACAGAGAGATAGATACACACACACACACACACACACACACACACACACACACACACACACACACACACACATACACATACAAACACACGCGCTTGCGCGCACAGAAGATTATACAAAGCGACAGACCGACAATCGCATCCGTCGTATCTCCTGCGGGGCATTCAAGATTGCAAACAGTATTCTTTCTTTTCTGTTTCTTTTAGGTTTTCCAAGTCTCTTCTGCAGCCCGAGTCCATTGAAGGTTCCGGTGTTTGGTTCTCGGCTCTTTGCTCTTTCGTCTCCGTTCGGAACACTATACACACCATTTCACTCTCCTTCCGTCTCTTACTGTCCTCCCGTCTCTCACCGTCGGACCACCGTTCTGGTTTTTTTTTTTTTTTTTTTTTTTTTTTTTTTTTTTTTTTTTTTTTTTTTTTTTTTTTTTTTTTTTTTTTTTTTGAGGGGAGAGAAGAGGTATCCACAACTTAACAACGATTGTTGGTCTCGTAAACATCGTCAGTGCTCTTCACTGTGAGGGACAATCTTTAACTGAATGAAATTATCTGGATGGGGTCGGAACGATATTTATGTAATGCGTGGATTGAATATCATCACATATACATTCTTCTTTTAATTTTGTGTTCATTTTGTCTTTTCTATAAGATTTACATTGGTACACCATACTTCCATAATACCTCATACTTGTTTTATAATATTAAGATGGCTAAGTAATTAAAATGAACTTTTTTGTTTCATTCACAATAGTCTGTGTCTGTTTTATAATATAAGGAACTCATGTGTGCGTGTATATATATATATATATATATATATATATATATATGTATGAATATGTATGTATATAAACTTATTTATCAATTTGTTTATTTGTAACTTTGTTGCGGTCTTGTGACCTCCGTCCTTGAAGATTTGTTTGAGCTTTCATTTATTTCTTCAGCTCACACTTGCCTTCATTTTATCTTCTACTTTCTTTAATTTTCTTCTTTATTAGTATTCTCCCTCTTTACTTTCATCCTTTCTTTACACCTCATCATCTTCATGATTTCATATTTCCTTCCTTTTCGTCTTGTTTTCTCTAACCTTTGCATCGTTTTGTTTCATTTCTTTATTTCTTTCTTCTTATTGTAATTCTTCAGGCCTCATTTCACTCATCTCCCACTAATCTAAAGTTCCGCCTTACTCTCTTGTAGCTATATAATTCTCTCTTCCTGCTCCTCCTCCTCCTCCTCCTCCTCCTCCTCCTCCTCCATCTTCCTCCTCTTCCTCTTCCTCTTCCTACTCCTCTTCCCCTGCTTCTGCTCCTCCTGCTCCTCCTCCTCTTTCTGCCGCTACTCCACTTTTTCCTCCTCCTCCTCCTCCTCCTTCGCCTCCTTCTCCTCCTTCTCCTCCTCCTCCTACTCCCCCTCTTACTCCTCCTCCTTCTTCCTATTCCTCCTCCCCTCCTCTCCTCTTCCCCTCCCCTCCCCTTCTCCTCCCCATCTTCCTCCTCGTCCTCCTCCTTCATCTCCTTCTCTTCTCTCTTCAATTCATCCTACCTCTTTCTCTAATCTTCCTCTTCCTCAGCATCGTCTTTCTCATCCCGAAGTCCTTGGTTTCATATTCTCGTCAGCCCACCTTTTTCCTTTTCTTAACTCTACTTCGCAGTTCTCGGCCTCCATCTTTTTCAATCTATTTTCTCTTTCCTCCGATTCTTCCTTCCTTCTTTCTCTGCTTTCCTTTGTTCCTTCACCTGATCTCATTAGTCTTCTTTCACGTTATCTTTCCCGCTATCCATCTTCGGCCGTACCCACTTCTTCGCCTTCTTCCTTTGCCTTTCGTCCAGTGTTTGTTTTATCATTGACAGCCTCATTTCTATTACATATCCTCTGCAGTCTTTTCCATTTTCGATTTCTGGAATTTCTCTTGTATATATATATTTTTTCTCTCGCTTTTCCCGCTGATTTATTCACCTACACATTATTCTATCAATATTCTTGTTAATTATTCTTCCTCTTAACATAGTTGGATGTCTTCATTCAACCTCTATTTTATATACTTTCTTTTTATTGCATCAACCTTTGCTCCACTCAGCAACTTTAAGGTATCTTGACACTCTCTCTCTCTCTCTCTCTCTCTCTCTCTCTCTCTCTCTCTCTCTCTCTCTCTCTCTCTCTCTCTCTCTTTCTCTCTCTCTTTCGACCTCTCTTCACCCCTATCTACCTTTCTATACCTCTTACTACCTTTCTATACCTCTTACTATAGCTAGATAGATAGTTACTGCTCTCTTTTTTCTGTCGATCTCTCTCTCTTTCTTCTTCTCTGTAATTCACATACACTCCCCTCCTGTTGGCGGCACCCATCTTAACCCCAGACACCCGTGCTTGGAAGCGACGCTGCAGCCGAGGGGCTGTCCTGATTGCCGACTTTGATTACGTACATTTTCCTTACATTTCGAATTGCCTCCAAAGCGTCGTCGCCATACCTCGGCAAAGGCATATCCCTGCTCGATCGCTGAAGAGATAAAATGACCCTTGCGGTGCAATGCCGTAAAGACGATTTGAATAAATGTTGGATGTATCGCGGCATACGGAAGGTGTGCGATTTATTTTGCGCTATATTGATTTCGCTCAGCAAACATTGAGTATCGTTTTCATAGACCGTTTTGCATGGGGATTCCGACACCAATATGAACGAAACAAAACGGGAAGGGTTTTTATGTGTATGAATAGATTACCCACCAGCAAACATACTTGTGAAACATAACCCTGACCCCACCACGAAAACAGTGGCTGGAACTACATCATACATTGAAATAGAATAATACTAAATTCGACTGCAAAGTATTATCATTTGAAAAAATATTTTAACAATCTTATTGAGCGACGTTCGTTCCTGAGGCAGTCATGAAGCAGAGACAATTACATGGCACGAGAGTCTTGATCTTTGTATAAATAATCTTTTGTTGATAGAGCCGACATATATAAAGAGAAAGATGAAATATATGACAAATGAACGTTTTTAGGTCTCTTGGTAGTTAGTATAAAGATGCTTTTTCACTCTGTGAGTGTGTGCGCACGTGGTTCCTCCTATATAAGCGTATAAAGTCACTGCACGTGGGTTCCTTTTTGTGTGCCTGTATCTAATTTCGATTAATGAATAAATCCACGTTTGACACGCTTTCGCATGTATTCAATGGTGTTGGATCAGCTGTTTAATAGTTACATTTTATGTATGATTTGTAGATATATTTTCATTGGTAGGACTCAGATGTAAGAAACAGTGAAACCAAGAAACCATATAGAAGCAGGAGAGAGGAGAAAGAGGAAGAGAGAGAAAAGAGAGGAAAATCAGGAAAACGGAAAATTGAAGAGCAAGAACGAAGAGTAGAATAGAGATAGATTGTTTTGATTTCTTGTTCCTGCCATATGTATGTATGTCTCCACAGTTTGTCTTAATTATTTAATTAAGAGAGTAACCTTTCTCTCTCTCACTCACTCTCACTCTCTCTCTCTCTCTCTCTCTCTCTCTCTCTCTCTCTCTCTCTCTCTCTCTCTCTCTCTCTCTCTCTCTCACTCTATCTATCTATCTATCTATCTATCTATCTCTTTCTTTCCCCTGATGTGTGTGAGCATTCTTGCGTGTGTTGTCACATGCTTGATTTTGTAGGCGTTCCTCTTTATCTTTACCTTCACGCTTTAAATCTATCTTTCTAATCCCTATTTCCTTTCCGGTTTCTCCGCCCGTCCACCCTCTACCTCCTGCATTCCTCGTTACCCTTATTTATCTCCTGCCTTATCTCTTGCCTCGCCGTGGGGCAGAAGCCCATTGTTGTTCTCTCCTTCCCAGGGGACATATCGAAAAACTCTTCTTTGGCTAACGCGACGCCCTTTGGATGAGGAGGCTCTTAGGCTCTTCGTTTGTTGAGGCACCACGTGACCACCTGTAATGGTTTGTGTCCTTTGTTTGCCTCTTGTCGGGGCGTGTTTGCTCTCACCTCGGAGTATTTGTTGTTCAAGAGTCCAGAGAGTTTGCTCTTGGCGCGGTGTTTGTTGCTTGAGAGTCTCTTCCCTGTTTGATTTGTTTGTCTTCTCTTTATTTATATTTTCTTGGGGGCGGGGGCTGTTCAATGGCGCATATGCTAAGTGGCATTATCAGTCCAAGAGTTTCCACTTGTGGTGATTAATTCTTCTTCTTCTTCTTCTTCTTCTTCTTCTTCTTCTTCTTCTTCTTCTTCTTCTTCTTCTTCTTCTTCTTCTTCTTCTTCTTCTTCTTCTTCTTCTTCTTCTTCTTCTTCTTCTTCTTCTTCTTCTTCTTCTTCTTCTTCTTCTTCTTCTTCTTCTTCTTCTTCTTCTTCTTCTTCTTCTTCTTCTTCTTCTTCTTCTTCTTCTTCTCTTCTTCTTCTTCTCTTCTTCTTCTTCTTCTTCTCTTCTTCTTCTTCTTCTTCTTCTTCTTCTTCTTCTTCTTCTTCTTCTTCTTCTTCTTCTTCTTCTTCTTCTTCTTCTTCTTCTTTCGGCTCCTTTTCTTCGTCTTCTTCATCTTCGTGTTCTTTTTTGTCTTCTTCTTTTTCTCCTTTTTCGTCTATTGATTCTTCGTCTTCTTTTTCTTTGATTTTTTCATCTTTCCTGTGATTGTCTTTTTTCTCGTAATTCTTTTCGTCGTCTTCCTTACCTTACTATTCGCCTTCTTTCTTGTCCTCTGCTTCTTCATTCTCATGTCCTTCTTTCTCTCCTTTTTTGTTTCCCTCTTTCTCTCTCTTCGTCTGACACTTTACATTTGTCTTCACACTCGTTATATTATTATGATTAAATGTAGGTGGGGCTTTATCAAGAAGTGGGCGGAGTTATGTCAAGTAGGTGGAGCTATAGTATGAAGGCGGAGCTTCAATGTCAGTTTCCTGTTTACCTGATATAGTTATGTCGATCTCACCGAAGTTGCCCCTCCCTTGCCCAGGTAGCTCCATCTCACGCTGGAGCCCTCATGCCCGTCCCATTCCCGTGATGAAAAGCCCCACACTGTTTGGCACTTGGCCCGGAACCAATCAGAGCGGGAGTACTCGATCATACAAACAGCGATACACCAGCCCTCTTGACTTCACGTTTTGCCGCGTTGCGTTTGGTGATAGGTTCCTTTGGTAGGAGGGTCGAGGGTGAATGCAGGGTGTGTGTAGCGTAGACTAAGGAGCAAAAGAGAAGATCGAAAATGATAAAAAAAAAACTGGGGGAGAAAAAATAGGAATAATAAAGAATGAAAAATAACAAAGGTGTAGTGAATTGGAGGAAGAGGGAGAGAAATAAAAATAAGTAAGAGGAGGAGAAGGAGAAGGAGAAAGAACAAAAGGGAATGAGTGCAGATATTAGATACAGACACACAAAAAATATATATTAAAAAACTATACGGATGTGTGACACCAGCAGAGAAAAAGGGAAAGGAATTCATCACAGAGATGGGAAGTTGGACTTTTTTCGTATAAATGTTTTCATAAATTTCTTTTTTGTTACGAGACACATACAAACACACACACACACACACACACACACACACACACACACACACACACACACACACACACACACACACACACACACACACACACACACACACACACATACACACATACACACACACACACACACACACACACACACACACACATACACACACACACATACACACTCATATTCACACACTCGCATTCAAACCCTCACATATACACACTCTCTTTATCCCTTTCTCTCTCTCTGTTCCCCCCCCTCTCTCTCTCTCTCTCTCTCTCTCTCTCTCTCTCTCTCTCTCTCTCTCTCTCTCTTCTATCTCTTTCTCTCTCTCTCTCTCTCTCTCTCTCTCTCTCTCTCTCTCTCTCTCTCTCTATATATATATATATATATATATATATCCATCCATCTATCTGTCTATCTATCTCTTTTTCTCTCTCTTTTTCTCTTTCTCTCTTTTCTTTCCGTTCTTCACGCTTTTTCTTTTTCCATGGTATTTCCCTTCCTCCCGTAATCTCTCTCATTACCTCTCATCCTTTCCACTGCGGCTGCACTCATCTCTCCCGCCATTTTCTTGTGCATTTGTCTCTGTTCTCCACCATTTCCTCAACTTTCTCGCACCCCGTCCTTTTATGTATGATATTTAAAGCGGTAATGACACTTGCATCTGGAGATTATTTGTGACCGGAGACGGATTTTTTCCGCATGGTCGCAAAGCCACAAGGAAGAGAAATAGGCTGCGGCGGCGATGCTTGCTCAGCGACATGACGTCACAATCAACGGTTTTTGTGTTCGACTGAGTTGTATTTATATGTTTTGCATACCCTGCAGCAATTCTTGTTTGATCTTGACACGTCACGTAGTTTTGTCATTTTTGTACATCTTTTTAATTATTTCATATTTACTGCCAATATAAATTTTATGGTCGGGTGCAGATGATGCATGCGCGTTTTTGAAACTAGTTGTTTTATGAAAGGCTTTTTAGTAAGGATCTTGTTTCTATTGCAAAATGGTGATAAAAGGTTTCGCTTTCCAACGCAGCAATTTGCAGCGTACTCGAGCTGGGCGAGCAAGCAGCCACGTGTTGCCGAGGAAGAGGAACGAGAGCATTGTGTGTTTAGGAACACACATAGAACACACACACACACACACACACACACACACACACACACACACACACACACACACACACACACACACACACACACACACACACACACACACACACACACACACACGTACACACACGTACACACACACGTACACACACACACACACACACACACACACACACACACACACACACACACACACACACACACACACACACACACACACACACACACACACACACACACACACACACACACACACACACACACACACACACACATAGGCACACACACATACACAAACACACACATACACACACACACACACACACACACACACACACACACACACACACACACACACACACACACACACACACATATATATATATATATATATATATATATATATATATACATATAAAGAAAATTTATGCTTGTTATACACGATGAGTAATATATGATATGAACAGGCAATAACATGAAACGTTCTGGCACTGGAGGGGTACGGACGGTAAAACATTGGGGAAGAGGCGGCAATTTAGCAGGAGTGATTCAAGAACTGGAAAGTAAAGGCTGGAAGGAGAGGAAGAAAAATTTGGCTTCGGGGTCGAGGTTTTACCTTATGTATCTCCTTCGGTCGAGTATGTACTTCGTGGCGAGCTTGAGAGTTCGTCGTGGAGTCGAGCTTGAGGGCGGAGTGGGGGTTAGGAGTCTGAGATGGGAAAGTGGAGAGCATTTGGTTTAATGGTATTCAGCCAGAGTAAACTTGGTTGGTAAATGTCGGAAGAAGCTGCGAGGGCCAACTTCGAGTATTTTGGAGCTAAGAGAGGTGGTATTTAGGGTTAGAGTGAGTTAAAGTGTGAGGTCTCAAAGGCTCTAAATGTAAGGTTTTCTCCCCATTTATGCTCCCTGAATGTGGGAGCTTAAATGGGTTCAAGAATGATCAAGGGACTATGTATCTGACAATCTAGAGACGGTAAACAGGATTTCTGTTCTTGGGGACAATAATGGGTTGATAAAGATAAAGATGGTTAAGAAATTTAAGAAGGTTAGCGAGAGGGAATGTTAGTACATACTAAAAGTAATCGTAATCACCATTTTTTAACTGAGGATTAATTACCAATCTCATAAAAATGCAGGTTGGCTGGACCACTGACGGTGTTTCTGTATTCTTTAGAATAAATGATACGCATGCAATCAAGTACTCCACATGGTTAAAAATCTGAAAAGGACAACTAAATTAAAAAATGGCCATATTTGAGCACTTTATTTGCAATAAAAAACGTTTCAGCCAAGAGAGGGACTGTGAGCTAAGAAAATGAACTAAGGGCGTAAAAATGGACAGTAGTCTTGAAATGGACCAGGTGAGAAAGTTAAGGAGTAAAGTGAAGAACAAACGCTTTCAATACCATGGCGCCCGCCCTGTAGATTCCAATACTCTACGAATGCTTTACTATCCTAAACTGACGACATCTTATCATCTCAAAAGAAGAAGATCCTCTCGACATGTGCTATCACATCTGAGCGAAATAATTTGATTACTTTAGAGAAAAACTTTTCGAACTCGTCTCGGTATTGAAGGAGCAAAGGGTGAGAGTTGAGGAGTGAGAGGGCGAGTGGCATGGCTTGGCACAATACGACTCAATTATGCACGGGCTGGCACTGTACATGGCACCCTCCACTTTAACTCCACCTCCCTTCCACACTCCCTCCACACTCTTTGCCTCTATTCCCGTCTATCACTTCTCTAAATGCGGTGTATGCGTTGTTTCTTCAGTATACGCATTTGTGCGCATTCTGTATACCATTCTTATGTGTATATGCAGATTTAAATACGTATGCATACGCACGCACACACATGCGTACATACACGCACATAGACACATGCGCACATACACGCACATACACACGTACACACACACACACACACACACACACACACACACACACACACACACACACACACACACACACACACACACACACACACACGACTCGGTGGCGCGGTTGATAGAGTACTGGACTGCCAGTACGGAGGTGCGGCAGTACCTTGTTCGAATCCTGCCCAGGGCCGATATTATTTCGGTTCCGTTGCGCTTCGGGTCGTTACTCCGACTCTCGTGAGCGGGTAGTCGGGTGTGTGTGTGTAAGGTCATAGCATAACATATAGATCGGTGATACGAGCTCTGAGCTCTCTTCCGGGAGGAAAATAGCTGTCGATCACGAGTCCAACACGCGATCCAAAGACCAAGGTGAATACACACACACATACACACACACGCACGCATGCACGCATGCACACAAACACAACATTTCAAACATACATATACACGCGCAAAAAGGAAAATAACACGGACACACACACACACACACACACACACACACACACACACACACACACACACACACACACACACACACACACACACACACACACACATAAACTAACAAATATAAGCATAAACAAACACACACACATACACAAACATAGACATTAAACATACGCAAACGCGCACACACGCTATTAAACAAAAAGAGTATCAGCACCGACCAGTGACGGATATTGTGAAGCAAACGCTCTTCATATGAACATGTGATACATAGGTGCTTATGTTTGGAAGAGAGAACACCTTTTTCTTAAAGTGCTTTAGTATTCCTTGGGGCTAAATCTGGAAGCCTTGACTTGGGCTGTTGCTCATTTTCTTCCAGAGCTCACGCATAGTGAGTTGTGCCTTCATCGTCTTATCATTTTCCAATGCATACATGAATCCCAAAATGCTTAATCTCAGATAGTCACATTATTTTTCATAGGTTAACAGTGTCTCCTGCTTCGTCTCAGAGGAATTTGTTTTTTGGTGTTCTTTATTTTACGTAAAAGAAACAAGTGATTATTTGTTCTTCTAAAAGCGTGCTTTTGTTTTCAAAGTGTATTAATACGTGTGTTTTTTGTGTTTTGTTTTTAGATTTAAAATTTAGGTAAATAGAGCGTTTCTTTCTTGGTATTGCATTTGCTGGTTGCGTAATATTCATATACAAACGCACGCACGCACTCACACACATACTCATATTCACACACTCGCATTCCAACACTCACATACACACACTCTCTGTATCCCTTTCTCTCTCTCTGTATCCCTCCCTCTCTCTCTCTCTCTCTCTCTCTCTCTCTCTCTCTCTCTCTCTCTCTCTCTCTCTCTCACTCTCTCTCTCTCTCTCTCTCTCTCTCTCTCTCTCTCTCTCACACACACACACACACACACACACACACACACACACACATACACAAACACACACACACAAACACAAACACACACACACACACACACACTATGTTACACATTCCTATTTATCTCAAAAGTGTCTTCTTGATTGGTATCTCTGAATGTTTCTTACCCATTTCTTGATTTTTCTTCCACAGCACTTTTTTTTTTTTTTATGTGAAGGCATTCATTCCTTCTTTTACGCAACTTGTTTTTTTCCGCTATCCATCATTTATGTCTCTTCAGTCCTTGGTTTTTTCCTTTGTACCATCTATCTGTACGAAAGCTTCATTTAATATACATAAACATGTATTCATGTGCTGTGTTTTTGTTTGTCAATCTTGGAGAAAAAATCGGTAAGGATTTCATATAATAAAAACTGGAGTTCACGCAATTTTGTTGACTGAAATATGGATTCATTCAACCGTAGACTTTTCCACACATCGACCCAATAAATTTGAAGAAATGGAGGCAAAGTGGGACAGCGATTTAGCGGTGGTAGTTGGTATAATACGTTTTTTTACAGGACTGGGATGCTCTTAATCGAAAGTAAGGTGATTATTCAATGCGGTTTGTATGTTCTTGAGAACAGGATGATTTCGTCGTTTGTTGTTGATGGTGGAACTGAAATAAGATTGTTTGGTGGGACGAGAAACGAAGGAAACGAAAGACTGAAAAAAATGGCGGGTGGCAGGCATGTAAACAGACAGGAAGAAAGAAAGGTTGGCGGAAAAGCATGCAGGAGATATACACTGAGTTTTAGAGGAAGAAAAATAGATCAATTTCTTTGGAAGAGGAATGAATTAGGTCGAGCACAAAATAAAACCATTTACCTCTTTTTTCATTCTCTCATTGTTTTCTTTATATACATATATATATATATATATATATGTGTGTGTGTGTGTGTGTGTGTGTGTATGTGCGTATGTTTGTATTATGTACGTATGTATATATAAATAAGAATGTAATGTATGCACATATATACATATGTAGTATTTATGTATATATGT
>NC_134803.1:33390535-33405535 GCF_046742065.1 Oratosquilla oratoria
TATCTTTCTCCTCTTTCTCTTTCTCCTATATCTCTTATTCTTCCTAATCTTGCTTCCCCCTTTTCCACAATGTTTATTTTATTCATCTTTATTCTTTTTCTTGCTTTCCCTTCCTTTGTCATCACTCTTTATCTACCTCGCTTAATTTTCACTTCAGCATTCTTTTGTTTGCATTGCTTATTAGCATCCTTGTTTTTAGTTACTATTATTTTTTCGTTATTTTTATCTTAATTCTTATATATTCATATCCTTTTCTCCGTTCTTTCATCCTCTTCACCATCTCACCTCCTCTTCCTCCTGTTTTTGCTCCTTCTCCTACTCCTCCCCTTCTACATCTTTTCCTCCTTCTCCTCCTCTTCCTATTTCTCCTTCTCTAATCCTCCTCTCCCTTATCCTACTCCTCCTTCTCTTCCCTATTCTATTCAGTTTCCTTCTTCTCCCCTCCCTCTCCTCGTCTTCCTCCTTCTCTTTCTCCTCCTCTTCCTCCTCCTCTGTTATTACCAAACCTTCACCCGTATCCTTTCAACCCCAATATACCTTTTCCTTATTCATATATTCACTCTTTCTTCCCTTCCCTTCCCTTCCCTTCCATTCCCTTCCCTTTCTGCTTTCAATATCCAGTTCTTCTGTGTGAGAGCCTGTTTCCTTTTTTTTTTTTTTTTTTTGTTGTTGGAAGACCTCATTCTGTACACATTTCAGTTACAATTCAGTACCTAAATCCCCCAGTCCTATTGTGATTTTCATAATATGGGCTAAATCATCAACCTATGAGGATTACCTGGAACCTGTATACATTACGCTCTCTCTGCTAACCACGTCTTACCGAGACTCTTCCTCGTCTCTCGCTCTCTCACTCTCTCTCCGTTTCTCGCGCTCTCTCGCTTTCTCGCTCTCTCTCGCTCTCTCACACTAGCTTTCTCGCTCTCTCAAACACGTTCGCTCTCTCACACACGTTCGCTCTCTCTCCCTCTCTCTCTCTCTCTCTCTCTCTCTCTCTCTCTCTCTCTCTCTCTCTCTCTCTCTCTCTCTCTCTCTCTCTCTCTCTCTCTCTCTCTCTCTCTCTCTCTCTCTCTCTCTCTCTCTCTCTCTCTCTCCCTCTCTCTCATTTTTTCTTTCTCTCTCTCTCTCTTTGTTTCTTTCTCTCTTTGTTTCTATCTCTCTCTCTTTGTCTTTCTCTTTCTCTCTCTTTCTCTTTGTCTTTCTTTCTCTCTCTCTCTCTCTCTCTCTCTCTCTCTCTCTACCCGATTGGTTTGTCCCAAGTCTTTCCCAGTGTACCTCTCTTGACTAAATAGCCTATATACATCGTCTACTTAGATTGCATCCTTTGTTCTCTCCCGCCTTTCTTTCTCGCCCCACTGTCATTCAACGTCCCCGTGTGTACCTTTGTCTTCTGGAACCCTTCTTCCTACTCCTCTTCCTCTTCCTCCTCCTCCTCCTCCTTCTTCTCCTCCCCATCCTCCTCCTCCACTTTTACTCTTCATTCCCTACCTTCTACTTCCTCCATTCTTCTCCTACTCTTTTTTCTCCTCCTTCCCTCCTTCTCCTCTTTTTCATCATCCTTTTCATTACTACTACTACTCTTCTTCATTCTTTTTCTTTTTCTATTTCTCCTCCTCCTCTTCCTATAGCTCCTCCTCCTCCTAATTGTCTTCCTCTTTCTTCTGCTCATCTTCCTCCTATTTCTTTTGTTTTCCTAGTTTTCCTTTATTCTCCGCCTTCCCACCTTATTCTTATCCTTCCTTCTCTTCTTCCTATATTTTCTCTTCTCTCTTGTTCTCTTCTTCTAAGACATTTTCACTTCTGCCTCTTTTTCCTCTTTTCCCTTTCCCTCCTCCTCCTCCTTGCCCTTACGTATTCTTTTTACCTGTTCCTCATCTGTTATCTTGATATATTTGGTTTTCACCTCGTCTTCCTTCACCTTATTTTCATGTTTCGTTTTCCACTTCTCCACTCTCCTTTGTCTATTTTTTATCATACCACCCTTCTTCATCTTTTGTACCGCCATTTTCGTCTTCTTCCTCTCTTGTACATTTTCTCGTATTGTCTTCCTTTATCCTCAGATTCTCAGCAATGCTCTGTTTTGCACCTCATCTCCTGTTGTTTTTCGTATATCAATTTGTCCTTCTTCCATCCCCTTTCCCGTGGTCACCCTCCCTACCTGTTCTTACTTCCTTTCCCTCTGTCTTTCTCCTCTTTATTCTCCACTATGTATCCTCATTCTCCTTTTTTGTCTTACATTCTCAATCCTCACTTAGCCTTTCTCCTCCTAGTTGCCCACTCTCACACTCAACAACTCCCCTTTCGTCTTCCCCCCATCCTCGATCTGTCGTTATCTCCTTTCTCTTCCACCTTCATTCTTCCCCTTCCTCTTCCACTTCCTCTTCCTCTTCCACTACTCATTCTCCCTTCCCCTTTTCCCTTCACCTTTTATCCTTCCTACTTCCTCACCTCCTTTCTCTTCCCCTTTCTCTTCCCCTTCCCTTTCCCTTCCCCTTCACCCTCCCCTCCCCCTTCCCCCTCCACTTCCCTTTCCCCTTCCACTCCCCCTTCCCCTTTCCCCCTCCCCTACTCCCTTTCCCCTTCCCCCTTCCCCCTTACTCCCTTTCCCCTCCCCCCTCCCCCCAATTCCCTTTCCCCTTCCCCTTCCCCCTTTTCTGCCCGAGTAGGCGAGACGGCTATGACTCGAAGCATGGCGGGCGTTCATTCATTGCTGTCTGAGGGGTGAGGCGCAACACCGAACCCGTTTTAGAGGACGTATTATGAAGCGGCCCGTTCCGAACTCTGGCCGGGCGAAGTCCGGGGACTATTCCGCCCGGGCTTCTTTGCCGAAGAGATACGGGAACTTGGCTTCCACTTAACCTCACCAAACCCATCGTTTTACGGGATATGTTTTCTTTTTTTTTTTTTCTTGTTGGGAATATGGTTTAAGAAATCGTGGAGATATTAGGAAGAGGATGGGTTTTGAAACCAGAACGATAGAATTCTGATTTGGACATATTTCTTGGTGTTGTTGATTATTGGAGGGATTAGGACAATATAGAACTATGGCTCCCACTCTTTTTGAAATTATGCATTTCATGACTTAAGAAACGATGATTCTTAATGTCCTAGTTATATATTAAATCCTGAATAAAATATTTTTGTCACCTTTCTCTCTCTCTCTCTCTCTCTCTCTCTCTCTCTCTCTCTCTCTCTCTCTCTCTCTCTCTCTCTCTCTCTCTCTCTCTCTCTCTCTCTCTCTCTCTCTCTCTCTCTCTCTATATATATATATATATATATATATATATATATATATATATATATATGCGCGTCAGCCTTACTCCGTGTCCAAATCATACACCCTGGGCAGTGTCCTATGGACGGCTGAAGGAGCTCTAAAATTAGGGTGGACCCAGAAAGACACTGTTGGGGTTCTAACTGATCACAATTTCAAGGCTTACCTCTGTATCCTTATAGATTTCATGAAAATGACTACGAAGCACAACAAATTATGGATATATATATATATATATATATATATATATGCACACACACATATCTGTATCCAGTTGCTATATCTTGCATCACTCGTTCCTCTCTTGCTCGCCCTATTTCTTCGTCGAAGTCTGCAGCTGAACCCTTTTCGACAAATGAAATTTAATATTCAATGCTGACGCTGTACAGAATTTATGGGGGCATTGAGGGACGCAGGAGGCCTGGCCGAAGAAATATGCTGCTTCCGAGGTCGCCTGGTGCCGCCGCCTCCTGCAGGAAGTTGTGACGCGGCTCGGCCTGACGTGATTTGGAGTGAGTTACAGTGTGGTTGAGTGTGACATATGATAGTAATGCTTTTGTGTCTGTTTTTTTAAGACACCTGGCGGCATTCTTTTTATTTTCGGCGTTTTCCTTCATTATGATGATAACAATTGTATATCATGGTGTTTCGGGGAGAGGTGGTGGTGGTTGTGGTAGTGATGGGTGAGGTGGATGGTGATGATTGTGGTATCCGTGGTGGTATATGTCAATTCTATGGTGGTAGAGGCGCTGGTTATGGTTGTTGTAGTGGTGGGGATAACGGTGGTAGATAGTGAAGGTGGTGGATGGTTCTGGTGAGTAATCTTGATAGTGGTAGTGGTGGTATGCAGTTGTGGTGAGTGATCTTGAAGGTCGTGGTGAGTGGTGGTGTTTATGGTGCATATAGTGGTCGAGATGGTGATGATAGTGGTGGTATGCAGTTGTGGTGAGTGATCTTGAAGGTCGTGGTGAGTGGTGGTGTTTATGGTGCATATAGTGTTGGCGATGGTGGTTATAATGGTTATCGTCATGGTAGTGGTTGTGGCTGTGTAAGAATAGAATGATGGTGAGAGGAATAGCAGAACAAAGAGGAGAAAAAATCTGAAAACAAAATGAGTTGTAGGTTTAGAATAAGGTGAGGCAACATGTAAGAAGAAAGAGAAAGTTAGTGAAATTTCAAGAATATGAAAAAATAAGGGGGAAAGAAATAAGGAAAATCGAAAGAGAAATACATGTGGATAGGAGGACAAAATCTGATGTACCATAAACGGAACAAAGAGAAGGTCGAGAGGTAAAACAGATTATACCAACTCTTTTCCTTCCACTTCCTCTTCCTCCACCTCCATCTTTTCCTCTTCACTTTCTCCCAGCACCTGCCTCTCCACCCCCAGGTCCTTGCCTTCCCGCTCTTCCCCGTCCTCCTTTACTTTCTCCTCCTACTCTTCCTTCTCCTCCTCTTCTTGTTTTTCCTGTTGTTTCTCCTCCTACTCTTTCTCCCCTTTCCCTCCTCATCCTTCTTCTTCCCGATTTCCCCTTACACTCCCCTTCTTCCTTCCCCCTTCCTGGCGTCAGCTTTTGGCTGCCATTTTCATGACAGAACTGTTTTAAATTTAACCAGTTATATAGATCACTCTCCCCTCCCCCCACTCACATACTCTTCGAATATGGTGTTTCCGTGTAGCCCTAAATCTTATTAAAGACATTGACAGATTGAATACAGTAGATTTGAGGCCATGAAAACCATAATGGATATAAGAAATAAGGAACGTCAGTTGGATTTAATGAACATCTTTAGGATTTAAAAGATTATAATCTCATTATTGAAAAAAATAAATAGAAGCTAACCGTACAAAAATAATAAACTCAAGCCACAAGAACGTAAACTTAACATTAAAGTGCATAGGAACAATCTTACTCCCCGTGTCGTCAATGAATAATAACAATTTACTCACCGAAGCTAGTGAACATGAAGCTCGAATTTTCAAAAAATATTTGGATAAGCACCTAACCAAAATATATAGCTATTTTCTTTTTATTTTCTTTCTTATGAACGTCATGGGCTAAGGACATGCTTTACTGTTGCATGTTATTGTAATCAGTCAACCGAAATGTGTGTAATCGCTGGAATACCTTAAGTAACTGACGAAGTGGTATACCAATTGAAAATCTTACTGAATATATTAATAATAATAAACTCAAAATAGCAAAATGAAAAGCATGGTTAGTAGCT
This sequence comes from Oratosquilla oratoria, assembly GCF_046742065.1. Classification (NCBI taxonomy): domain Eukaryota; kingdom Metazoa; phylum Arthropoda; class Malacostraca; order Stomatopoda; family Squillidae; genus Oratosquilla; species Oratosquilla oratoria. The sequence continues at coordinate 33,396,039 of NC_134803.1, forward strand.
GAAACAAGTCTGTTATCTATATATTTTTTTATATTTCAGTATTAAGAGAAATATTTATATCAATCATGAATTGAAAAAGCACAGAAAGAAAAGAACAATAGCTCTAGTTACTAAAATATCGACCGAATGTTTTCAGAAATTCTAGAGATAGAGCAGGATAGCATATTTAGTGGTAGAACAATAGCAGTGACAGGAATTCATCAATAGCACTAGTTAATAAGATATCGACAAAATATTTCTAGAAAGTCTAGAGCAGACTAGCAGACTTAATAGTAGGATAATAGCAGTGAATGTTTTAACCATAAAGGCAATATTCAAACGAACACAATAGCCAACGCTATAAAGTGAACAGCAGAAGCAGCAAGCTTAGCAAGGTAACCAGCAGCTGGCTCGGCAGACGGCGTTTCAATTTACATAATCCATATTTCATTTAATAACATATTGATTCCATTGTATATTGCAAGTCATGAATCCGTGGTCCGCGTGCACGATTTCTGAACGATAACATGTGAATCGCTGATCAAAGTGAAACGGGACTCTGGTGGCTTTTCAGGTCAGTCGATAAAAGACGGGCGGGAGTGTGTTGCATTACTGATTGTTCTTTTTGTGACAATGATTGAATATAACCAAATCGGACAACAAGTGGAGCTACACAAGGGTATTTGCTCTTAATTTAACAGTAAAATGCTAAGTTGGAGGTATGGACATTGTTTTACTTTGTTATAAAGTTTAGATTAATTCTTCTCATGCGGTTATAAACTCGTTTTGTGGGCGTAGATTTAAATAAGCTTGAGTTTAGGGGCCACGATACGGGCTTAGTAATGGTATTTATGCATATATACATATATATATATATATATTATATATATATATATATATATGAGAGAAATACGCTAATGGCAGCGACATCAAACCGATAATTTTTATGACACAGGTAATTTACGGATAGCCGAGTACAGCGGGTTCGAGCCCCGCATGCAACTGTCATAAAAATTATCGATATATATATACATTTATATATATGTATATTATGTATATATATATATACATATGAGTATATATATATATATATATATATATATATATTCATACATACATACATACATACATACATACATACATACTCAAATAATTCCGATAGTTACCCAAGGGCTCGAATCAGGGCATTGCGTGACGCTAGGCCAGAGCTCTGCCAACTGAGTTAAAGGAGTTGACATTCGCCGTCAATGGTGATTCTATTCAGGTACATATGTTTATATATATATATATATATATATATATATATATATATATATATGTATATATATAGTGTATGCGTGTGTGAGCGCCTTTTTATTTTCCACTTGTGTCGCATTTTCTTCCAAAAGAGAGCAGTCGTATTCTTCGTTTCATGATTGCACGAGTATAAAGATTTTGAAATTCTAATTGTCGTAACTGTGTTCATTATTAATCGTTATGACATCTGTAATAACTGCATGAGAGTTGTATTCAAACAAATGTAAATCTTGATAACTGTTGTTCACGTAGGTTGTAACTAAAATACTAATCCCTGTTACCTATGTATCTATTATAACCGTTGTGACAAACTTTGAAGCAATTATAACCTATATAACAATTTAATTTATTGTAACAGTTAAACTCGTTGTCAAAGTTACAGTGGTTGTAGGTAAAAAAAACATTAAACCGTTATAACCATTAAAACCGTTAAAACCGTTATTAGTAATGTAACAAAGCAATCTGCTCATAGGGGGCGGAATAACATTGGTGACAGAGGGAGGTGGGGCGTGCCGAGAGTTTTAGGGGACATTAGGGTGAGGGTTAGGGGACATAGGGGCTAAGAATAGTCGGAGAATTAGGTTGAGGGCCCACCCTAAATTTCTATTATTATCACTTCGTATCAAGTTGACAAGGCCACAACGAACGCACACTTGTAATTCAGCTTTCGTTCGCACTCTACCATGTCACTTCCGTCAGACGCCACACCGACCTCAGGCACCTTTTCAAAGTTAATATTTGGACTTTAGCGTCACAATTCGACTCCTGAGTTTATTCACTTTGCGGAATCTTTTGTCGACGCCATAGGATTGAAATCAACTTGTACTAACCTTATGGCGCCTATATTCGATTCCTCTGTTTATTCTGGCAAATTGATTCAGCCAAGAGAAATCACAGCCGGTATAGACTTTAGAGTATTAACTTTGCCACTGCGATGGGAGGGATGTGTATTCTTTTTGGGTTGCTGCTGGGCAATTTTGATATAAAGCGACCCCCCAACCCTTCCCTTCCTCCCATTCGAAGTAGGAATTCGTACTCTTCCAACTCGACTTATGCTCCCCTCCTGCTCCATTCTCCTCGCCACCGTCTTGTCCTGCCACGTCACAAAGTTGTATTACTCCTTATGTATTACGTACCCCGTGTTGTTGCGAGATTGATATGTCAGCTTTAGAAGCGTATGTTGGTATTAATGTTTGTGAAGTAATTTCCGGACGTCACGCTACACCTACAGTGTCACGCTAAATGCCAAACCACAAATTTGGTGTACCCGGGTAGTACTCAGACACGTGCACGTACGTGCACACGCACGCAAGCACAAACGCACACATCATTCGCACGCATCACTCACACACACACACACACACACACACACACACACACACACACACACACACACACACACACACACACACACACACACACACACACACACACACACGAACACGAGCACGAACACACACACGAACACGAACAAATGATCCTAAAGCCTATGACAACTAAATAGATATGTTATGATAATCCTTGAGCCATCTGCTATTGGAGCTTAGAAATGCACAACAACATACTCCATGACTACAGCACGACCAACTTTATAATAGAAATCTGAAAATAGGATTTCGTAGCTTGGGTATACCAAGAGACTTTGCCATGCTTGTGGCAGCTGGTCCAGGGCAGCAGCATAACATAACTTGCTTGGGGCAGCTGATCAGGAGCAGCTGACCACTTGTTTAGGTTCTCCCCCAGCTCAAACGACTCGGCTGGGAACAGCAGTTCTATTTTACATAGCTTAGACCGGTTACTGCTATAATGCGCATTTTTAGAATACTTATAGTATCATTGTATTTCAGTATCCCCACTCTTTTAGTCACTGCAAATATTATATATGAAGATTTGAACATAGAAAGACAGAGACGTACACGCGAACATAGATTATGTAGACGTAGATTTAGACATGGACATGGGCATAGTCGTAGACGTAGACATAGATGCAAATGTAGACGTATATTTGGTTGCAAATGTAGTTGTAGATGCGGAAATAGAAACCCATGGAAATGGAAAAGTAGAAATTGGTGCGAATGTTAATGTGGGTACATTCTTGAACAATATGGACATAGACGTAGACATAGAGTTAGGCATAGATATAAACGTAGACGTATACGTAGATATATAGATATGTACGCAGACACTGACGTAGATGTAACCGTACAGGTATGGGTAGATTTAGACGTAAATGTAAACGTAGACTATGGTGTAGCTATACACACTAAGTATGAAGACAGCGTATCGTAACGTAGACGTATACGTTGACCAAGATGCAACTATATGCATTGCACACAAAGGCAGCCTGTCGTGGTGAAGAGAGAAAATTGGATGGAACAGATGCTGCAAGCTTGTTTCGTTTTTGTTTACTTTCATCTGATGTTCCAGACCTTTTTTTTTAATCAATTAGCTATCAACCACGTGCGCAAACATTTGCTGTATTCACCGTCAAGTGATTTAATTCACCTGAAGTAATCAGAGCACAACGAATAATTGAAACAACATTGATAAACCCAGTTACCGCCATATACAATGGTACGTGCGTTGTATCTGTCGCCAGACAATTTTATTCACACAAAAGAAACCCTATACGGAGAGTCGTGGTATAACGAATGGTTATATATTAATGGATAAGGACTCCACAGTCACCTCCGCTTGCAACAGCTACAAGGACCTTTGCATCACCACCCAGCTTCAATTGTGTCATCACACTTCACCGGAGCACTGACGTCATTGATTACCGATCATCATAAGCATAAGCAAAGAATAAACATCACTTGTCATAATTTTTCTTTCTTTCTTTCTTTGACTCTAAAGTAAATAGTAATTATGGGTAGATGCTGGGAACCAAACACGAGGCTGCAGGTCGTCTAACTGGAAGAAAATTAAATGTAGAATTTCAAAATATACTGTAAAAATGTAAAAGCTGTATTTATCAAATAGAATATTGAAATGTCGAATAGAAGGACTTGCCTGAGGCAGGTATCACGTCCCTGTATAAAAAGTTATGTAAATATGAACATTAAAGGAAAATATGTAATGTGATGCTTAACAGTTTGTTTGAGCTACACATCATAGTTTATGGGCAAAGTAATTTTTCAAATTGTTTGGTTGACGTGTAGTATATTAATTTGAACCACTTGAGTCTCGCTTTAATTAACTAATTGATACTTTGAATTTTAATGTACCTAAAGGGACGGTCAGGAGACAGCAAGGGACGTGGAAACCGTATGATATGGTTGTGTCAATTAATTGCATACTCTGATTTCATACTAGACCAATGCTTTTTAATAATCACAAATGAGTTATTTAAGTATTCTACTACCGGTATAATTATTTTTTTACATAAAATGGTATTTTGACGAAATGCATGTAAAATATAACCGTATACTTTTACTTGTCATAATTTTGAACATCACAGCTCTGAAATTGCAGTAGTTGCGCTTCTTCTTCACGTTATATAAGAATGTTTTGAATTTGTATGCAAATCGCACAGGTTAGTAAGGGAGCTTGTTTCACTGTAGTACCAATATCTTGCGGCATATATTGCTTGATGTAGGGGGATTTCTCATAGGTTAAGGCTGTATGGTACAGACGGCAGGGAGGTAATTTCCATACGAGCCTCGTCGCGGGCAAATTAGTTCCTTAATGTGCTACAGATGGCGCGCCCGGACGCCTCGTCTTTTCTAGTCTGCCCGCCACATCGCCGACGAATTTTCAAGAAAACAGTCTCGGAGTCTGCCTGACCTCGACCAGCCTTCGCCCAAAGACGGGGGAATATGTTATACTCCTAGACCACTAACGTTAATCTATAATAAACTTGTACCAGTGTGTGCACCGGGGTTTATGATATGCTGTCGTTGTTGTGGAGACGATGCCGCAAGTTCAGCAATGGGTCCGCAGATGGTGTCTGACTCGCGGTGAGCTGGAGGTCGACCAGAGGCTTAGAAACTGGATATTGTTCAGAAGTTGCCCGAATAGCCTGTGCTTAGATTTGGAAGCTCCTCTTGATATTAATATGTACAATGGTTGTCCGGTTTCTGAATATAGCTGGGCGGGATTTAGTAGTTGGGGTTAAGGGCCTATCTGGGGTAACTGTAGTAGCCGTGAGTATCGGTAAGATAAAGAACAGAATATAAGTAAGAAACGATTTGATACAAGCATTTTAGAGGAGTAGTTGCAAAAATTACAGTATTAGGAGTTGTAGGTTATAGAATAAGAGAAGAGGAGTTTGAACTCATGTAGACCCACATTCTTTAGTGATTATATTCTATTTAGCACCTGAGGATTAGATTCACCAAAGGAGAAATACTGAACCTAGAAAACATAGGTTTGTTTCACACGCATCGACTTTCCCCCGTTCGCCGTCCATGACACGACGTTGTACTCTCAAATAACCCCGGGTGCCTATGGACACTTTCACCCGTGGTCGTGGTCTTGACGTGTGAAAGCATCCAGACCAACCATGGTTATATGAGAATACGACGTCGTGTCGTGGACGGCGGACGGCGAAAAGTCGTTATATGTAAAACAAGTCTTAGCATTACCTCAACCGCTTTTGACACGTGTTGCACTTTAGATATTTTATTCTGGCCAAGTCTTTCAACAAAGGGCGAATTCAAGGAACGAATGGATTTAGGAAAGAGCAAGGTCGCACCTATTGTAAGGTAACGATGGCAGTACCGCGAGTATTATTACTCCAATTACTTCTGCCGTTACAACGGCGCTGCCAGCGTCATTGGTTTGGACGATGTAATTGAACGCGCTCTTGCTGTGGCCGTTCTTGGTGATGGTCCCTCTTGTTTATGCTATTATTTATTTTTTCTTAAAGTGTGTAATGCACAATGTACTTCTTTAGCCTTAAGACTGTCGTTGTGTACTTCATCTCCAACGCCTCTTTCTCCTACTATTCCTCCTCCGCCTCTACTCTTCCTCCTCCGCGTCCACCACCTCCACCTCCTCCTCATCCTCTTCCTCATACTCATCCTCTTCCTCCTACTACTACTCCTCCTTCACCTTCTCGGTCTTTTGCTACACTTCCTCCGTCTCATCCTCCACCTCCTCCATCTCCTCCTCCACCTCCTCGGTCTCCTGTTCAACCTCCTCCGTCTCCTCATTTCATCGTTATCCTGCTCCTCTCCCTCCACCTCCACTTCTTCCACTTCTTCTCCTCCTCCTACTTCTCTTTTTTCCGTTTACTTCTCTCCGGTTACTCCTCTCTCTTTTTTTTTTTTTTTGTGATGGTGTACGCTTTCGGCCCCCACATTTTAGTCCAAACATCTGGCAACATAGTGCACTTTAGACTTATTTATATGAACATAGTCTTCTCCATTGACTAACATGCTCTTTCTTTCTTCTGCAGATTGAACGTGGACAAAAATGGTGGAGCCTGGTGTCCCAAAGAGATGGTTGGCAAGGATGAAGGCAGTAAGGATTACCTCGAGATCGACCTCAAGACTGTCCATGTCATCTCGGCCACCGAGACCCAAGGTCGATTCGGGAACGGTCAGGGTGTCGAGTATGTCGAGTTGTATATGATCGAGTACTGGCGACCTGGATTAAGCAACTGGTACACATACAAGCTCTGGAACAACGTCAAGGTAATTTGTTTAATTATATTCTATTTATTCATTACTGTTTCTTTAAATTCTGTATAGACATGTGATTATGTGTTACGGAAATGGCTTCACCTTCTTCTCTTGCAGTTGCTAGACGCAACTTCATTGTTTTCAATATTTGTGCACTCCATCGATAACCAGTGGATCTCAAATATGACCAAAACATCCCTTTGGGTGGCATCAACCTTGATTAAACGCGGATGGATTAGCCAATGGTTGCATGTGCTGTGTTTAATTAAAAACGCGGGGGTAGAGCTTTGCTACATATATGAACGCTCACATATATAACCGATGTTAATAGAAATAATTTGTTTTCGACAACCATTTACGGAAGAATTGCTATCATCATTATCACTATTGTTACAATTGTAAGTATTAATATTGTTATTACCATTTATCTGTTTATTCATTTATTTGTTTTACATGTAAATTCAACTCGATGTGGATATGTTATGACGATATTATGAATTAAGAAAAAATCTCTCTCTTATATAATATTAACATGAAATATAAGTTTCCTGCAAAGTTGGAACAATCAAGTAATAGATGGAATTCTTTATCATCTAGCTATAACAAATCTTACATGACATCAGTTAAAGTTAGTTTTCTTTGGTTTTATCTTGAAGTATCCATTTGGAGGAGATAAGAGGTAGTGAAGGAAGTAACCGCCTTTCTTACTCTTGGTTTTGGAAATTGTAAGAGGTTACTGTTGGAAGAAAGAGATAGGAAATCATTGAGTATAAGGGTAAGGAATATTAAAATCTCCGACTCGAATTGTATCTGGGTATGACTCTGAGCGTTATAATTAATGTAATACCTCGGCCTTCCTTGTATCTGTAAAGGAGGTCGCTTTATTGAAGGTTTTATTGAGAATACACTCAATGATATCTGATCAAAGCATATGAAGAGGCTTACCGAATTAATGGTATTAACCCATTAAACTCCGATGACAAGATGTCTTGTCATTTGGTCAAATAAAAAAAAAAATCATAAAACACCAAAATGTTTGATCAAACATTTTGGTGTTTTATGATTTTTTGTTTTATTTGACCAAATGACAAGACATCTTGTGATCGGAGTTTAGTGGGTTAAAGTATCTTCGTTGGTGACATGATAAAATTATAAAGATCATCTTAGTACGAAAGGAGTTAAATGAAGATAAGTTCTATACTCTTTGCCACCGATTGGGTGTCACGAAAACAAATAAAATAGCCTTGTGGTACCAAAAAAAGAAAAAAAAAAACATTACTCAGGTAGTTAAGAATATATTTAATTGAACTGTTGTTGTTATAGACTGTCTATTACCAGCGCTTCTATATGTATGGACAATCTCATGCCTCTGTTGTGGGAGACCTGAATGGAGTGACGGTAAAATTGAACCCTATTTTGCTTTATGATAGTCATCCAGTGATAGTCACAATTAAATTCATCTAGTACGTACCACGGTATTCATGCTGTGACATCATTTTCAGTACAATAACTTCAACAAGGGCTATGTGGTAGTCCAATGGATACCGTCTTGAAATCATGAGCAAATGGTTAGGAGTTCGAGTCCTGGGACCCATTGCGGGCTTGCTGCGTTGGTTCCCGACAGCCCTGGTCAGTCGGGGAGGCAACCCAACGTCGGCCTAAAAGATTAGTAAAAAAAAAAATAATAAACAACGGTTTGACGAAAATAACAGGGCTTTGCCTTACCAGGGGTTTCTCATTTTCCGTTGCATGGAGTGAGGTGGCGAGAAATGATAAGCGGAGTAGTTTTAACAAATTCGATTGGTTTATAATGTATAGATTGAAGGATGGTACGGTCCCGGCGGGTCTGAATCTCGTTATGTAAAGGTCAGCAGAAGAGTTAATAATGACTAACGAGCTCGGTTAAATACCTCCACGCAGTCGAAAGCAGGTTAATGGTTTCCGCTGAGTAACGAAGCAGGTTATGAGATTAGGCTGACATTCTTAGTGTCGGGTACAAAAAATGTTGCGCGTAATAACAACTCACGGTCGATCCCGAGTATTAACCATTAAATCCTTGTGTTTCATTAATTACGTTAATCCTGGTTAGCGCAGAGGATTAAATTCCTAAAGACAGAGGTTAGACAAAGTTTTACTTAATCCATTCACGTGGAGAAGCCACTTTAGCTGTTTGGCTCCGGCTAATGCCAGGCAATGCTATTCAGCTGAAGACAGATCCCTGGCTCGTACATGGAAAAGAGATGGCATCGGGTAATTGCACGGGGAGGTAGTTATGCACCTAATGTATAGGAGAAGAGCGAGTTAAGGAGCTTCATGCTGAGATGAAAGAAAGGCAAGGCGAGGGCAATCCGCCTCCATCTCTTCCTCCTCCTCCTCCTCCTCCTCCTCCTCCTCCTCCTCCTCCTCCTCCTCCTCCTCCTCATACTCCTCCTTCTATTCCTCCTCCTCCTTCTCCTCTGATTCATCCACCTCTTATTCCTTCCCATCCTCCTCAGCTTCCACCACCACCTTCTTCTCCCCTTCACCTCCTTTTCTCCTTCTCCTCTTCCTACTCCTGTCCCTCCTCCTCATCCCCTCCTCATCCTCCTACCTCTC
>NC_134803.1:33410535-33413035 GCF_046742065.1 Oratosquilla oratoria
TCATGTCCTCATCACCGTTTTTATCTTCATCACCATCATCTTTTTCTTTCTTCTTTTCTTTTTCACATTTCTTCTTCATCTACTATTTCCCCTTATTTTTTCTTTTCTATTTCTTCATTTCTATTGTTTCCTCCTCCTCCTCCTTTTCCTCTTATTCCTCCTCCTCCTCCTCCTCCGGCTACTCCTCCTCTTCCTCCCCTCACTCCTCCTCCTCCTCCTTCACTTCCTCCTCCTATTCTCATGCTTCTCCTTCTTTTCCTTTTTTCCTCCTCCTTCTCCTCCTTTTCCTCCTCCTCCTCCACTCCTTTTCTTTCTCCTCCTCTTTCTCCTTCTCCTGTTCCTCATCCTCCTTCTCTTCCTCTTTCTCCTTCTCCTCTTTCTCCTCCTCCTCCTATTCTTCAGCTTCTCCTATTCTTCCTTTTCCTCCTTCTCCTCCTTTTCTTCCTTTTCCTCCTTCTCCTTTTCTTCCTCCTCCTCCATTACTTTACTTTCTCCTCCTCCTCCTCCTCCTTTTCCTCCTCCTTCTCTTCTTCCTCCTCCTCTTCCTCCTCCTCCTCCTTCTCCTCTTCCTCCTTCTTTCTCATCCTCCTTCTCATCTTCGTCCTCCTCCTCCTTCTCCTCCTCCTTCTCCCACTTCTCCCCTCCTCCTTCTCTTCCTCTTCCTCCTCCTTCTCTTCTCCTGCTCCTTCTCCTCTTTTCCTCCTCCTCCCCCTCTTCTCCTCCTCCTCTTCTCCTCCTCCTCCTCCTTCACCTTCTCTTCTTTCTCCTCTTTCTCATACTCCTTCTCCTCCTGCTCCGTCTCCTTCTCGTCTTCCTCCTCCTCCGTCTTGTCCTTCTCCTCCTCCTTCTCCTCCTTTTCCTCCTCCTTCTTCTACTTCTCCTTCTCCTACTCCTCTTCCTCCTCCTCCTCCTCCTTCTCATCTTCCTTATTCTCCTCCTTACCTCCTTTTCTTCCTCCTTCTCCTCCTACTTCTCTTTCTCCTTCTCTTCCTCCTCCTACTCCTCCTACTCCTCCTCCTCCTGCTCATCTTCCTCCTTCTCCTCTTCCTTCTCCTCCTCCTCCTTCTCCTCCTTTTCTTCCTCCTCTTCATCATCATCATCCTCATCCTTCTCTTCCTCCTCCTCTTCTTCCTCATATTCATCTCCCTCGTCCTCCTCTACCTCCTCTTCCTTTCCTCTCCTCTCCTCATCTCCTGCTCCACCCTTCGTGTTTCGTCCGCGGTTGCCAAGCACGTCCCGGAGTTGTGAACAGTACATTATCCCCGGAATGGGCTCTTGCGTTCCGCCCTCTTGATTCACTCCGGCCCTTTCCTTCCCTCTCCTCACCTCGCCTCCCCGCCCCCTTCCTCCCTTCCTTACTCACCTCCCCATTCCTTTTCCATATCTAGCCTGACCCTTCCAATTTGCTCTCATTTTCCTTTCACATATATGTTTATGTATACGTATATATATACATATATATATATATATATATATATATATACATATATATATACACATATATATAACATATACATATATATATATATATACACATATATAACATATACATATATATATATATATATATATATATATATATATATATATATATATATGTACATATACATGTACGTGTACATGTGTATATATATATGTATATATATATATGTCTAGGTATATGTATGAGTTTATGTATATGTGTATGTACATGTTTGTGTATATATACATGCATACGTATATATATATATATATATATATATTTATATATATATATATATATATATACATATATGTATATATATACATATATAAATACATATATGTATATATATATATATATAATATATATGTACGCGTGTGTGTATAAAACTTTTTTTCTAACAAACAAAAATCGCCGTTTTTGGCGTCTCGGAATATCTCCTTCGCTCTATGACTTTTGTAAGCAAATATGAAGAGCTGCGTACCCTTACATCGGTGTGAACTTTGCTACATACTTCAATCTGGTTGTGTGCAGATATTCTTCTTCAGGCGAGAGAACTATATCTGTGATGATCCCCACTTAAGTTCCTGGATGTATGTCAGAAGTCTTCTCACCATAAGACTACATTTTGGTGTTTCCATTCTGCTGAATAAGATCATAGCACGCTGAAACAGAAAAAAAAAATTAAAGGTATGATTTTGTTTAATTGTGAGGGAGTGCCACGCAGATGAATAGAATAACCAGGCAATAGTCAGAAGAGATGAAATAGTGGATCACAATACGGACGGAGTAAAGTCGCTATATTCTTCTCGCAGAGCAAAAAATAATTTGAGAAAAAATACCTTTCTATTTAGGGGCGACGTAAATTTTGGAAGGATTTTTTTCTGTTTTAATTATTGATTTATTTAATTGTTTATTTATCTGTCAATCTATTTATTTGTTTATGTATTTACTAATTTACGTATTTCTTAACTTGTTTTTTCTTTGAAAATATATATATTTTTTGTGAGGAAATATTTTTCCAAGGAAAAATGTATT
>NC_134803.1:33418035-33423035 GCF_046742065.1 Oratosquilla oratoria
CTCTCTCTCTCTCTCTCTCTCTCTCTCTCTCTCTCTCTCTCTCTCTCTCTCTCTCTCTCTCTCTCTCTCTCTCTCTCTCTCTCTCTCTCTCTCTCTCTCTCTCTCTCTCTCTCTCTCTCTCTTTCTGTGTGTGTGTGTGTGTGTGTTTGTGCGTGTATGTTTTCTATATTTTCTCCCTCTTTCCTCTCCCTCTCCCATATTCTCCTTTCCATTTACCCTATACCCTGTACCCCCCTCTCTCTTCCGTACCTTTTCTTTCCCGTCGTCCTTCCCTTTTGCTCTTTCCTCTGCTCTTTTTCCACATTTCTTTGTTTCTCCCTTTTTCCAATCGTCTCCTACTTCGCCGAACTTCGAAACCTCCCAACACGAATACTCATCTTTAAAAGTTGCATTAATTTATGGAGAGTGATCCTGACTACCTTTGTATGCCTACAGACAGGTAAACTCAGACTGTGTACAAAATGCACACACACACACACACACACACACACACACACACACACACACACACACACACACACACACACACACACACACACACACACACACAGTATCGCATCACTGCAGTGATAAAACAAAGTTATTAATTTCATATAATTTAATTTATGCCAGAATCCGACCAAATCGGACAACCTAATAGATTCCAAATTACTCCGATAAGCTCTGACAGACTGACAGACCCCAACTGACTGCAACAGGCTCCAACAGACTGACAAATTCCGACTGTTTCAAACAAACTCAAGACAATTTCAGTTAGACTTCGACAGACTCCGAAAGACTAGCAGATTCTAACAGACTAACAGACAGACTAGGGGTTTACTAGAAGTTCTTATAGAAAGTACAGTGTGAAGAACCAGAAATAGGGGAATAGAAATTCCTCTTGGCAGACATTCTAGACTCAGGTCAACGCGAGGACTTCGACAGACTCCGACTAACTCCAACAGATTCCAACAGACTCCGACTGACGAGCAAAATCCGACAGATTCAGGTAGATTCCGACAGACTCCGACAGAATTCGACAGACTCGTATAGACTCCTACAGACTCCGACAAAGTCCGACAAACTCCTACAGACTCCGACAGACTCCGACTGATTAGCAGATTGACAGATTCTGACAGACTCTCACAGACAGGGTGGAGGTGTCTCGGAGTCTGACAGAAAATCCGGTTTGAAGTACTCGGAGAAAAGAAGGTCTTGTATGAAATTAGAAATTCTTCTTGTTAGCAACCTTAAATTTAGGTCAAGATGAGGTCTCCGAGAGACTCCGGCAGGCTCCGAGGGACTCCGATAAACTCCAATAGACTCCCATAGACTACAATAGACTCCGGCAGACTGCAACAGATTCCGAAAGACTCCAACAAACTCCGACAGACTCAGTCTCTGACAGACTCCAAGAGACTGACACAATGAGAATAATTCTAGATTCAGTAGAGATGATATACAACAAATGTCTTGGGGACTTGAACAGAAACACTGACGGGAACAAGAGATAAATTCTTTTAGAGTGTATTAACTTGAATCAAAACTTCAAACAAGGCAATACAGCATTGCTTTTGACTCTTCAGCATTATGATAGACTTTTTTGGATTTTTTACTGATGGTATATAGTTGTTTAGAAGACGTTAGAAAATGTGGCTTTCCGCATGGAAGTATAGAAAAAGCGATGAATATATAATATAAACCAACATCATAAACTAATTTGATGCAGAGTTTAATACATGGAACCAAAGAAACGGGTCCCCTTGAACACAGCTCCAGCCCGCGCGCGTGCGTGACCGGCCGGTCCTCCTTTTTGTACACGGTCCCACCCGGCCGGCACTTTCCTGTGCACGCCCCTAGCCAGCCGGTAATTCATATTTTGTTTCACGTCTCCGGCCGACCGGTATCCCTTTGTCCTAATTCTGCTTCATCCCGGCCGGTCCACATTTCTGTGCACAGTCCCACCCAGCCGGCACTCCCTGTCCGTGCCCCCTTGCTGGCCGGTTTCTTTCGTTCTTATTCTGTCTCCTGCCGGCCGGCCGGTCCTTCTATTCTCGTCTTTCGTCCCAGGCCGGCCGGTCGACCTTTTTTTAATTCTGCTCCTTGCCGGCCGGTCCTCCTTTTTGTGCACGGTCCCACCCGGTCGGCATTCTCCTGTGCACGTCCCCGGCCGGCCGATTTTACTCTTTCTTTTGTCCTAATTCTTCTTCTTGTTGGCCGGTTCTCCTTTCTGTACACGATCCTGTCCGGCCGGTTCTTCTTGTTTTACTTTTCTCTGCGGCCGGCCGGTCTTCTTGTGTCGTAGTTCGTCCACTATCCCCCAGCCGGCTAATAGCCGGAGGAGCTCGGGAGAGCTTCCGTCGCATCGATGAGGATAGCTGAGATTGGATGCAGTCGATCAAATCGCTTTGGTCAGGGAACGTCACAACGTCATCATCATTATTATTGTTGTTGTTAATGATGATGAGGATGATGATGATGATATTATTATTATTAATTATTATTATTTTAATTATCATTATTATTATTATTATTATTATTATTATTATTATTAATATTATTATTATTATTATTATTATTATTATTAATATTATTATTATTATTATTACTATCATTATTATTATCATTATTATTGTAATTATTATTATAATTATTATCAGTATTATTATTGTTATCATCATTATCATTATTGACGATTATGAACATAAGTACAAAAACAACGACAATAGTAATTATAGTGATGATAATGACAATAATAATCGTAATATTAATTATATTGATCATGTTAATCATAGTAATGATGATAATGGGAATAGTAATGCTAATAAATCAACAACATCAACAACATTAAAAACAAATGCACACACACACACACACACACACACACACACACACACACACACACACACACTCACACTCAAACACGTACACACAAGTTGAGGTGTGAGTGAGCGTATAAAGTCATAGTATTATCCATAGATGGGCAAATGTATAAATTTTGAGTTCTCATTCGAGAGATGTAACAACTGTCGATCATGGGACTAACACGTGATCCGGGACCAGTGTGAAACATGCGCACACATATACACGACATCGACATACACACACGCACACACAATGCTCACATACATGGACGCACATACGTACACAGACGTACACGTGCTTACAAGCGGACGCACATTTGCGTTAAAATTAGATTTCGTTGGTCGGGATTGAAAAATATCAAGAAAAAACGTAATGGCATCTTCATAAAAGGGAAGTTATGGCCACGGGATTAACTGAGCTTAACTCTCGCACTACAAATTTCAGAGATCCGGGGATTACGAGAGATTGGGCTAATCGTTTTTTGTTTTTGTTTTTCGTTTTTTTTACTTGCTTTATTTTTTTTTCTTTTTCTTTTCTTAAATGATAATGGTGTCCAAGCAAATTCTGTCTATTACAACTTTGAGTCGCTTGAATGATTAACGCGTTCACGATGCTAATATTAATATCTCCCTTTTTTTTTAGCACAACTTTTTTTTCGAATTTTACGCAGGGGTTGTATCATATTGCGAGAAAAAGATTTTGTGTTGTGAGCCTTAATTTTCTAAAGCATTTGGTCCCGTCCATCATAGAATATTTTGGTAAAGAATGCGTTCTAGAGTAACGAGAAAATTTAAAAAACCGGCTTGAAATATGAGAATAAGCGTTCCAAATGGTGAACTTTTCGGTTTAAGAAATATTACATGTGTGCGCATACATAATATATATATATTTGTATGTATGTAAGCATGTATATGTATGTGTTTATATATATATATATATATATATATGTGTGTGTGTGTGTGTGTGTGTGTGTGTGTGTGTGTGTGTTTGTGTGGGTGGGTGTACATATACACATACATATACATACAAACACATAAATACAAATACACATACACATATATGTATATATATGTACATATACAAATATGTGTATGGAAAAGGTGGTAGAGAAACTCGTCTGTCTTACCTTCATAACAACATATATGTGTGTGTATGCATATACTCATACATATACATACAAACACACAGATACAAATACTCATACATATATATATATATATATATATATATATATATATAATGTGTGTGTGTGTGTGTGTGTATATGTATACATACCTATACATACATACATAAATACATCTATGCGTACATTCATACATACATATATACATACATCAATGCATACATACATGCCTGCATACATGCATTCATACATACATACATACATACATACATACATACGCACATACATACATACATACCTGCAATGACCCGCTGCAAAATAATTCCAACTTTTTCACTTTTAATGTATAGTTTCTTTTGAACATGTAAAGGGAGTCATTATCATACTGTTTACTTTTTACAATTATATCAACGTATATTTCAGTGTGTATTAGAGTTTTTGGTGAATTAAAATGTTTACTAAAATACTTATACTCTTTGAAAGCATTTAATTGAAAGTTAATAATGTTGTTGTCCTAATTTGGCAAAAAATATTGGTAACATCTTTATGCATGGCAGGGAGAACAAGCAAAGTATTCAAGACACCCGTAATTGCTGTCATATTTTCTTTGGGCTTTTTGCCAGCACTTTACCAGCTTAAGTTGTATTCCCTCTAAGCTAGAGTTGAGACCCAGGGGCATTTATGTCAGACGTAGAGTTAACTCGAACTAACTTTCATATCGCCCAAGAAGTAATTTATATTTTATTTATGTATTTATTTATTTTGAAACTAATTTGAAATCTCAATACGCCAAGGCTGCGTCGTCTGCCGTTAGTTCGACTGAACACTTCGGTTCGTTCTCCGCCTCAAAACCTTCAATAAGTTCCTCTTTCTACTCCCTCACTATATTTTTTCGTTTATGCTCTGCTGTTCCTCCTCTTATTCCTTCCGCTCCTCTTAATCCTCTTCTTCTTTCCCCTCCTCCTTTCTCTCTTCCTCTTCCTCTTCCTCTTCATTTATCTCCTCGTACTACTACTCCTCCTCTTCCTCCTCC
>NC_134803.1:33428035-33433035 GCF_046742065.1 Oratosquilla oratoria
TCCTCCTCCTCCTCCTCCTCCTCCTCCTCCTCCTTCTCCTCCTTCTCCTCCTTCTCCTCCTCCTCCTCCTCCTCCTCCTCCTCCTTTTCCTCCTCCTCCTCCTTTTCTTCGTCCTCTTCATCCTCCACCTCCTTCCCTTCCTTCCCCCGTCCCCTCCCTTCCCTCTCCCTTATCCCCCCTCCCTTCCCAATTCCCTGCCCTCCCTTCCCTGTTCCTCCCTCTCCCTACCCCGTTCCCTGCTCTCCCTTCCTTCTTTCCTTCCCCTCCCTTACCCATTCTTTCCTCTTCCTTAGTCATTCGCTCCCCTCCATCTTCAGTTCACATCTGTCCTCCGCTCCTTTATTTCCCTTCCCCATTCCCTCCCTTTTTCCTCCTTTCCCTTCCCCTTTCCCTCCTTTTCATTCCCTTCACGTTCCCTCCCCTTTTCCTCATTTCTCTTTCCCTCTCCCTACCTCCCCTTCCCCGTTCCCTGCCGTCCCTATCTCGCTCCCTTTTCCCTAGTGTCCCTTTTCGACACCCCATCTCCCATGTTGACATTTTTCGTTGACCCTGATCAGCTCCTCCGAATCCCTTTCATCCTTCCCCCATTTCCCCTCTTCCACCTCCCCCTCACACTTCCTCCTCTTATTTCTCTCTCCCCTCCTCCTCCTTCTCCTCCTCCTCCTCCTTCTACTCCTCCTCCTCCTCATCTTCCTCACGTTCCCTTCCTCTCCCCATTGCCTCCCCTTCGTCCCCTTCAGTGGTTCCTCTTGCTGCCTGCCCCCCTCCCACCCTTTTCACCAAAATTCCATTAACCGTTTTATTTGTTTATCCAGCACATCACACTCCCACCCCGTTCCCGTGAATACTCGCTCCCTAATACATTTTTGCTATGCCCAGATTCCTCCCTTTTCTCTGTTTTTTTTTTTTTTTTTTTTTTTTATGGGGTTCTTTCTAATTTTTTATATTTTCTCAATACTTCCTTCACTCTCGTTATCTTTTTTTACATAAAAAAACAACAGTAAGTACTCATTTTATAATATATAAGACAAAAGTAAACTACCCGCAGAGTTTCGGTCCTGAAAGAGTAGGACAAAGAAAACCAAATTCTAAGTCAAGTTTGATTATTCTTGCCATTTTTATCGCCGGTTTTCTTTGCACCCCATTCTTTATTTCTATATACTTTTTTTTCTCTTTTACTGTCTGATTCGTCGTTTTTCACAATTTTCCCTAATTTTTCTGTATTTTATTCTACATGTCCTCCTTTTCCCTTTGGTGAGATACGTAATTGTGTATATTTGGCTGATTATACGAGTATTTACCTAATTGTGATATACAGGATAAGGGCTCTACTCGGGAAGATTCGTTAAAATATAGAAATGCAAATGACTTCTTTGGGGAAGTCATGAAGAGGATTTGATATTAATAGAATTCCATCTTGTTAAATAAAAGGGGGAGGGGCTAGAATTGTTTAATTTCATAGTATCCCCTTCACTTGAATAGAATTACATGTACAGATACTCCTCGATTACGAACGACTTACTTTCTGAACGGGGGTTCGTAACTCGAAATGTTCGTAAGTCGTTATTCAACAAAGTTTTAAATGCACTCAAATCTACGCGCAAAATCAAATATGATATAATGTCAATACATATTTTCTTATCCTAGAACACATTACTAATGAGACATTAAACAAAAATGAATTGTAATACTAATATTTAATATTAGATTTCTTACCTTTGAAACTGGTCAAGTAGGCTTGAGGCTCCGTTCGTATGTATGAAAATTCGTAAGTAAAGGAGCGTCTGTAATCAGACAGAATAAAATCTCTATAGACCGCCACTGTATTGACTGCGTTGGCGGTAGATTAGAGAGCAGTAAAGAGCAATGGAACTGTTGGTAGATAATTACTAAAGGTCACGAAATGACAAGGAAAGAGAGCTGGATGACTGAGTGTCGTGATGAGGTGCTGGAAGAAAAAGATAAATGTAAAAAAAATGACAAAGAGTAGAGAGAAAGATGACTGGTAATTGGTATCTAGTCCTTCTGCCGAGACGGTAGCTTATTATTTAGTGCCGGCAGATGATTTATTTCTTTCATAAGTGACACGGAAGATATACAGTAAGTTGTCGATTCATTGTACATAATGGTGCCATGGTTTCCTTGATACATATACATAGACAGTTCATATATACTTGTACATATGCATATGCATATATACATATACATATACATATACATATACTCACATACATACGCATATACATGAATGTACATTATATATATATATATATATATATGTGTGTGTGTGTGTGTGTGTGTGTGTGTGTGTGTGTGTATGTGCGTGTGTGCGTGTGTGTGTTGCAAGGAGGGAGGTGTGTACTTACTGGGATCCAAAGAATATTTATTTATAAAGATAATTATAAAAAAATAATGTTTTATAATGAACACAAAACACAACGGCACTGTGATTAAAAACAAAGTTCAACCATCCCGATTAGGAAGAACTGAATATTATTATTGTTCTGTGAATTTTTTTCTAGATAACCTAGTTAGCATGGAGCACCGGGCAATATACTTTCATTGACTTAATGAAGTATAATTTAATATCTTAGCCCTGGGTCTTGGCTAAGCTCTCCTGAGGAAAGGACGCAATTTTCTGCATTTAATCTTTCTATTCCTGGTCCGTGACACACATAACGACATTCTCTTTGTTGATGAACAATTATTTCTTGGGTTTTGACTCTTTTTCATAAAGACAATGAGAAAAATCATCATGAAATACACATAGATTTCGTTTTTCATTTGTATAAAAAAAATCGTATTTGTCGTTTGTAGTTTTCTTTTGCATTAGCATCTACTTATCTGAAATGACAGTGACATCAAACTGAGTGACATTTATGTTTGTGACATATTCATGCCCAGATCCAACTGTTATAGGTCATTTGCTTAAGACTTCTTAGGAGGAGTGATAGTTGGGTAGGTAAAGTGGTTGACTCATGATCTAAAACTTCTTGGCTCGCGTCTTACGATAAGAGACATGAATTCGTCCTTGCAATTCGTACAGAACCATTTCCAGCGATTGTCTTTATAAGTTTTGGATAGGGAATATATAAAAGAGGAGATTAGTCTCCGCATGTACATAATGTACATGTGATTCGGTTTAACGTCTTGAACTCGCCTATCAAGAGGACAGGACTGTGTCCCTCATAGATATGTATATAATTTGCCTTTTTCTAATTGCATTATTTTGTTTCGGTAATCAAGTAACTTAGTTTTTCAACTAAATATTTATTAATGACTCGTGTAATATTTTTCTTAATAGTATAATTTTTTTCCAATATGCGGTATGAGAAAAAAAATGAGATCTCAGTGGCTATAAACACATTAAGAACTGTTGCTTTAAAAGAATATTCCCAAACCTTTTCTGGCATAACAGTTGGCTAACCACAACCATATTTTATTCATCGACCGCCAACCAATATCAGGGATCAGGTTACAAGAAGGGATAGGGAAATGAGGGACGAGGGGGAGGAGGAGGGGTTCGGCAGAGGTACCCACGGGTCGTATTCATTAGGTTCAACTCCTCTCGGGAGTATCAACTCTTTCCCCTCCTCCTCCTCCTTCTCCTCCTCCTCCGCCTCCTCCTTCTCCCCTCCTCTCCTCCTCCTTCTCATCTCCACCTCCTCCTCTTCCTCCTCCTCTTCCTCCTCCTCGTCCTCCTCCTCGTCCTCCTCCTCCTCGTCCTCGTCCTCGTCCTCCTCCTCGTCCTCCTCCTCGTCCTCCTCCTCTTCCTCCTCTTTCTCCTCTTCCTCCTCCTTCTCTTCCTCCTCCTCCTCTTCATTCTCTTCTTCTTTCTCTTCCTCTTCCTTCTCCTCTTCTTCATCTTGCTCTTTCTCCTGTTACACCTCTTACTTCTCCTTTTGCTTCTTTTCCTCTTCCTCTTCCTCCTCTTTCTTCTCCTCTCCTCTCGCTCTTCCTCTTTCTCTTCACCCTCTTCCCCCAACCCTTTCCCTTTAACCCTCCTCCCACCATTTTCACCTCTTCCTCCTCTTCCACCATTTTCTTCTCCTTCCCCATTCCACTGATTCCACTAGCGAAACCAAACCAGACCTCCACGATTTCCTCACCCTCATCGCTTCCCCAAGTTCCCCATGCTCTGTTTTTGCCCCAAATACAAGTTTTCCCAATTATAGATGAGTCCCTTGTTTATGCACCAAACATCCCGTCTAACCCCTCCCCACCTTCATTACCACCACCTCCAACACCACCACTTGAATTTTTCTTTTTATGAATATTTTTGCCCTCTATTATTTGCTTTCTTAATTTCTTTAGTCTTTTCTCTTCTTTCCTTTGTCACCAATTGTCCTAATCCTCATTCTGTACCACTACCACCACCTCCTCCTCCTCCTCCTCCTCCTCCTCCTCCTCCTCCTCCTCTTCTTAACCACCTCTCCACAATCTCCTTTCTCCCCTTTTCTTTATGGCCATTTATTTGCCATTGTTTCTTTGGATTTCCCTTCTTTCCTCCTTTACACCAACATTGGTTCTCTCCCTCCACTCCACCTCCAAATCTTCCACTTCCTTCTCCTCTTTTCTTTTCATTTCCTTCTCCTCCATTTGCTCCTCCTTGTATTCCCCTGTCTCTTCCTTTTCCTCCTCTATTGCCTCTTCCTCCCCCTTTTCATCCTCCTCCTCATCCTCATCCTGATTTTCATCTTCCTCCTCTTCATTTTCTTCCTCCTTTTTCTCCTATACTATTTTCGTAGTCATCTTCTTCTTCTTCTTTCTCCTCTTCTTCTAATCCTCCTCTTATTTCTCTGGCTTCTCTTTCTTCTCTTCCTCTTTTCTTCCAACTATTCCCCTCCTCCTCCTCCTTCCAGTCTTCCTTCCTCTTCTCCTACTCTTTCTCCTCCTTTCTCTCCTTTTCCTCTTCCTCGTGTTTCCCAATTCCTACTCCTTCACCTTGTTCTCTCATTTTCCTCTTCCCATCTTCCTCTTCCCCCTCTTTTCCCTTTCTC
>NC_134803.1:33438035-33450535 GCF_046742065.1 Oratosquilla oratoria
AAAATAATACTTAACATATAAATGAACTTATGATGATAATAATAATAATATAAGAATTCCTATGGTAATAGAATGATTCAGGGTATTTGCCAAATAATTTGGATCTCGTATGATCACAAACGAAGTCTTGTTTATGGCGTAGACGAGTCTTTCCAACTGTCACGGGGCGGTTTGAGGTGAACGATAACTTCTGGTAGGGGCATCTTCTGGTAGTGGTGGTTTGAGGTGAACGATAACTTTTGGAAGAGGCAGATTCTAGTAGTGGTGGTTTGAGATGAGCGATACGTTTGGGAGGGGACAGATTCTTGTAGTTTTGTTTTGTAGGAGAAATTTCTTGTAGTCAGGAACAAATTGACATTTGATGATATTTCTTATATAGAAACAACAGAAGAGTAGCGTCGCTCGTAGTCAAGCAACAATCTTAATAATGTCTGATGAATTCAGAGAAACGAAGGTTTGAACACTTTGCTTTTGGAAAAGGCCCGTAGTTATGGACTTCAGCTTCTTCCCTTTTCTTCTCTTTCTGCTATGACTTCTGTTGACTTCTGCCGACTTCTGACTTCTGTGTTCTCTTGTCTTCTGTGATTTTTACGTGTCGGCTTAGACCCCGCCCTTGTATACTAAGCGAAAGGAATACGACGTTTCAAATATGGCCAAACGTATCCAACTAGGTAGTTTGAAGATCCTCAGCCAATGGGACAGCAGAACGAGCTTTTCCGCCAAATCAAGGACGTTTCTGCTTCTTCTTTTTTCTGCGATCATGCGTAAAGAGCACGTTCTAACAGATTTGGTATTGCGGAGTTATAAATAAGTATATCTATATTATAAATTTTACATTTTGATAACATATATCCATGCAAGGCGTGCCTTAAAATTACAAACAGGAGACTTTATTCACATAAGGGCGTGACACAGCACAACCACAGGATTCTACTCACGTCAAGGACGTGACAGTGGAGGTAGTGGAGGACAAAGACTAGAGTAGGAGGAGGAAGAAGAGGAGGAGGAAGAAGAGAAGGAGGTGGTGGACTAAAGGTAGGAGAAAGAGAAAGAGGAAGAGGAGGACTAAGGTAAGAGGATGGGAGGAGGCGGACTAGGGTAAGAGGAGGAGGAGGAGGAGAAAGAAGAGGAGGTGGTGGAGGAGGGCAAAGACTAGGGTAGGAGGAGGAAGAGGAGGACTAAGGTAAGAGCATGGAAAGAGGCGGAGTAGGGTAAAAGGAGGAGGAGGAGGAGGAGGAGAAAGAAGAGGAGGTGGTGGAGGAGGTTAAGGACTAGGGTGGGAGGAGGAAGAGGAGGTGAAGGAGGAGGAAGAGGAGCAGGAGGAGGAAGAATAAAATATCATAAAAGAAGAGGGGAATGAGAAATAAGAGGAGGAAAGGAACATAGAGGAAGAGGATGAAGAATTAAAGATGCATAATGAGCATGCAAGCGGAAAAAGCGATGGAAGAGGAAAAAAGAAAAACAAAAGAATGAGGAAGAATATAAAAAAATGAAGAGGAAGAGGCAGAGGTATGAACATGGGAGGGCGTGGTGGATAAAAAAAAAATCAAAACTTGATACAGAAATGGAGGAGTGAAGGAAATCTTCGAGATATAAAAATGAAGACTCCTTCCTTCACTCCTTCCTTCCTTCACTCCCTCCCTACTTTTCTCCTTACCTCCCTCCCTATCTCTCCCTCTCCCTCCTTACCTACCTTCATCCCACCTTACCTACCTCTCTCCCTCCCTCCTTACCTACCTCTTACGTGCTTCTGCCATTTACCACATTAGCTTCTATTTTTTACCTCTTATACACTCCGCCCTCTCTTACATTTCGTAAGTCGGATCATGATCTTATTGCTTCTCATGTACTTCTCTCTCACTTCCTTCGCACAAGTCCGAGTAAATATAATCTAATTTTTATCCCTGTGAATGTAGATGTTTTTCTTAACCGAATAAGATCATTTAGTAGTAGTCTGAACATGTACGCGTTGCGTCAGGTACCGGCAGGGTTATCTGAACAAGATTAAGGCTTTTAGCAGTGGAGGGGTTTCTTTCACTAATGGTTGATTGATTTGGTTTAACATTGCGAACTCCCTCTATCAGGAGTCTAGGACGATACCCCTTTACAGAGGCCTTTGTATCGTGGTATTTAATGAACCATGCCCTTGGTCCAACTCGTTGGCAGCAAGGTTTGTTCTGCCATCACCTTGACCTTCGCCGCAAGTACCGACGCTTTAACCCGCTCGACATAAACTCATCATCACCTTCCTTGTCATGCTACACTCACCCTTGTCTACTTTTTTCCCCCTCCCTCACCGCATTCTAACCTTTGTTTACACAATACATTGTCCATTGCCACAAGTACACTCTTTAACCTACACTAGGACCTTGTTCACTCCTAACTTTTCACCTTTACCTCTCCCTTTTCTCTTCTCCCACGTCCTATAATTTTCACACCTTGTTCCATGTCCCATGTGCCGTATCCTTGTCCCTTGTCCTTTTTGTGCTGTCGCATACCCCTTGTACCTTTTCCATTGTCCCTTACCTCCTTGTCCCTTGCCCCTTGTCCCTCGTCCCTTCTCCCTTGTACCTTTTCTGTTGTCCCTTGCTCCTTGTCCCTTGGCCCTTGTCCCTCGTCCTTTGTGTCCTTTTTCCCTTGTCCCTTGTCCCCCTATTCCTTATATCTTGTCTCTTGTCACTTGTCCCTTGCCCCTTGTCCTTTGTCCCTTAGCCCTTGTCTATTGTCCTTTGTCCATTGTCCTTCTCCTTGTCCCTTGCCCTTTGTCTCTTATCACATGTCCCTTATCAGTTCTCCTTTGTTCTTTGTCCTTTATCCTTTTTCCCAATGTCATTTGTCCCTTATCACTTGTCACTTCCCTTTGTCCCTTGTCCCTTGTTCTTATCCCTAGTCCCCTGTCCTTTGTCCTTTTTAACTTTCCCCCTTGTCCCTTGGCCCTTGTCGCTTGTCCATTAGCCCTTGTCATTTGTCCCTTGTCCTCTGTTCCTTGTCATTTCTTCCTTGTCCTTTTTATAGTCCTAGAATTGACACTGGTCCATATCTCTTCCCTTCTTCATGACCCTTGACCCTTGACCCTTGTCCCACTGCCCTAAAGCTTCCCATACCCCTGGCTCCTGAATAAATCCATAACCTTCACCGTCACGCTACCATCTCTTGTTCAACGTCCTTGCCTCACTACCCGTCATCCGCTCCACACCCTTTCTTTCTCTCCCTTTTCCCCTTCCCTTCTTTTCCTGCTCTCCCCCTCTCTCCTCATCTTTCCCCTTCCCATCTCCTCCTCCTCTCTCCTTCTATTTCTTCTCTTCTTTTCTCTCCTTCCCTTTCCTGTTACCTTCTTCTCCTTCTCCCTTCTACCCTCGCCATTCCTTCTCTCTCCTCTTCCGTTCTCCCCCTGCTTTCCTCTTACCGTTTCCTTCTCTACCCTTCTCCCCTTCCCTTTACTCTTCCCTCCTCCTCTCCTCTCTTCTCTTCTCCTCTCCCCCTACTCCCCCTTCTCTCATAGCCCCCCCTCTCACCTCCCCGCTCCCCCCCCCTCTTTTTCCTTTGTTACGTCGAGCCGGCAGAGTACGGGTGTGCATGTCAGTTGGCCGCCCCCCTATGTTTACTTGCGGGTTCGCTACTTTTGTGTGGATAGGGGGAGGAGGGGGAGAGGGGGATGGGGGCGATTCTAATCGAGAGTTGAAGCGTACCGGCACGACTCACAAAGGGGGGGGGAAGGGAAATGAGATGAAAGAGGCAAACAATGTGAGATGTTTTTGGTTCATGGGAAAGATAAGGACGAGGAGGAAGTGAATTAGGGAAAAGTGGAGGAGTAGGAGGAGGTAGATGAGGGGAAAACAGAGGAGAGGGTGGGAGAAGAAGACAAGGAACAGGTGAAGTAGATGAAAGAGATATGGGATGGACGAGGAGGAGGAGAAGGAGGAGGAGGAGGAGGAGGAGGAGGAGGAGGAGGAGGAGGAAGAGGAGAAGGAGGAGGAGGAGGAGGAGGAAGAGGAGAAGGTGGTGGAGGAGAAAAAAAAAACGAATTAAAAGGACAAAATGGAAGAGGACGAGGTGATGGTGAAGGAGGAGGAGGAGAAGAAGAAGAAGGAGGAGGAGGAGGAGGAGAAGGTGGTGGAGGAGAAAAAAAAAACGAATTAGAAGGACGAGATGGAAGAGGACGAGGTGATGGTGAGAGAGAAGGAGAAGACGAAAAAAGGAAATTAAGATTGATGAGGAGGAAGTTGTAATGCTTTAACTTGAAGGAATGGTAAGAGGAAGAGAATAGTACAAAAAAGGATGGTTAAGATAAAAAATAAGGAAGTATACATTGGCTTTAAAGAAGATGAGGTCAAAATGAGATCTAGAGGTTTATGGGAGTTCTGCCTCCTCCTCCCCAAACTTCAACTGAATAAAATCGTCTGATGTCAATCAGAACAGATTTCACAAAGGTCTCATCAAAACAGACCGAGATGGAGCGATTATTATACACAAGCCATTAACCAGAATAAAATATTTAGATATTAATGAAAGTGTTTTAAAAGGGCAGTTTAGGAATATGTAGGATGACTCATAAGAACGTAGAATCATAAAATTAAAAAAGACTGCAAGAGACCATAAGGCCTACACTAGGCAGACACATGCCCCTTACCACCTGTCATCCCAGTCCATGAAGTTTACTGATCTTCTCTTAGATCTTCTCAGCGCTCATGATATGGTTACATTTGTTAACCACTCTTTTGGTAAACCGGTGTTTGCCTATTTCCTTCTTAAACTCTTATTTAACTCCAGACCATATAGTTCAGGTGAGTGGTAGAGGCATCTCCATAGTGAAGGAGATTAGCTCTTAAACGGTAGTTCGATTAAAATTGTTTTACGAAAGTCATAACAACAACGTAAGATCCGATCGAGCCTGTCTTAACCATACATCGTCCCAAAGACGTACATTAAAGACTTACTGGTGGCATAACCGGAAGCATGCTGCTCTCGCATTCATTTAGTTATGGGTGCGAGGCCCACACATCTCTTCGATTCCCAGAAATGAGTGTTACTTGCCCTGTGGATTCCTGTGGATTCCTGTGGATTATAGTTCAGGCAGTAGATATAGGGCCCGTGGCTATGCTTTGCCAAGCTCATAGGTGAAAGGCGATGGCTTCGGCAGAGGCTACGCGTCTCCTGGCGTAGACTCCTCATCACCACCTCCTGGTGAGCACCAGATGTCTTTATTCATATTGGGAGTACAGAGGATTACTGTAACAGGGCAGTGAATAGAGCTGGGAGTACTCTTTAGGGAACGGATGAATGGGAACTTGCCGTTAGGGCAATTTGGGATGGAGGGAGTGGGGCGGTCCCATTGGTCTAACTTTTAAACCTGGAATTGAAATAAAGTGTCAACTTCCTAAGTTGATTACGCACGTAGGTGATGAGTAACTTTGTCAGACTGTCTAGGGTGGATAGGTGATGGTGCTGTACTAGACTGGGTGTTAGGTCATAACTCCTTTAGTTACATGGTTTTTTTTTTTCTTTTTTGTCTATAACTTTTTTTTTATTATTATCATCAGATCAATTTTGTCTTACCCCTCCTCGTTTTTTCCCGCCATCCCTCCATTATTTTTTTCTTTCTTTTTCATATATATTTTTTAACTATCACTGTCCTTTTTTCTCTTAGGAATCTTACATGGTTTCTCATATTACCTTTTTTTCTTTCTTTTTTTTTTACTTTTCTCCTCTTCTACTCCACCAATCCTTTCCCTTTTCTCCATCTCTTTACCCTTCCCTCTCTTTATATAATAAATAAATAGGTAAATAAATAAATTCATTAAAAAATATATAAACTAAATGAATAAATGAATAGATGAATAAAAGAATAAAATTTAAACAAATATATAAGTAAATAAACTAATAAATAGATAAACAATTAAATAAGTAAGTAAATAAATAATCAAATGAATATATAAATAAGAAGGTAGATAATTAATTATGAAATAATATAGAGCACTGCTGCCCTGAGTGAAGTCTCATATGGAAGGAGGAGGTATGGTGGAGGAATGGTGGGGATGGGGGAGAGGTGGGAGAGAGAGGAGAGAGAGAGGAGGAGGAGAGACGAGGAGGAGAGAGGAGGGGGAGAGAGGAAGGAGGGAGAAGACTTGTGCCACTGCGCTGGTGTCAACTTAACGATAGTGACACGGGAGGAGAGAAGACAGGAAACACGAGAAATATCTTAAGCAACAATTTGCATAGATTATAATGGCTACATTAATATCAAGGGATGGGGGTAAAGAACAGTGATACAGCAGCATTGACAGAATTACCTAATGACTGACTGACTGAATGAATGAATACCTTATTCATTAATTCAAGTGTTAATTGACTGACTGGCATACTTACTGACTAGCTGGATGAATGTCGGGTTAACGAGTGAAATGGTTAACTATTCTAATGACTTGTTGACTGGTAAGATAGTTAGCTGATTGAATGGTTGGTAAAGCAAACTAGCTGACCCTCAGACTGGCTAAATAAATGAATAACAAATGCCTATTGACTACCAGACTGACAGTGAAAAGCTGATACTGGCTGATTGCTGGACTGATATTGACTGGCAGCGGTTTGGTAGTGACTGATACTGACTGACTGACTGATAGACTGATTTAGAATGACAAATTAGTTGCTTGTGATGCATCGACAGATTCACAATGGCAGCCACAGTGACTGACAGTTTAACGGACGTAGAAAGAAATAGGGAGTTGGCAGGGAGATGAGGTGAGGGCTTGGGAGAAGATGGGAGGAGAAGGAAGAGGAAGGAGAGAAGAAGGAGGGAGGAGGAAGGAGGGAAGATGGAAGGGGAGGAGGGACAATCTAAAGGAAGAAGGAAGCAAATAAAGAAACGAGGACAAGTAATAAGAACGTGAGTGAAAAGAAAAGGAAATAAATAAAGGAAGGAGAAGTATATGTTTATGAAGTTCAACACCACCATGCCACGCAGTGGACAGTGAAAAACCTGTGGTAGGGCAAAGCTCTGTCAATTGTAGCAAGCCGCTTTTTTTTTTTTTTTTTTTTTTTTAAGGCCGACGTTGTGTCACCTCCCCGCCTGGCCAGGGCTGTCGGGAACCAACGAAATAAGACCGCAGTGGGTCCCATGAATAGAACTCACCTGCTCATAAGCTCAATACGGAAATATTGGAATATAAATCGAAAGATAAGGGAAGCGGGAAGAAAGGGTTGAGAGGAAGAACAAAAGGAAAGAAGAAAGTGGAAAATAAAAGAGAAGGAAATGAAGAAGAGGAAGGCATATGAAATAAACGAATGGAGAAAACATGGAAATAAACGAAGAAGAAGAAAGGGAACTGTAAGAACAAGCAAGTGGAAGAGATTGTGAAGGAAAAGGAGGCGACAAGAAGGAGTAAAATAATGTAGAGATAGAGAACGAACTTGGATAACGGACGTAGTGAGAAAAGAGACAAAAGGAATGAAAAAGATGGACGAAAGAACAAGAGGGGTTAGAGATGAGAAGAAGGCGTACAAGAGAGAAGGAATGGAATAAAAGAAGGAAGAAAAGGAGAAAGGGGGGAAAGACGGAAGGAAAGACGATCAGAAAACTACAGACAGGAGTAGGAAGGACTTGAAGGAAATGTTTGTGATACAAAAAAAAAAAAAAAATGGAGAGTGGGAGGGTATATGGTTGAAAGTGAGGATGGGAGGATAAGGAAAATGAAAATAGGGGACAAAAGGGATGGAAGGGTAATAAGGTTTAGGGAAGGAGAGATAGGGATTACAGGGAGTGGGATTAGGGATTAGGGCGAGGGAGAAAATAGGATTTACAGGAGGCAAAGGAAAATGAATATTCGATGCACGGGCGGAGAAGAGGGGGAGGTGGAGGGAGGTGGAAAGGAAGAGGTCTGGAAAAGAGAGGCTTGAAGGGGTTATCACATTAGGCTGATTTTCCTTCAACATTCGATAAATCGGCGATAATTCCCATCTCCAGAAAAAATTCCGCCGTAAAATCACTATGGCATGTTTCCCTCAACAAAAATACATAGAACGTCATTTGATATACTTGAGGGAAATAATTTACTTCCAGTATGTCAGATTCATTCTCGAAAACTGCGGGCTGCAAGTCTGCTCCAACTGTTGGAGGTAAAATAGCCCAGTGTGATAATACCAGGAGGCGCTCAGTTGCCACCAAAGCCTTCATCTTTGTCATTTGGACAATGAGGATATGTGGCAGATACCAGTTCCCGTTACAGATTGAGCCATGTCATTGAAGGTTAAAGTATAAGGACTTAACTAAAATAGCTTAATGTCCTTGCATTCAAAGGATGCTAAGGATTTGAACAGATTGGTGCCACCCAGAATAGATGGGGGATAAAGGACACCAAGTACCGAAAGGTTTGATCAAATGTGGTTATAATCTCTTCGGCACTAAGGGAATATCATTACGACGAAGAAATAATCTGGTAACAGAGAGAATTAAAGTTAAAGTCCCACCATGTTAAAAAGGGTTTAATCGAAATTATGCCTAACCCTCTTCCTTGGTTAGGGATTGGCATTAGGACTAAAAAGTTAATCTGGCCGTATCAATACTAGAAGAAAAAACATGGTTTCCCCTACGGAAGGGCTATGTTGTGTTCTCGACCTCGCTTATGACCGGGGAAACAAGAACAAAAGAGGACCATTCCTGATAAAGCGAAAGACTGGAGATCAACTTGCAAATCAATAGACTGGGAACGTCCTACCTTTTGAGATGCAGAGGAGAGGAAATGGGGGGAGAATGGGTCGTCTAGGAGTGGAGGAGGGGGGCCAGGGAGATAATGTAGAGGAAGAGTCGGAGGGTGTGGGGGAGGAGGAGAGAGGTTAAGGGTATACAAACACGTGAATTACTCAGCGATGTTTTCGGGGAGTGGCAGACGGTACGGGCGTGGTGGAATCTGTCTATCAAGGAGTGGAGAAGGAGGAGGAGTAGAAGAAGAAGAAAGAGGAAGAGGGGGTAGAAGAAGGACGAGGTAGGGAGAGGAGGAGGAGGAGGGGGTAGGGAGAGGAGGAGGAGGATGGGGTAGGGAGAGGAGGAGGAGGAGGGGGTAGGGAGAGGAGGAGGAGGAGGGGGTAGGGAGAGGAGGAAGAGGAGGAGGAAGGGGTAGGGAGAGGAGGTGGAGGAGGAGGAGGGGGTAGGTAGAGGAGGAGGTGGGGGTAGGGAGAGGAGGTTGAGGGGGTAGGGAGAGGAGGAGGGGGACGGGAGAAGAGGGGGACGGGGGTGAAAATGAGTCGGAATCTGGCATTCTTCGGGAGAGGCCACCGTGGCCTCTCTCGATCTTGATTGTATACAGAATCCGAAGCTATGCTCCTTATCCTCAAGAGACTCAGTTTGTGTTGAAGGTTATTGGTTTGATTTGATTCGATTTACGTATCTCGTAATGGTCCGAGCCTTAAGCATCATGTAACTTATCCTAACCCACTCCTTGATCTTTTTGCTCTGGATGAGGTTACCCTGGACTGAATGAATTAAGTCGTTTAGCGGCAATCATAACAAATGTTAACCTAAGACGCAGGCGACATAGGCGACGCAGCTTATAGCAAAGGCAGACTTCCAGTTGCTGAACTGAAGAAGATTTTGAACTTGTCTCTCACTTGAAACACTGAGGTAGCACATTCAGAAGCATTTTAAGTGAGAGACAAGTTCAAACTGTACTGCAATTCAACAGCAGGAAGTCTGCCTTTGCTCTGTGCTGCGTCGCCTGTGTCGCCTGTGTCGCTGCGTCTCAGTGATTCTGGTTGATGAGAGATGAGTGTGCCTAATGATAGTTCCTCCTTTGGACTTCGATGAATCGAAAATTTAACAGTTATACGGTCGCCATAAGGTGACGGAAAATATATTTTTTTGTTTTAACTAAAATTAGACAGTCTTATTCAGTTTTGCTACGGCCATTGGACAAAAGGGGTTAACTCTGAGGCTACAAAGAGGGTTTGATAAGATGAAGAAAATCGCTCAGCGCTAGATGGAATACACGATTGTTGCTATAAAACAAAGAGAAAAAAAAAATTGCAGGAAAGGGTTCTCTACAGGTGCATAAGATATATTAGTGGCACCAACAAATAGATAAAGCTGTAAAATTAATAGAGAAGATTAATATTGTATAATTTTTTCTTTTATGCCTACAAACTCACAGATTCACACTTACCCATATTACGATTAACTCACTCACTGATTTTCTCTTCCTCCCTCCCCTCCCTCCCCCTCCCTCCCCGAGGCATATACACTCTTAATCATTTATCCATTCCCCATTTCTCTCTGGTCCCCCCTTGTTCTAAACAAAACAAACAAACAAACAACAAGGGTTCATCAACTTTGAGCTATAGGGGGGAGGAAACTTATGTATAAATCCCTTTACAAACGTTGTGGGTGCCTGCTCTTAAAGTAGATTAGACCCTTTGTAGACTCGCCCTTTATAGTCATACTCAACCGCACGTGGTCTTCCTTGGAGTGAATCCTCTTGCACAGTTCCCTCCTTGATGTGCAGGCCCATGTTAAGTAGGTGCTCTTGTGTGCAGGCGTGCAGATTTTATGAGATTAACGTGCATATGCGTGCAGTAAGGACCCCTTAGACCTCAGCCACGACTCGTAACTACTGTATATAGCCACGGGTTTGATCCACAGTGACTGCCACTTGTTCATAATGGTTAAACATGATAGGCAAGTTTTATAGCTCGTGAGTAAAAAGCTTCCTGTTCATCTTTCATTTTATGCACTTTTGTATTGCATATGTCCCATTTGTTGTAACACAAGGGGTAACCTAACGGCTTCGGCAGAAATATATATATATATATATATATGTGTTGTGTGTGTGTGTGTGTGTGTGTGTGTGTGTGTGTGTGTGTGTGTGTGTGTGTAGATTCCAGGCTAAGCCAGTTACCATCCTGACACAAACTACATCGTAATGTAAAGTGATTGGCGTTAACCAGATTGAAATCTGTTGCGTGCGCCATCGTTCAAGCGAAAACGAAGTTTCATCCACCCACCGCCCCTCAAACTCGAAGAAAGCCGCAAGGTGTCAGTTGTTCTTCTGAGATGGTTTCATCACCCGAGCAAAGGTAATTCACTGTAAGTAAAGAGCAACTCTCAGTAGGAGGAACGCCTGAGAGGAACGTCTCACTTGGCTTTCACGTACAAAAGCTGTTTGAGAGCTCCAAAATTCATCCCACCACCCGAAGATGAACGAAGAGCGTGGATCCAGAAGCGAACAAGAGTTCTCAGAAAGAAACGGCCCACAAAACTCTGTTTCTGCCCGAAGAGCACCCTGAAGACAACAAAGGATTTTTTTAAATTGGAAGCCATCGAACTCTGCGCGTACTGAAAGACAGCTCCAGAGGGTGGAGGGAGGGTGTGATTGTGATAGGGAATGTGTCAGTCATCAAGACGGGAGGAGGGTAGAAGGGTTACTCGACATCGTGGGTACTCCCCTCCCCCAACTTTTGGGTTACGGGGAGGGATGACTTAAGTAGGGATAGGTGGGAGGGACGTGGAGGGGGGTGGGGGGCGAGCCCGAAGACTCATGTTGCCCTGTCAAAAACGGGGAGACAGACAATGCACGGTGCTTCGCATTTGAGGGCTCTCAAGAGACTTGAAGAGCTAAAGAAGACTTCAATACTGAAGAACAGAGTACTAACACAAAGGCTTAGTCAAAAGCGCCTCGTGGTTTTGGGGGTTCTCTTCTGTAATTACCCACACCAAGGGGGTAGGGGGGTAGTAGAAAACGCCAACGACAGCATTGCTGGCAGAACTGTTGTTGCAAGAGGAGATAAAGGCTGTCAGCACACTTCCGACAAAAAATTCTGACACAAGAATGCAACAGTTTTAGTATCGGAGTTGCATTCCCGGCTGGCTGCCAGCTGGGCTGAGGGACAAGTGTAGCCTATAGTGTATTTTGCAATTTCCAAACTCTTTTATTGCAACATTGCAGACATATGTCGTCACAAAACTAAAACCAAGAGAATAGCCTGGCGTTTAATAGAATAAAACATGGATAGAAAAAATTCCTTTAACTCAAAAAACTGATAATTGTAATAAGTCTCAAGACCACCCAGAGTCACCTTATAAAGCTCGCTTTCTCAAAAAATAAAAAAAAAATAAAAAATCTAACGGTTGACAAAACTCCCCCAAGACCAAAAGCGGACACCCTCTTCCTCCAAATCCTTCTAACTCATCTCTCTCCCTTCTCTTCCTCTTGCTCCTCCTCCTTCTCCTCTTCATCCTCTTCCTCTTCTCCATTCTATTCCCCCTCATTCATTTCCTCTTCCCCCTCCTTTTTCTCTTCCCCTTCCACATTCTCCTACCTCCCCAGTTCCTCTCTGTTTCTCTTCCTCCTCCTCCTCCTCCTGCTTCTCTTTCTCATCGTCTTCTTCCTCTTCTTCGTTCTCATTTCCCTTCTCAGCCTCCTATTTCTTTTCCTCCTCCTCTTCCTCCACCTCTTCCCCCTCCTCTTCCCCCTCCTCCTCCTTCTCCTCCTTGCCCTTTTTCCTCTTCCTTCACC
>NC_134803.1:33453035-33473035 GCF_046742065.1 Oratosquilla oratoria
TGTTTTATTCTTCTCAACCCCACCCCCTCTTTTACTCTGTCTCTCTCTTTCTCTGTCTGTTGTCTCTCTCTCTCTCTCTCTCTCTCTCTCTCACTGCCTCGTTTGCTCTCTGTCTCGTCCGTTTGTCTGTATGCCCGTCTTTCCCTCTTTCTCTCCCTCTTTCACTTCCTCCCAACCGTCTATCGCTGTCACTCTCCCTTTCTTCTTCCTATCTCTATATCGTTTTCTCTCTTCACTCACTTTTACCCCATTCTAATCTCATGTATCTCTCACATATCTCTTTTATCTATTTTTTATGTATATTTCTCTCCCCCTCTCTCTTCCTTCGTCCCCTCCGTCTCGCCATTTCTTCTCTCTCTTTATTCCATTTTTTTTACTTGTCTCTCTTCTGTCCTCTTTATTCTAGTTTAGTTTATTCGTTTATATATTTATTTACATATTTATTAAATTGTTTTTATTTTCATTGTTTTTCTTATTTGTATTTTTTATCATAAAAAAAAATTATTTGGTTGTTTATCTATTCGTTTATTCATTTATGTGTTTATGTATTTACTTTTTTTTTTTCTACTTCAGTTTCTACTCTCCAGGACCTCTCCCGTCCGGAATCTAGACAGCCGGTGGGAGAGGAATCCTATTGACTTCCACTCTTATTTCTCTCTTCACCTCTCTTTCCTCTTCCTCTTCCTCCCCCTGCTCTTTCTACTCTTCCTTCTGCCACTTTTCCTCCTTCCCTACTCTTTCGCCTCATTTTCTTCCTCCTCCTCCTCCTCCTCCTCCTCCTCCTACTACTACTACTACTACTACTACTACTACTACTACTACTACTACTACTACTACTACTACTATTTTTCCTTTCTCTTACCCTACTTTATCTCCTCCTCCTCCTCTTCCTTGACTACTCTTCCGCTTCATTCCCTTCCTTCTCCTCCTGGTTTTCCTTCTCCACCTCCCACAACCCCCCGTCATCCTCCTTCCCCATTTCCTTGTTGTCTGGCTTGAGTGTGGCCCCTCCGAGTTGACGAGGCGGTTAATCCCTGTTTGCGAAGACGATGACATGGAAACGATAAGCAGGTTACAGTCTGGGGCCCAATCTTGACCACGAGGGCGCATTCTGGGGGAAGAAGGACCGGAGACGAGACGGCGGGAAGGGACTCGCCATGGCTCAGTGGTAGTGCGTGCGTCTCATAACCGCGTGGGGATTTCGAGCGTATGTTCGAATCCTGGCTACGGTGCAGAGGTTAGAAAGGCCTTTACTGTGAGTAATGGCCCCCAGTCGCTGCTCACCATGGACCTCAGGTGACCTCAGCTTTCTCCGGATATCGTCACTGTAAGAATGGCATCATACTGTGGACACCGTCTCGTGCGTTCTTGTATGAATTGCTCCGGACAATCTGCAACCCGGCTACCACCTCTCAAGACAAAAAAAAAAAAAAAAAAAAAAAAAAAAAGTCAGCGGGAGTACGGACGGGTGGGGGGTGGGGGTTGGTGGGCACTCGTGCATCACTCCAGCGTCGGCAGCGTTCTTCCAGTGTCCTGTGGTTGCTCGAAACCTTTGGATT
This sequence comes from Oratosquilla oratoria, assembly GCF_046742065.1. Classification (NCBI taxonomy): domain Eukaryota; kingdom Metazoa; phylum Arthropoda; class Malacostraca; order Stomatopoda; family Squillidae; genus Oratosquilla; species Oratosquilla oratoria. Next base: position 33,454,595 of record NC_134803.1, read on the forward strand.
TTTATTCAAGATAAGAAATTTGTCTTACGATGGAGCTATGTCCCTGAATCTTTGTACTGTGAAAGAGATTAGTATTTTATTTATCTGTTATTGGTGACGTCAATGACACATGTGTCATAATGCAATAACCTCATTAGAATACGTCATTAATGGTGTTTGAACGTGTCACAATATTACGTCATTAGCGTGTGCAGTCAAACAACGTCATTAGACGAATTGTTGTCACAAGCTGACATTATAAAAGTAATTGTCGTCACATAGGGATGTCACTACATTATTTTTCGTCACACAATGAAGTCGTTACGTAGTTCTTTGTCACGCTATCGTCACACACTGACATCACTGAATCACATTTTGTAACAGAAAGATATCACTAAAGTATGTCATCATAGGGTGATGCCATTGACTTCTTGAAGAAAAAATAATTCTATACATCAAGGAAGAAAAGGATAAAAAAAGAAACATGAGGCTAATTTAAACAAAATAAAGATGTGGAGATTGAAAAGATAATCACATTAACTAATTCCTTTCGATAGACGTGATTTTTATTTGTGTAAGAACAAATGCTTTTTCTCAGTTGGGGGAGGGAAACTTTCTTTATTTTCGAAAAGGGAGAAAGTGCTTCAGCTGAATGAAACTATACGAGTTCAGTCACGAAAAAAAGAAGAAAGAAAAAGGTGACTCACGAGGAAGATTGAAAAGATATCGCCCGTAATGGAGTTTACAAACTTTGGGTTTGTGTTACATGTGATGGTATTACCGTGAACAGGAACATAGCGTAATAGTTATTAGAAAAGTTACTAGTCGGAAGTAAGTGAGGGGGGAGAAAGTAATTTTTTGAATTATTTAGTTTAGACGAAAACAAAACTTTCCTAGAACGAAAAGGAAAGTAACAGAAGAAGGAAAGGGAAAAGGAATGGAAAGGAAGTTTTAAAGGAATAGGGAAGAGGAGGGAAGAAATGTTAGGAATAGAACGGAATGAATAGAAAAAGAAAAACAAGTAAAGGGAAGGAGAAACAAGGAGAAACATGTAGAGCCTCGATACAAATGATGGGAGGGAAGATAAAGGTTAATTGAAGGCAGACGGAGAGGGGTGAAAACGAGAATGAAAGGAGAAGCAGAATATGAGAAAAGGGAAAGGATGTGTATAAGGAAGAAAACGAGAATGTAAGGGAAAGAAAATGGAATGTGTTATTGATAAGAAAGGAGGGAGAGAGGGAAAAGTTAAAAAAAGAGAAAAAATATATATATACATGCAGACATACCATACATACATACATGCATACATACATACATACATACATACATACATACATGCATATATACATACATACATACATACATACATATATACATACATACATACATACATACATACATACATACATACATACATACATACATACATACATACATACAGAGAGAGAGAGGGAGAGAGGGAAGAAACAAGGCAAAGAGAATGGGCCTTAAAACAGAAATACGTAGAAGAACGCGGTGGATCTGCCAAGTTCACTGAGTACGAAAAAACGAAAACAAAAGCGAAACAAAAGGGAAACAAACGAGAGAAAACGAAAAAAAAAAGAGAGAGAGAGATCCGTTCCTAACAGGTCAACCCTCCATGTTCGTGGAACAGGAGAATGGAGGGAAAGCATCAATGGGACGGAAACGGAACAGACTGGGAAAGGGTTGGGCTGGAGCGGATGTGTGCCAGCTTGCAATTGCGAGGTGGAAGAGGAGGCCAGAGGTTGATGGCATATGAGAAGAATTGATATTTGAGAGGCAGCGGCCACGAGGGAGAGGTAAATGGAAAAGGAGAGGAAGGCCACACGGAAAGGGGGAAGGGGGAAGGGTGGAAGTAGAAGGGAAGGCCAATTTGAAAAAGGGTGAACCATAGGATGGGTTATGGGAGGAAGGAGATATTAAGGTGTATAACATGGAAAGGGTGAGGTATGGGAGTAGATATAAATTGTGACCAACATTCAGTAGAAAGGGTGAAATGTGGAAGTAGGAAGTATACGGGGGAACTTGTAGAGAAATATTGAAATGTATATTGGTATGGTATGGGTGAATTTTGGGGTGGGACGTGGAAGAATAGACTAATATAGAACGGATGGAGGGTGAGAACTAGGAATTGGAAAACGGAGACCAGGATAGACAGGGTGAAGCATGGGAGGAGGTGGTAGAGGAGGGAGAGGAGGCCAAAATTGAAAAGGCAGAGCGTGGGAGAGGGAGGTGAGAGGGAAAGCCAGTATGTAAAAGGTGGAGCATGGGAGGGATAGGGGCAAGGGGAGACAAATATGGGAAAGGAAAAAAGGGAAAAAAAATGTCGACTGGAAAAGGTAACCGCGCGGTAAACATTGTTTATGTGGAAGAGTGAAGGGGAGGTCGGAGCCGGAGGTTGACGCGAAAAGCACTCTTGTGCGCTCCCAGGACGCGGCACACAGAGTTCTGGGAGAGGGAGAGAGATGGATATAAAGATGAAGGAGGGAAGGAGTGGAGACAGGAGACGGTACTATCACTACCACTATTACTCCCTTCCCCCCCTTTTCGCTCCCCTCCCTTCCCCTTCCATACCCTTCCTCGCTCTCCCTTGTCCTTCCGTACCCCGTCCCTAACCCTATCCTGCCCTCTACTCCCATTTCCTTCCTTATCCTCTCCTTCCCTTCCCTTCCCTACCCTTTCTTTTCCTTCCCTCTCCTCCCCTCCCCTCCACTGCCTTATCCCGTCAGTGTGGGTCTCAGTAGCGTGAGTAGCACATGTGGGCTCAAAGAGCGCACATGTCATTCCCTGGGTCGGGAACAATAGGCTGCTCAGTACAGTAGGAAGACGAAGAGGAGGAGGAGTGGGCAGAGGAGGAAGAGGGAGGAGCGGGCAGAGGAGGAAGAGGGACGAGTGTAGGAGCAGGAAGAAGAAAAAGAAGGAGAAAGCGGAAGAGGATGCAGAAGTAGGGAGAAGGAGAAGGAGGAGGAAGAGGTTAACGAGGAGGAGGTGAAGGAGGAGGCAGAAGAGGGGGAGGAGTAAGGTTAGGATTAGACAGAATAGGGTGAGGCAAAGTAAGAGGGAGAGGAGCAGCAGGAGGAGGCAGAGTAGAAAGAGAAAATATGAAAAGAAGAAGAGTAGGAATACCTGTAGAAGTAGGAAGAATAGAAGGAACAGGAGGAAGAGAAGAGAAGAAACAACTGCAGTAAAGCTAAGAGGGTGAGTCAGACGAAAAGGAAGCTATGGAAGAAAAGAGTAGAAGGTCGGTAGGAAAGGACGAATATAAGGAGGTAGAAAATAAGTAAATAAGAAAGAGAAAGTAGAGGAATAGTAGCCAGGGATCAAGAAGAAAAAGCTAAAAGAGAAAAAGAAAGGAAGAGGGTGAGGGGAAGGAAGAAGAAGAAGAATAGCTGGTGGTGAGTTTAGAAGAATATAAGGTAGTGAAGGAGGAGAAAAAAAGAAGTGAAGGAGATAGAAAATAGGGAAGAATAGAAAGAAGGAGGAGGAGGAGGAAAAGTGGTGGTGAAGGAAAAGGAGCAAGAGGAAGGGAAGACTGGGGAGGAGGAAGAGGAGGGACAGCACAAGGTGGTGAAGGAGGAAGAAGACGCCGTGGAAGAACAGGAGGAAATAGAGAACAAATATTAGGACGAGGAAGAGAAAGAGGAGGAGGAAGGACGTGAGGAGGAGGAGGAGGAGGAGGAAGAGGAGGAGGAGGAAGACGAGGAGGAGGAGGAAGACGAAGTCAAGAGTGCGTAGAGGAGGAGGAGGAGGAAGAGGAAGACGAAGTCAAGAGTGCGTAGGCAGGAGATCGTGTGACGAGCCATTACAGGCAGGATGATTCGCCATCAGTGAAATCATTAACCACTTTAGGATCCAGTTAATTGAACAGCAAGAAGCGCAGGTCAACGTGACGTCACTCCAGCCATCCCCTCCTCACCTTCACTCTCATCTGAATAAAATCATCTCGTTCAAAAACAGAATAAAAACGATAACAAAGCACTGCTTACAGACACACATACTCTCCGTGCTTACATACGGTGAATTGAATTAAATAGTGTCCTAAAATTGTCCTATTTTTTTTTAATGCCCTGAAAACCGAATGGTCTGTTTTTAGCTACAAGAAAACCCATCAAGTATGTCAATTTTTTTTTTTAATCTTTATTTGAGAGGGTCGTATCTTTTTTTCTAATGATATTCCATCGGTGAATATGATCTGATGGTAGCCAGAATGCTATCAGTAAAGTACATTACAATGCTGGAGTGGTTTATCAAAAAGGAACTTAAGGCCTTCCACTCAATCTACGCTCCTTAAGGTGAATTAACTCATCAGACTTTAAACTGAACAAGATCAGTAAAGTTTAACTTTGTCTTTATTGAGTCCTCTTTGGTAAAAATAGTTGTTTGTTGTTAAGCAGAATAAAACTTTAAATGTCACTTTCTTCAAAGAGGCATATGCGAAACAAGTTACATAAATGATAAAAACTACAAACGCACACACACACACACACACACACACACACACACACACACACACACACACACACACACACACACACACACACACACACACACACACACACACACACACACACACACACACAAGCACACAAGCACACGCACACACAAGCACATACACACACACACACATACAAGCACACACACACACACACACACACACACACACACACACACACACACACACACACACACACACACACACACACACACACACACACACACACACACACAGAGAGAGAGAGAGAGAGAGACAAAGCTTGTTTTAGATGATATTATAAATGGAAAAAAGGGGTTATTGGGTCCCTGGCAAGATATATTGTGAGGGACGGGTTCGGTCATTAACTTTAGAAATGGCTTTTAATTAAAAGTCCTCTTTGATCCTTTTCGCAGGTAAGCCTGGGACGCGGGGACGTCAGTCGTCTGGCAGACAGGTAGAGTTCCGGTTAGGCCTTTTTTTCTGGAATTTATTTGTTTTTATTTTGTATATTTGTCTTATTTTAGCTATCTTGTTTATCTATTTATTTGTTTACTTTTCCTTGGTTATTTATATTGTGCGTTTTATTTTATTTTACTGATTTTCTTAAATCTGTTCGTTCTATTTACTCTTTATTTGATCTAGTCCATAGTCTTTATGGAATTTATTTTGTGTTATTATATTAATTTACTTATCATATATAATTCATTCTAACTTGCTTTTATCTATTTTATTTCATTGATTGATTTATTTATATTTTTTCCATTATGTATATTGCAGTTTTTGTTGTAACATATACAATATATGTAGTCTCGACTAATTATGATTTGCTTTAAGTTAGTTTCACATGTACATAACCCCGTCTTATATGAGGTTTTGGTCGATTGAGACTTTGTTTAGTGTTGTTTGAAATAGGATAGATCTGCGTCTTATTTAGGCCCTTTTCAGAAAGAAAATTTGTTCAATATTTTTCTTTAGGTAAGAGTATTCATGACTCCATCTGAAGTCGGGTCTTAATCTATTAAGAGAGTGTCACTGCACACTTGAATTGCCTGTGCTTTTCTAAGTATAGATCAATACATAGATAAATAAAACTATGATAATGACGGGTCCAACAGACTAAATCACTTCAGTTAGTGTTGCTTATTTCTGCTGATATATGGGTTTGAGGATTTTTTATAATAAATATACCGAACTAAGAAATTGCCTGGTTTGCATTTTTTATTTTGGTTTTCTTTAGGACAAATTCATCTTGTAGAGCTATAAATAGTCTTCAAAAAGGCATCTGGATATCAAAGACTTAACATGAAAGCTTTGATTTTCTAGATACAACCCTTTTGTCTTTGCTGAAGATGATCGAGTTGCATTAGCCAAAGTAAGATCATGAAAGTGCTATTGAGTACTAATGGTTTAAGAAATATAGTTATAATTCTGCAAGTTAGAGGTGCTTTGGGAGTTCCATCAACTTGTAAAAGAGATAGGCATAGACTGACAGGCAGGCAGGCAGGCAGAGACAAAGGTCCAAAACCTTCATTTTAGATAGAGTCTGCCTCCTTTGCTGAATAAACTTGTCTGATATAAGACAGGATAAGATATGAGGCGTTCAGAAACAAAGGGGCATCGCCGCCACTTTTGGTTTCGAGTTAGCCACTGATAGATATAGAGGAGGCTTAAGCCTTTCACAATCCGTGCTTAACTCGAAACCGGTAAAAATGGTGGGGATGCCTCTCTGTTTCTGAATGCCTCATATGTAACATCCTTTTAGCAAAAGAGACTGATAAAGCATGTTACCAAAACGATTTCATTGCGAATTAAAAAGAAAATGAGGAAACAGATGAGGCAGGTCAGGAATAAATTAAGCAAATATTAAACAAAATGAATGATACTAATTAATAGAAGATATGCTATAAATGACAGAGGGCGTAAGTAATCCAAACCAACAAAAATAAATGAGATAAATCAAGTGAGGCAGTAAATAATGGAAATTGTAATGACGAAGACACACATAAGGCGTGCTAACTGGATTAGTAGATTGCGTGGTAAAACGATGAATGTGAAAAATGAGATATATATATATGATAATTCAAAATATATTTGATTCCTTTCCACCAAAATGATAGGAAGTGATATCTGGTATGTGTTAGGTTAAGAATGTAAATTTAGGCGAGACTGTAGAAAGAGAAAGGAAAACGCGAGAAAAATTCAACGAAATATTACGTAAACAGTACCACAAATTAATTTTTGTAGCTAACGCTCCGCAACGGAACAGGAGCAAAGGAAGTTAGACACATACACACACACACACACACACACACACACACACACACACACACACACACACACACACACACACACACACACACACACACACACACACACACACACACACACACACACACACACACACACACACACACACACACACACACACACACACACACACACACATATATATATATATATATATATATATATATATACACACATACATCACAAACATACACTCACACTCACTGTACAACTCAAGCCCAGTCAGCCACAACTCTTGTCTTGATAACGAAGGCTCTGCAAGAGATGTGATCTATTTCCTAAGAGGGCCACATCACCCCCGTCCCTCCTAGAAAGCAGATGTTATACAATCGGTTGTTGAAAAGTTGTCACATACCAGCCCTACCTTACCGCCTTTGACAATTTTGGCATGTCACAACTTTGAACAAACGTTTGGACAGTGGTTTTGGGTTGCTACAACCTTTCATCAAACTGTCTATATAGTTTTAGGCATTTTATTTATACTTGAGACAAAATAGTAATTTTTCTTTCAAAGTTTGTCAAGCAAGAGAAAATTTGTTAATCAAAAGTAATTTATTTTGTTACTGTATTCGATTTTACATTGATAAATTTCCAATATTGAAGTTATTAAACAAACATACTTTTCACACACCTTCAACAAACGTTTGCTTAAAGTACACAACCATTGATTTCTGAGGGGGATACCACTAAAAGTTGCTTGACAGAATAAATAAATGAGTAATTACAGGGCAATAAACCTGACCTTAATAATAAGAAAGATGAAAAAAAAAATGAAAACGTTAATTAGAAAGCAACTTTCTAATAAATGACACCCACCAAGCCCTCAGACTTAAACGTTATTGCATGACTAAACTAGAATTTTACAGCAAAGTTATTTCGTACTAGGACAAAGGGAATAGTAAATATTTGATATGCTCAGGCTTTGAAAAAATCTTTACTGTGTCGCATGAGACTAATAACTAAACTCGCTTTGCATGGAATACAAGATTACTTGCTAAGCTGGATTAAAGACTGGGTGAATAATCTTAACCAGCAAGTTGTGCTGAATGGTAAAACTTTTAGCTGGAAGGTTGTCTCAAGTGGAGTTCCTGAGGGTTCTATTGCAGGATAACTTCTGTTGATTGTATATATCAATACTGTTTATTGTAAATTTGAATCTACTGCCTCCAAATTTTCTCATGACACCAGCTGTTTGGAATAACAAATCATCAAGGAAATTTATGATAAAAAATTAAACCACTTGAATAAGTACCCGAATACACGGAAAGTTCTATTTCAGCGGCATTACAAACGGTGTTCAGAGAAAAGTAATTCCTACAGTAAGATTACTATCATCAAGAAAGATACAATAAATAATGAAAATAAAAAAATAATTTACAGAGAAATGTGAGAACAAGAGGAATAATATGAAATACCCACAGCGCTAATAACTATAATTACAAGACCAGAAGGAGACAGAAGTTAGACGCCGCCAGGAACGAAGACCAAATGGAAGAAAACGGGTGACAAAACGACGTCTGGACGCGAGCTGAAGAAAGAAGTCGTAGTCCATAGCGGCAATTAACTTCGGGAAGAAATGCAAGGCAAAGGAAAAGGGAATCAGGGACGTTGTAATTGCCGATATAGTAAATAGGATGAGGGAAAGATACGGGCAAATGGTGAAGGAGGAACAGGTTAAGTAAGGAAATAAGCATTTCGGGGGAGATTAGAGTGAGAGTATGGTGAGGATGCAACTAATAGCTCCTACACACGGAAGAGTTCAAACTTGAGCACTAAAGAACGAATGCATGTATCCACACGCAAGCACAGACGCACACACGCACACACACATACACCTGTGCAAACACGTATATAGACGTGGACGCACACACATTTAGATACAATTTTGTAAACACACATTCTCACACACACACACACGCACACACACGCACACACCCCACACACCCCCACACACGCGTACAGAAACATGCACACACACACACACACACACACACACACACACACACACACACACACACACACACACACACACACACACACACACTCACACACATACACACACACACATGTACATGCACATGCACATGCACATGCTTTAGGCCTATTACCAGCATAATTCCCTGAACAACTTCCTCTGATATGGGGCACGGGAATGGTTCCTTCAAGTTGATCGCACCCACAAGGTTGCATTGATATGAGACAACCCTCGCTGAAGGAGACGAAGGGGACGACCAAAGAGCTCATGACTGGGGTAAATCGACCGACCCTGCCGAGGGGGATTTCAAGCGGGAAGGGTGGCTGCATGGGAGCTTGCTCGTCGAAACCGTGAATGTGTGATATGTGTGTGTGTGTGTGTGTGTTTGTTTGTTTGTTTGTGTGTGTGTGTGTGTGTGTGTGTGTGTGTGTGTGTGTGCGTATGTTTGTGCGTGCGTGCGTATATTTGTGTGTGTGTGTGTGTGTGTGTGTGTGTGTGTACATGTGTGTATATGCGTGCGTGTGCGAGTGTGTGTGTGTGTGTGTGCGTGTATGTGTGTGTGTGTTTGTGTTTGTGTGTGGTATGCCTATGCGCGCGCGCGTGTGTGTGTGTGTGTGTGTGTGTGTGTGTGTGTGTGTGTGTGTGTGTGTGTGTGTGTGTGTGTGTGTGTGTGTGCGTGTGTGTGTAAAAACTCGCACTCATACATCTCGTAAACGTTTGTAGTCATTTTAGAGTCTACATGTCTTTATTTTCCATGTATATTACAACGTTTTCCCCTTGTTCATGCATGGTAATCTTTACGTTTGCAGCCTTTCCAAGACTATATTGCTTCGCTTCAGAGTTGATTACCTCAATACGGAGACGCTCTACCGTTTTCAGTCGAAGCCAAGAACCAGACGATTCTAATCGGCTCCAGAAGGGAAAAGGGACTCTAGTGATCGTGACCCACACCATTGTGTTGTGGTGGGTCACCCCTTGACTTCCCGGAATCCCCTGACTTCGTGCTGAATAGAAACCATCATACTGTGTTACTGTATTGAAGGAGTTGATCGGGGGCTGTGGTTTAGTGCGGTGCTTTTTAAGGCTTTCACGGTGGCTGGGCTCCGCCGGACTGAGCGGCTCTTCAAGAGCTTGAGGTAGGGGGAAAGCATCATGCTCCTCTTACTCCTCACCTTTCTCCTTGTCCTCCTCCTCCCTCTTCTCCTCATAACTCTTATACTCCTCTTCCTACTCTTTTTCTTCCTCTTCCTCTTTATTCTTCTCCTCCTCCTCCTTCTCCTCTTTTTTTTTACCCTATTTCTACGCCTCCTCCTCCTCCTCCTCCTCCATCTCCTCTTTCTTTTTTTACCCTATTTCTACGCCTCCTCCTCCTCCCCTTCTCCTCCTCCTCCTCCTCCTCCTCCTCCTCCTTTCCCTCTCCTCCTCCCCTCCTCCTCCATCTCTTCCTCCTTCTTTGCCTTTTCCTTCTACTCTTTCTATGCCTCTTCCTCCTCTTCCCACACATTTCTTCCTTTCTCTCCTCCTCGTCCTTCTTCTCCTTCTTCTCCCCTTCTTTTTCTTTCCTTTTTTCCCTCGTCATACACTTCCGTTTCTTCTTCTCTTTTTCTTTCTCTACTCTTTTTTATTTCTTCTCTTCTTTCTTCTCTTATTCCTCTCCGTATTACTCGTCGTTCCTCTCCTCTTTCTCTTCCTTCTTCTCCTCCCCATTCCTCTCTTTTCTCTTCCCTCTTTTTTCTCCTCCACCTACCCTGCACACAATAGTTGCCCTGGCGGAAGAAATGGAAAGTGGGAGGCGACGGAAGTAGCACTGGTCATCGATGGGCCCTTTATGGATCCACGCGCGTAGAGGGTGTCAGAGGAGGAGGAGAAGGAGGGAGGGGAAGAGGAGGAGGAGGGATGGGAGGAGGGAGGGGAGGAGAAGGGGGAAGAGGAAGACGGAGAGTAGGAGGAGTAGGAGGTGGAAAAAGAGGGGAGATAGTGGAGTAGATGGAAAGGGAGAAGGACGTGGGAGAGGAGGTGGGGGAAGAGGAGGAGAAGGAAGGGAAGCATGAAGAAGGGGAGTAGGAGAAGAAGGAGGAAGATGCAGGAGGAGGAAGAGGAGGAAATGCAGGAGAAGGAGGAGGAGGAGCAGAAAGGGATGGAGGAGGAGGAGGAGAAAGAGGAGAAAAAGGTTGCTTTTGTATTTCTTTACTTAAAGAGTATATATTCCTGGAGAAACATCTGTTTCTGATGTTTTTCTTCATATTGTTTCGAACGGAAACATTAATCACGGGCCCAGCACGAAACACTTGTCAAAGACCACAAGAAGTTATGAACGTTGTAAAGGCATTATCAACATCAATGCGTTGCCATGGTGATGTTCCATGAGATGAATGAAATAACTTATATTTAGAATAGGATATCTAAAAGGTGTCCCGTAATCAAAAGAATTTTGATTTCTACTGATAAGGGTGATGGTTAAATGCATTGACTCCTTTTTTTGTCTTCTGTGGTTTGGTCTGGTTTTTTAATGAAGGACATTGCACGTTGTCTTTCCTCCTCTCCACAACTCCTCCTCCTCTTCGTCTTCCAAAAAATTATATATAAAACAATATCCTCAGTTATCCTACTCCCGTATTTATTAATAGAAAAGTCATGAGCATATGACAGAATAACATTAATGAATATTCAGTCTATTTTTTCTCCTATCCTTTGTTGATGTAGTTCATCTTGATATCAGTATCGAAATATGATTAATTTCCTTTGATGAGAAGAAATATTGATGTAAATGGGCGTGTCGACGGAGGTGGAAAAGCGCGGTGGATATGACAACGTGACCAACATGTGAACGATAAAATATTACATACACGAAAGATAAAGAAAAATAGTGGAAATCATATCGAGGGGGACCGCGTGCAAGAAGACCTCTTACAGCGTCTGCCGCCTGAAGGTGTCAGCACACTGGGCATTTCTCGCTAGCATGCTACTTGCTTTCGCCATTTCGTTTGAACAGAAAAGACTTTAATTACAATCTTTTGTATTTCAGAATTCCAAATTTCAAATCACTCATACGTCATATAATGAGGAGCTGAATGAAGAACTAAGAGAAATTAAACTTATACGAATGTTAGACACCTTGTTGAGATGTTCTTATGAAAGTCTAGAATATTGTAACCGAAGTCGTTTCCACTCAAACGAAGTAGCAAAACCAGGTAGCATGCTAATCTAGTGTGCCGCCACCTCCATGCACATGTATGGGGTATTTAGACAAAGTACTGATGAGGAGATGGGGGTCATACTTCCTCCTGAGAAAGTATATATGTGATTTATCCTCAGCAATGTAATAATAAGGTCGTCAATGAAGAAATAGGCCAGCGTACAAGGTAGATTTCAGCGTGTATGTATGTGTGTACGTGTGTGTGTGTGTGTGTGTGTGTGTGTGTGTGTGTGTGTGTGTGTGTGTGTGTGTGTGTGTGTATGTGTGTGTGTGTGTGTGTGTGTGTGTGTGTTTATGTATGTATGTGTATATGTGTGTGTGTGTGTTTGTGTGTGTGTGCGCGCGTGCGTGTATTTGTGTGTTTATGTGTGTGTTTGTGTGTGTGTGTGCGCGCGCGTGGGGGCTTCTTTGTGTGTGTTTGTATGCGTACACATGCGTGTGTGAAGAGGACAAGTAACGATGATGGTGAGAGAGGAAGATAAAGAGGAGGAAAGGAGGGGGAATAGAGAGAAGGGAGAATAGAGAAAAGAGGAAAGAAGAAGAGCAGAAGGGAAGCAAGAGAAGGAATGAATGAAAAAAAAAGAGTAGAATCATGAAGTACACTAAACATTGAAATAAATGAGATGCTTGTACAGGAACGATAATGCAGTGCGGGAAGATAATTAGAATATAAATTAAACGGTCAGGGGAAGCCAGAGGGGAGAAGGCAAGGATACATCGGGGACACAGACTTTCTGAGGTTGGACAGAGGCTGCGTCGAGGTATTTCTCTTTCTCTAATAAATGGTTGAGGCTAGAGAGACTGGGTTGAGACCAAAGAGGCTTGGCTGGGTGAGGCCCAGTTTTTTTGGTATGAAGAGAGTGAGGCTAGGTTAAGATTTGAAGAAGGTTAGAAGGGAAGGGTGTCATGTATAGGGAATTAACGAGACTCGTTTTTGAGATTGAAGTAAGGAAATGAGGTTGCAGAGATTGGAGTAAAGAAGGACGATGGTGGAGAAGAACTAGAGGGCCGCGCAGTAGTTAGGACAAAATGGAAGTAGCCGGGTAGAAAGGTGGAAGGCGACGAACATACTCCAGGAGGCGCTTAGCTGTGGCCCAAACCGTCACCTTGCCCAATACGATTGGAATATTGGGGTAGGTAACAGTCACTTCTGGAAATCGGAAAGGAGTGCGGGATTCGAACTCACAAATAAGTGAATAGAGGATGGGCTAAATGTGGTGAGTATGGGTAGCCGTGGATAAGAAAATGGGTAAAGGCTAAAGTAAAAATGAATGATAGGGTGAGAATCTGGTGTAAAGGGATTAGATATAGATATGAATAATGCTGTATGAATGTTTTGGTAAAGTCTAAATCAAAGATAATTCCGGTTAATGTAAAAGAGAGTGAAAAATATGGGCATTAGGTTATGACTAAACGCAATAATAACGATGAGTGAGGCTAGACGAAAGTGCCGAAGCACAAAGAAAAAGAGGAGGAAAAGAAGAAAAAGAAAGAAAATAGAATCGGCACAGATTCAAGTAAATAGAGAAAGAAGGTGTCCGGGTGGGACTCGACGCGTCTCCTGAAATCATTATGAACGTTATGACCGTTATTACCGTTACAAGACTCTAACCGTCACTCCCGTCGCGATCTCAGGGAAAGGTGATTGTTAGGATAGGTTGGTGATTATAGAAGCAGAAGGCTAATTGCAAGACATTCTGTTGCCTCTCTCCCTGTCGTCTTCATTATCATCAACACAATTACCCCCATCGCTGTTTTCATCAAAAATAGCTGGTGATGTGATCGAAGCTGATTGGCTGAATGAAGGACTGGATATAGCGTCTACATAAATACACGTGCTCAAAAAAGTGCTTACAGGAACTATTAAGGAAGCTCTTCGACGCGAATTAATATAGGCACAAAAATACATGCAAAATCCGTATACACACACACACACACACATATATATATATATATATATATATATATATATATATATATATATATATATATATATATATATATATTATATGTTTTGTTGAAGCCTACAGCAGTAGTAGCATTGTCCAACTTGTAAGAAGTACTCTCTCATTAGAAATATCGAGAGTACTTCTTACAAGTTGAATAATGCTACTACTGCTGTAGACTTCAACAAAGTCTGTATTCAGAATGGCCTCCTTCCAATATATGTGTATATATATACATATATATATATATATATATATATATATATATATATATATATATATATATATATGTGTGTGTGTGTGTGTGTGTGTGTGTGTGCGCGTCTATGTGTGTGTGTGTGTGTAATATATATATATATATATATATATATATATACATATATAATATATATATATATATATATATGTATAATATATATATATGTATATAATATATAATATATATATATATATATACATATATATATATGTATATATATATATATATATATATATGTATATATATATATATATATATATATATATATATATATATATATATATATATAATACCGAAACTAATGTAAGTGAACTGTACGAGTTCAAGCATACAAAATAGAAAAGAAGCAGGGGGAATTTTTTCATAAAAATGACAAATAAAGAGAAATTAAGATTAAGAGAAAACAAGACAACAAGTTAGAGAAGGAAAAGTAAAGAAACAGGAATGTATTGTTTACAGAGTGAATATAAAGTGAATATAATATGAATTTTGAGGCCAATGACGTAAGAAAGTGAGTAAAAGAAATAGGATAGATAAGGATCAAGAGAAACACAGAAAAGAAGAGAAAAATTCAGAGGAAAGGGAGAATTAATGAGAATGTTGAGAAGAAGTTAAGAGAATGGCTGTCTTCACGAAAATTAGAAAGAGAAAGAAATGAAAGAAAGACATTGAGAAGATAGGATGAGAGAAATAGGAGAACACGGAATAAAGAGAAAAAATAGATAAGAGAATTATTGGGGATTTAATTAATGGCATTCTTATGTAGAAATAGGTGCTCATCCCCTCGCGCGCACACACACACACACACACACACACACACACACACACACACACACACACACACACACACACACACACACACACACACACACACACACACACACACACACACACGCACGCACGCACGCACACAGACACGTACAGAGAGAGAAAGAGAAAATGAGAGAGAGAGAGAGAAAGAGAGAGAGAGAGAGCGAGGTGTGGAAGGAAAGGAAAGATAGAAATAGGGATATGTAAGCGAGGAATTAAATAACTTATAAAGACTTACAACCCGAGTGCCTGACTAGCTTTCTAATTAGCAGGCTAACTGAGTCATTTGCGGATTGAGTGGCTGATTGACTGTAGGTCTGCTGACTGATGTACTAATGAACTGACAATCTGAGAAATAGCCATGATGAGATTGACGCATATAGGAAGACGTATTGTGAAAGAAAGATGTAAGAGAAAGCTGCAACAAATAATGAAAATAAAAATAAAACTGAAAAAAATGACATGAAATCGGCAGCTAATACCTCTGTAGAAAAATGTATATGTAAAAACGAAATTCTATCATCTGAACGAATGCAACACAAAATGAAACAAAACTGAAAACTAAACAAGGGAGAAGTTACTAGAGAAAATAACATAAAAACAATGAATAAAAGAATAGCCCAAAAGAATTACTAAGAAAATCTGTATGAAAATCGTCGAAGAAAACAAAGAGAATTAGGGAGCGGGTGGAAGAAAGTAGACAAGGATGTAAAAAGTAGGGGTAGAGTGGATAATTAAGTAGGTGAAGGAATAAAAAATGAGGGTTAATGAGCAAGGAGGAGGCGAAGGAAGAGGCCTGCATCTCCAGGCAGAGTGTCTTCAAGTGGTCGGAGTAAGGAGGGGTGATAATGAGGAGGGGAAGAGGAAGGGGAAGGAGAAGAAGAAGGGATGGTGGCGTGGAATGAGAAAAGAGGTGAAAGAAGAAGAGAGAGGAAACTTTTGTTGATAATATGGAGGGAAAGAGGAAGGGGAAGAAGCGGAGGAAGGAGGGGAAGAGGAAGGAGAAGGAGAAGGGATCGTAGAGAGGAGTGACAAAAAGGAGTGAAAGAAGAAGAGCGAGGAAACTTGTTGATGACATGGAGGGAAAGAGGAAGGGGAATATGGGGATGAAGGGGGGGTAGAGGAAGAGGAAGGGGAAGGGGAAGATGGGAAGGGAGCGAGGAGTGAGAAAAAGAGTAAAATAAAAAGAAAGAGGAAGCTGCTGTTGATAATGGGGAGGGGAAGAGGAAAGGGAAAGAGGAAGGGGAGGAAGAAGGGGAAGAGGAAGAGGAAGGATAAGGAGAAGGAGATGGGAAGGGAGCGAGGAATGAGAAAAGGAGTGAAAGAATAAGAAAGAGGAAACTTGTTGATGATGACGAGGGGAAGAGGAAGCTGAAGAGGAAGGGGAAGAGGAAGAAAGGGAAGAGGAAAGAGAACGGGAAGGGGAAGGAGAAGGGATGGGAGCGAGGAGTGAGGAAAGGATCGAAAGAAGGAAGATGAAAATGTTGTTGATAAAGGAGAGGGAAAGAGGAAGGGGAAGAAGGGGAGGGGGAAGAGGAACGGCAAGGAGAAGTGAAGGAAGCAAAGATTGAGGAAAGAAATTAAAAAATAAAGGATAGAAAAAATAAGGTATACATTTCACCAGAGCTTCTATCCTCGTGAAGAATCTTCCGCAGTGGGTAGAGAGGCTGAAAGGGATGAGAAAGAAGAAAAAAGAAGACGAAAGATAAAAAGAAGATGGTTAGTAGGTAAAAAATGGAATAAGTACAGAAATGTGATCAAAAAGAGAAAAGTAGAGAGGTCAAAGAGGAATAGTAATGAAGGGTAATAATGAGGGGGAGAAAACAAAGGAAATGAATGCAAAGGAAAAGGAGTAATGAAATATAATAAAATAGAGAAGAGGAAGGCGAAGGAAAGAGGAAGAGGGAAGAGGAAGAATGCAAAAATAAGTGAAGTGGAAGACGGGGAAGGAGGTAAAATGAAAGAAGTAAAGGGATAAAAAAGAATGAAATAAATGGACGAAGAGTATGAACTACGCCTGTACAAAAAATGGTAAATATGAAGGAAAATAATTAAAGGAGAAATGTGACTTGGAGAAAGAAAGAATATAAGGAAAATTAATTTGAACCGTCGAAAGTTTTCTCTGTGTAATGAAAGGAAAAAGTGAAAGAAATGAATCCCATAGTTAAAGTGACGATTCCTAAGCTTGATTAAATTACTTGGCAAAAGGATTGGTAGAAATAACTATCTTTTCAAAGGGGCTTCCATTGATTTGAAAAAAAGTGGATATTAATGTAGATGTTGTGTTGTAAGACGGAAAACTCGGCTGAAGTATGTTTTTAATAGCAGTGATAGGGTTAACTTGGACTTGTTAAGAACAGGAAAATGATAGAAAATTAAAGTTGGCGAAAGGAAAGCCTTGAGAAGACCCTGGAAGTAAAATAAAAAAGGAAGGAGCAAGTAGTGGACACCTTGTATGACAAAGAACGATAAGAAAGGCCGGGAGGCAGAGAATACATTAGGAAATAAAACCTTTGAAGCGACGACCACGAGGAAAAGAATTTTTGTAGGACAAAATACAGAGAGTAGAACAGACGGACGGAACCCTGTAGATGAGACTCGGTGGACGAAACTCCTTTTGGTGGAATGAGACACTATGGAATACGTATTCGTATAACCGCAAGACCTTAAAGAAGAAAATCTATTGAAGTGGACTTATAAGAACCAAAGAAAATACCTTGGCAGAAAAGCGACCACAGGAAAAGCGAGTATATAGATTAGACCGGTACGCTATATCAGCAGAAGACTATAAAAGACATAAGGAATGTACAGAATACCCCATAAAAAATCGTATAGAAAAGAGTATGAAGTAGATTATATAGAGTAGAACCTGAAGTCCATAAAGGGCCAAATTTATAGAAGAGACGCTGCAAAGACCACCGAAAGGGCAACGAGACTTCAGAGGGCAAACGGTAGGGAACGGACTTGTAGAAGGAATATTTAAGGGGGCAGTATTGTAGTGGAGCAATTCCGGGGAAAAGATTTCGTTGAACGCCAGAAGCCAGGTAGAATATGGAGAGGGGAGGATAAAGGGGGGCAGAGGGGAGATAAGGGGAATGGTGTTTGAGGAGGAGGGGGGAGATTAGGTGATAGGTAGGGATAGGGGAATGTTAACTTAGTGTTGGATGGGGCAAGGGGGAATGGGAGGAGTAAGAAGAGGGTGGATTGGAATGGGATAGACGATATGGTATGCGATACGATATACATGTATATATATATATGTACATGTATACATACATACATACATACATATATATATATATATATATATGTATATATATATATATATGCACATACATATATTGTTACAAAAGGGCTTTCGTTGTTATTGTTTTGTTGTGTAGATAAAATTGTAAAACGAAATACTCATTTTTTCGTTCCTGGAGAAAAATAAAATAAAAATAATTGAAAATAAATCTAAATATTTTCTTCTCC
>NC_134803.1:33475535-33485535 GCF_046742065.1 Oratosquilla oratoria
ACAGTAGAAAGAGTAAAGCAGGACGTAGAGTAGAATAAATACAAAGGAAAAAAAATAATTGAAGAGGATGCATAAGAAGACCAAGAGTGGGAGAGGAAGATGAAGAGGAAGGCGAAGGGACACGGAGAGGTAAACTGAGAGGTTTGAGGTTGAGCCTCAAGTGGGAAGGATAGAAGCAATAAAGGGGAGGAAAAGAAGAAGAGACAAAACAAAATATAAAAAAAAGGAAAGGGAATGAAATGTAATTAAATAGTTAGGAGCCATGAAGAAGCGAAGTGAAAGGACGACAGGCCGGAGGGAAAGCAGTTTTTTGTTGAATGCGCGCGCGCGTGTGTGTGTGTGTGTGTCAGTGCATTTGTGTGTGTGTGTGTACGTGTGTGTGTGCATGCGTATGCGTGTGTGTGTGTGTGCGTGTGTGCGTGAGAATGTGTGTATGTGTGTGCGTGTGTGCGTGTGTGTGTGTGTGTGTGTGTATGTGTGTGTGTGCGCGTGTGTGTGTGTGTGTGCGTGCGTGCGTGCGTATGACCCCCATTAGTAGAGTATGGAGTTAGAAAGAGGAAATAATAAAGGAGTGGATTGTTAATGACCAGAAAAGGTATTAAAGCAGAAGAATGAAGCGAATAGAGGAAGGAAAAAATATATTGATATATCTGAAGAAATTTAAAGCCAGAATGACACACTTTACAAATTCTATTCTGCTCTACGCCATGCAGTCTGAATTTGTTGTTGATAGAATGTCAAGAAACATTGGGTCTCATGCTGAATTATGCCTATCTTATCTCACCTTCCCTAAAAATACTAAATGAATATATAGACATATAAATGAATTAATACAATAAAATATATAAATAAACAAACGAAAAAGTAACAGATTAAACTATATCAAATTAAATTAGGTTAAACTGAATTAAATTAAATTGAATTGAATTAAAGATAAATGGAATAAAACGACAAAACAAAATACGATATTGGACTTGGGAGATGCCCTTGGCTTAAACGAGATGGTATTGCATGACCTGGGACAGAAACAAATTGACTAAGCCGGGTTAACTGGCGTAGGTTTAACTTAATAAATCCCTGGGTGAATTTCAACTGATTGAAATTATATGGCGTAAACCAAAATAAAATTGACAAGCACTTGACCTTATTGAATGGGTCAAGGATGTTCGAAGAATGCCTCACAATATGAGAAGGAACAGAAGGATGAGAAGGAAGAGTAGAAGGAGGAGAAGGAGAAATAGGAGAAGGAGGGAGAGGAGGAGGAAGGAGGAGGAGGAAGGTGAGGAGGAGGAAGAGGTGGGGGTGATGGTGGTGGTAGTAGGTAGGTAGGTTAGCGGCAGAAGCCGCTGAAGACCAGAAGAACAGAAGTGGCGTCTTCATCGAAGTCGAGACCAAGTTTCGTTCTTGAAGTTCCAAAGAGAGCTCCTTCCTTTGGCGAAGAGGACGTTGACGATAAAGGGTGAGCGGGATTGAGATGACAATGGACAAGGGCTAAGGGTACAAAGGACAAAGAGAACGCGAGAGATAAAGGACGAGTATCACAACAAAGAAACTTTAAAGTGGCATCCAGAGGCAAAGGATAAGGAGACAAAGGGTAAAGAGACGAGAGAGTAAAGAGTATTCCAATATACACTGAGGATAACTCTTGGTATAAAGAGTACTACAAAGGTTGATACCAAGTTTGAGAAGAACAAGATACAGATACAAAGGAAAGATTGCAGTTTGGATGCTTGAACTAGTACCTCTCTCACTGCTGTTGACAATTCATGCATTAATTCTTGCTGCCATTGGTGATTCTATTCGGCCTAGAAGAACAGCCCCCTGGACAGCAAAATATTTTGGGGAATACCTCTTTACATAGGGATCCTTGAAACCCCTTGGATCTGAGTTTCACAAACTGGACCTCAAACAATAAACTAACGGCAGTGATTAGATGCCTAAAGATTTCATTCAGTAATGATGTTGCCCCTGCTAGCCTAAAGAACAGCAATACATAAGTATAGGATACATGAGAAAATAGATAAATAAATGGTTGAGGTTTAAGAAGAAAAATGAGGGCTTCTGGTAGAAAGTTTTAGAGAAAAAGGTTAGGAGTGTTCTTGAAACAACGGTTTTTAGACACAAGTTTTAGGTAAGAGACTCCAAGATGCTGAGTACAAAAATACACTCTCTGGATCACGGTGACTCAACTTGTTTATTTTATTCTGGCTATGGACAGGTGCCTTTATACCTCCGAGGGAGCATCTCCGTAACTAAGAGACATAGGTAGAGGAAGACGTGGGACAAAGGGTTGCATAAGCCGCATTGAGACAAAGATGAGGAAGACTCCAGGAACAAAGAGCCAGAAGGGTTTCAGAAGGGAAGGGAGGTGTCATCTGCTGAATAAAAGGGTAACCAGGACCAGGCATAACCTCAGCTCCTTAAGGAAGAGAAATGACGAAGAGAGAAAGGGTTGAAAGAAGGAAGAAGAGGGGACAAGGAAGAATGAGAAGTAAAGAATAAAGGAAGGGAGGGCTTTGTGGTGGGAAGAAGGACTATAGAATGAATATAGTGTATTAATGAAAAAGAAAAGTAATGAAATATTCAGAAAGAAATAACTGTGAGGTAAGTAGGAAGTAATAAAAAAAAGTAGATAATGACATAAGTTGGGAAGGAAAGACATATGGAAAGAAAAGAAAGAAGATAAATAGTAAGGAAAGTGGATATAAGGGAGATTAATTTAGGAGACAAAGGAGAGATGAAGGAGGAAAATTATTAAAAATAAAAGAAGAAATTAGCTCCAGGAGGGAAAAATGTACACCAGGTGAAGAGGAATGGTGTTCGGGATGAGAAAGCGAACAAGGGAGAAGGGGACAAAGGAAACAAATATGTAAGACACCGAAGGCGTTGGAAGTGAAATATCACAAGGAAGAGAACAATAAGGAAGAGAAGGGAAATATTAGAAGCAGGGGTAAGAAATATTAGGAGGAAGGAAGATATATTGTAGGAAAAGTTGTAGAGCAGAAAATATATGTTTTGACTAAGGAAGAAAGACAGATATTAGGAACAGGGGGAGAAGGGAATATTAGAAGAGCAGAAATGTTAGAAAAGGGAAGGAAGAGGAACATTATGAATAGAAGTTACGAAAAATCGATTAAGTGGTAGAACCCATAGATGAAACGAGGTATGGTAGATATAACGAAGAGGTTTGGAGAGAAAGAGAGAAAGAGAAAAGAGAGAGAAAGAGAGAGAGAGAGAGAGAAAGAGAGAGAGATAAGGACGAAGAGAGAGAATATATCGAAGCACTGAAATAGAGATGGAAATTTGAAGAAAAGATTATGAGAATGAATAATGATCCAAAATATTACACCACCACGAAAATAGGAATGAAGGCGGCAGGGAAATAGAATGCGATTATTTTGGGATAAGAAGAGAAAGATGAGGATGCATAAGGCATCAGCTTCTGTGATGGCAATACTAAACTCCGTTACCGGGAACAGAAGTATATCTTGTGTGTTCTTGCATCTGTTTGCGTGTCTGCCTTCATATGCACGTCCGTGTATGCTAATGCGTTCAGGTACATATGCATTTGTGCATGTATCGTGTGGGTGCCTGTCTGTGTATTGTGTGTGTGTGTGTGTGTGTGTGTGTGCATGTGCGTGTATATGTGTTCATGTATGAGCTTGATATCGTGTGGGCTTGAGTGTGAGTACGTCACTTGCTGTGTATGCATGTCTGTGAACCATTCCTCTCTCTCTATGTACATATATATATATATATATATATATATATATATATATATATATATATATATATATATATATATATATATATATATATATATATATATATATATACATACATATATTCACCCTTTTTGTACGGGCCTGTGTAAATATGTGCGAGTGCGTGCGTTGGAAGAGACGTGATTTTAAAGAACAGAGGAGAGGTCAGGGACCTAAGAAACAGGACCAAGATTTGGGAAATGAAACTGCAGCGGCCTCTCCTGAGACCACAGTCGAGAAGACACGATTGAACGAGAGAAAGCAAACGTAAAAGTGAAAAAGCAAAACTGCGATAGAATACGCGAGATGGTCCCGCATAATGAAAAGAAAGAGGAGAGGATAACGCTAGAGGAGAGATGAAAAAAAAATTATAAGATAAAAAGCATATGGTAGGAAGAGCAGAAGGAAACTTCAAAGAAAGCATAGACGAGGAGGGAGGGGAAGGAGGCGGAGCAAGTAGAAGGCTAAGGAAGGATAGAAAGAGAGGAAAAGAAAGAAAAATAAATGAGGAATAAAAAGTGTCTGTTGATGAAATAAGATAGAATAAGGAAACGGGGAGACAAAGAAGGGAACGATAAACGAGAAACAAGAAGAGAACTGGAAAATAAAAGGAAAGGAAAAAAAATATATATAAAGGGATATATCATAATGAAAGTATAGTGAGAGGGGAGAGTGAAAGGGGACTAGGAGAGGGGAAACGGGGGATAATAAAGGAAGGAAGAGAAAGAGGGGAGAGAGGAGAGGGGAGAGAGGAATGGCAATAAGGGACTGTAAAAGAAAGGTACGGCTTGGAGAGGTCGTTGTCTGCTTGAAGGCGTCGAGAGGGACACCAGAAGGCGATAAAGGAGGAATAGGGGTGAAAGAAGAGGAGGAGGAGGAGGAGAAGAGGAAGAGGAGAAGGAAGAGAAGAGAAGTAGAGGAGAAGGAGAAGAGGAGGACGAGGAGGAGAAGAGGAGGTGCAGAGAAGAAGGAGGAGGAAAAGAAGAGGAAGAGGAGAAGGAAGAGAAGAGGAGGGGGAAGAGAAAGGAAGAAGAGGAGAAAGAGAGGAGAAGAGGAGGGGAGGAGGAGTAGGAGGGGAGAAGGAGGAGGAAAAGAGGAGAAGAGGTGGAGGAAAAGGGGAGAGGAGGAGGAGGAGGAAGAGGAAGAAAAGGAGAAGAGGAAGAGAAGGAAGAAAAGAGGAGGAATAGAGAAGAAGAGGGGGAGAGAAAAAGAGGGGAGGAGGAGGAGGAGAAGGAAAACAGGAGGAAGAGAAGAGGAGGAGAAGGAGAAGGGAGAGGGGTGGAATGACATGGGGAGAAAGGTGGAGGCGTAAAATCAAGAGGAAATGTAGAACAAAGAGAAGCGGTGGAAGCTGAGGGGAGAGAGAGTTTGGAGAACAAAGAGGGAGGTGGAGAAAGAGGGAATGGAGAGCGAAAAGAAAATGAAAAGAAATAGGGAAGGAGAGGGAAGCAAGTAGGAGAGAGAGGAGGATTAAGAAGATGTGGAAGGATGGAGGGTCCAAAAGGAGGAAGAAATGGACGAGGAGGAGGAAGAAGGATCAATGGAATATTGACGAAGGGAAGAAGAAACAGTATGAAGAGGAGGAAGAGGAGGAGGAGGAAGAGTATATGGAATAGTGGAGGAAAAGGAATAAGAGAAATAGGAGGAATGGGGAAATAATAGTTGAGAGAAATGAAACAAGTGGTCAGAAATGACTGCAAGAAATTATGGCGAGAAGAGAAGGGAAGGTTTCAAATTGGTTGTCATGACGACGAGGTCGGGCAGTGACCACACAGTCATCAAAATATGTGAAGGAATTCTGAAACGACAAAACTCTTAACACAAAACGTTCATTTGATTTGTCGTCAACAAAGTGTGGGTTTAATTGCCTGATATGTCTTTCCCGCAGGATTATAATATTTTTGAGGACGTTATTTGATCTCAATCATGTTTTTCTTTATAAGTGATTCACAGACCCTATGCGAGCCGAATGTTATCCCCAACTCCCCTTACCAATGGAAAAGACTTTAGGCATATGTATGTATATGCGTATGTAATGTATGTAATATATATCATAACATATATAACGTATGTAATATATGTATGTAATGTATATAATGTATATAATGTATATATACATATATATATATATATATATATATATGTGTGTGTGTGTGTGTGTGTGTGTGTGTGTGTGTGTGCGTGTGTGTGTGTGTGTATATATATATATATGTATATATATTATATAAATATATATATGTGTGTGTGTATACATATATATATATATGTATATATATATATATATATATATATATATATATATATAGATGTGTGTGTGTGTGTGTGTGTGTGTGTGTGTGTGTGTGTGTGTGTGTGTGTGTGTGTGTGTGTGTACAATACTGAATGGGTTCCAGTGTATAGCGATACATTCTTATCAACCACAATGCACTTTAATTCTAAGCCATCAGCATCGGGTGTCCCGATGGATTCAACCTGCAGAAATTGGTACGTGGCACGGCCGAGGACTCGAACCTGGTTAGCGCGTAATAAGTGCTGTAGTAACTTAAACCATTGATCCATATATACATATATATATATATATATATATATATATATATATATATATACGTATGTATGTATGCATGCATGCATGCATGTATAGTCTCATCCACATTATTAACAAACAATAACTGCGAAATACGCGGATACTGTATGCTGCAATTCATCTTGCGAAATAAAACACTGCGTGCATGTTGCAGCCGTGCATACATGCAAATTTATTGAATTTCACCACGAACATTTTTTGCACGAGATTGGCGGTCATGGCCGCCAGGAAGTGAACATGTAAAGACGCACAGTTTTTCTTATCTTTTATTTCTTGCCTTTTAAACTTGTAAAATATTTTTGCATTTCGTTTCATAAAATATAACTCGAAAGTTCGTTTCCCGAAGACGATTCTAATCAAAGAATTCCACTTCTAGATTGAAACGACACCATAGGAGGTATATATCTTTGTGTTGGGTTAGATTACCAAGGTTTCCGCTGATGAAGAAAAAGAAATGGAGTAACAAAATAAACGAGGATATAAAGGAAACTATTTGGAACATTTTTTCTATAACTGGACGAAAGGATTTATATAGGGAAGGAAGATAAAGGATGAACAGTATATATGAACACGCACATGCGTACACACATGCTTGCACACAGACACTACACACACACACACACACACACACACACACACACACACACACACACACACACACACACACACACACACACACACACGCACACATACACACACATGCACACACACACACACACACACACACACACACACACACACACACACACACACACACACACACACACACACACACACACACACACACACACACACACACACACACACGAGGAAGAGTTACCTAAGGAAATCTGATACATAACAAAGTGAAGCTCCGTAAGATCTATATAAAGAAAATTGTACTGGATTTTGATTACAAGATACAGATAGCGATGAGAAATACTTATGATGATAAACAAAATAGATATGACATTAACATTGAAAAGATATAGATAAGTACGGAACTGAGGATAAAGAAGTCTAAGATGAAGAACACTGAGACGAAGACTACTATGACACAGGAGGACCAGGAGGATCATGATGAAGACTAGGAAGAAAAAAAAGACCTGGATGAAGAAAACGTGGGCGGAGAACTCTTGGACAAGGAAAAGTGGAACGAAGACGTGGAAGAGTCCGCCTCAGCCCGACAGAAGGAAGGGAGATTGATGACCTGGTCCAAAGTTGAAATTCCTGCCCGTTGAGTACACTTTGTGCCTCTCGTAACGACCCCCACCCACACCTCCACACATAAGAAAAAAGAGACTAAAAAGCCTCGGCGTGATAAAAACGAGACCCTGATTTCCACGCGAAGATGGCCGACACGCGGGAGGAAGAAAAAGGTGACCTCTTGGCAACAGCGTTAACAGAGGGTCAAGATATATTCATATTTGGTGGGAAGAGCCACAGAAAAATGACCACGTCACTGTTTGAAATATCTTTGAACATCTCTTTCAGAGAGAAATTGGAGAGGAAGGGGTAGAGGAGGAGGAAGAGGAGGAGGAGAAGATGGAAAGGGTAGGGAGAAGGAAAAGGAGAGAAAGTAGAGGAAAAGTTGGAAGATAAGTAAGAAAGAAAAAATTCAACAGGAGTCGAACCAGAAGGAAGATATTGAATAGGACGAATGGAAAGAAAGAGAGAATTGCGGAGGAAGAAGGCGAGAATGAAGGAGAATTAAAAAAAAAATCAAAACTATAACAGCTCGTTACACGGAAGAAGGAATGACTAATTGTTTGGGATTCAAACAATCAATCACTTAACCCCCCATCCTCCAACCCTTGTCCTAATTACAATATTTCCTCTGAGGTCTTCAACCACTCTCTTGCAGTCGATGGAGAAGGCTCTTTAGCTCTTCTCGTCACGTGGTAGGATGGGGGGAGATTAGGTGTTCTCGGAGAATGAGACAAGGAGAATAAAAGAGAGAAATGAGGGAGAAAATTAGAAAAGAGAAATTGGAAAGGAAATGAATTAAACAAATGCATGATGGAAATAAGAGGGGCAGAGAAGATAGTAAAGAGGAAGATACGAGGAAAATGAGGAAGGGAATAGAAATAGAAAAAGAAAGCAAAAAAGTTGATAAATAAGGGGAATATAAGGAAAAATGAGGAAACACAAAGGTTAGGATGAGAAAAAAATAGATAAAAAAAAAGAAAGGTAGAGGCAACACAAAAAGAAGGGATAGGAAGGCACAGAAAAGAGGAACAAAAATCGGATAATGGGTATAAGAACGGAAAGAGAAAGAATACAATGAGAAAGACTAGAAACGCTCGACTAATAAGAGAGTAGACGAAGAGAGATAAAAAGAGGGGGAGGAAAGAAATGAGAGAGAATGGAAAAGAGTGCCGAGGTCAGTTCTATCTCAAGTGGACATGAAAACACTTTTAGTAGAGAACATTTTTACTTATCAAGGAACTTTAGGTGTAATGTTAAAATGTATGGCTATGTGATGGGGGATGGAGGCAAGACCAACGGCAGTACTTTCGGTGAGAGGCATAATTTAGGATTTGCTCAAGAAAATACAAAGTCGGGATAAAAGCGAAACATAGATAGAGAGAGAGAGAGAGAGAGAGAGAGAAAGAGAGAGAGAGAGAGAGAGAGAGAGAGAGAGGGGGGGGAGAGGAAGAGGGAGAGGGAGAGGTAATGGTAGAGAGAGAGAGAGAGAGAGAGAGAGAAAGAAAGAAAGAGAGAGAGAGTGTGTGAGAGAGAGAGAGAGAGGAGGGGGAGAAGGAGAGGTAAAGGTAGAGAAAGAGAGAGAACGAACGAACGAACGAATGAATCAATGAATGATTGATTGAATGAATGAATGAATGAATGAATGAATGTGCTTGAGTGATCGATGGAGAGCGAAAGAATAGCACCTTATAATCTCCCCCAGGGGAGAAATCCTCGTAAATGAAGCGAACAAAAACAAGAAACAGGAGAGAATGATTATTAAGAAACAAGATCGGGAAGCGTGCTCGCGTTAGGAAAATTCTCTTTGATTAAATATATATTTCTTTACTTGTTCATTTATTTATCATTTATCCAATATTTATTTATTTATTTGTCTATTCATTCCTTGATTTATTTAGTTATTTTATTATGACAGAGCAAATTCAATTGAATAAAGATGGTTAAGGCTTATTCGTGAAAGAGATGAAGAATTCATTGTTCTTGATTGGAGTAAATTAAACTCATAAATAGTTAATTGAGGTCTCAGGTTGAGTGATTTTCATGAACATTGATCGCCATACTAAGTGGATAGCGTTGCATGACCTTTTCCGATGTGCATGGAATTAGGCAAAGAGAATGTAATTAGATATAATTAGAAGTACTTGCAAGGCCTAATTGATTTTTACGCCTATTACGGGAGCATGGAGGATGTCATAATGGGAAGGACTGTGCGAGAATTCCAAGCCATTCCCATTCTAGTAATACATTGAGCGTATTTAGGCAATTGGAGTGAGCGTCTCCGCTTTGGGTAGGAGAGATGGCCACTCTTTGTCGCACGAGAAAGTCTCGAGGAAGAAAAAGGGAAAGAAGAGTAAGAGGAGAAGGATGAGAAGAAGGAGGAGGAAGGTGAGAAGGAGGAGGAGGAGGAAGAGGAGGAGATGGAGGAGGAAGAGAAAAAGGAACAGGAAGAGGAGGAGGAGGAAGA
>NC_134803.1:33490535-33495535 GCF_046742065.1 Oratosquilla oratoria
CTTTGTAGGAAACGCAAAGAAATTGATAGCCTAGATATATGTCCAAGATTCTTTGCCAGCGAAGTTCTTCTTTATGTTCACATTTTTATAATTTTGAATATAAGTACTACGAAACTCTCGCCGTCAGCTAAGATATTGAGTTTCTTCCGCTTCCGTATCTGAAAGAGCAAGTTGGCTTCTGGTAAGCCGCTGGAAGTCTTGAGAAAGAACGAGCGTCACTGATATGTCGCATTCCAGATGCAGCGAAAGAAGAGAAAGACGAGATGGAGGAAGAGAAAGAAAGAGGAAAAGAAAAGTGGAGGGAAGGATGTGACTAAGGAGAGTACGTGTAGTCGAGGAAGGGGAAGAAAAGGAGTGAGTAAGGAAAGAAGAGCTCCCCTTGAAATATGTCGACCGAAGAAGTGTTTTGAAATCAACCGCGACTACAGGAGAGGATGAAGTGAAAAACGGGGGAAGAGACTAAAAGAAACCTCGGTGCAGGGAGGCAGGGCATAGGGGGAGAGGTGCTGGAAGGAGAGAGAGAGAGAGAGAGAGAGAGAGAGAGAGAGAGAGAGAGAGAGAGAGAGAGAGAGAGAAAGACAATTTAGACAGACAGAAAGACAGACATTTAGACATACAGACATGCAGACAGACAGACAGACATATAAGCAGAGAGAAAGAGAGAGAGAGAGAGAGAGAAGAAAGGGAGAAGGGACAGAGGAAGGTAAAAAGTGACGGAGGGAGGCAACGAGGGAAAAGGAAGGAAAAGGGAGGGAGGAAAGGAGGTCTACAGATAGGGATGGATGGAGGGAGAGAGGGCTAGAGAAAAGGAGGGAGTGAGAGGAGGAGGGAGTGGGGCAGGTTATGTAAGTTGGTCGAAGAACAACAATAAATACTTGGTGTCCACCACCTGCGTACACACCACAACCGATTTGGAGACGAAAGAAAAACGCCGAGCCAAGTCTTCATTTCCGTGCCCTCGAGCACCAAGTCTTCGGGAAGGAGAGGGAGACTGTTGGGCTAGGTTGTACAGGGGCTGAACACCGGTTAGGTTAGGTTAGGTTAAGTTAGGTTTGGAAACAAGGGGGAGGTAGTGGGGAAGGAAAGCGTGTAGAAAGTAGAAATAGCAACCAGGGCAGAAGATATAGAGTAAAAGAATGCATAAGAAGAAAAAATAAATTAAAAATAAGTAAAATAAGATTAATAAATGAAATACAATTTTATTACAAATATCAATTTGGTAGTAGGAAAAGGGATAAGTAAATATATAAATTGATGGGATGAAATAGATAAAAACAATTGATTGGAAGGATCAATTGGAAAGTAGAAAAACAAAATTAATAAAAAGTGAATGAAATTGCCTTTCAATGGACAAAGAAATACAGCCACATTTCAAAGTCGGACAATAATTTTTTATTGCTTATGTCTGCTTATAGATGGCGCCTTGATTATTTCATACCATGTTAGTGAACTTCATAGTCTCACTGCACTACTAAGTGAAAAATCTCTTAATTGTGATAGATTTAATCCTTCTCTGATAATAACCAGTTTAGAAAACACAGGATACCTTTGCATACGGAAGGAGCGAAAGGATCAAAATGTTGATATATATATATATATATTTTTTTTGGGGGGGGGAGGGATATGGTATGTAATCCAGGAACATTAGACGAATGGACGTGCTCAGGGATCGAATTTGGCTGTTTCTTATCCTCGTCACAACGCAGATAAGTTATCACTGACGGATAGTCAGACATATGGACTGTCCGCCAGAAAAGTCAGATACCGGCAGGAATAAACAACAGTGGCTTTGATAAGGAACAACGGAAAAGGGGGGAAAATATAGAACAGATCAACGTTGTTTTTACATAGATTCCTCCTGTCCATCCTATAGTCCTTTCCAACTCCTCCTCCTCTTCCTCCTCCTCCTCCTCCTCCTCTTCAAAGTAAACTTCGTCCTATTCTTCCTCACTTCCTTCTCTATTCTCCTACTACTATCCCTCATACATTTACTCATACTTTTCGTGCTATTCCTCCTATTTTTTTCTTGATCTCCTCGTTCACCGTCTCCTTCTCTTTCTCTCCTTCCTCCTGCTCCTCTTTCTCCTCCTCCCCTCCTCCTTGTCCTCTAACTCTTCCTACTCCTCCTCCTCCTCCTCCTCCTCCTCCTCCTCCTCCTCCTCCTCCTCCTCGTCCACGTCCTCCTCCTCCTCCTCCTCGTTCTCCTCGTTCTCTTCCTCATCCTCCTCGTCCCCCTTCTCCCATCTCCTCCTCCTCCTCCTCCTCATTCTCCTCCTCCTCCTCCTCCTCCTCCTCGTCCTCCTACTCCTCCTCCTCCACCTCCTCCTCCTCCCGTCCTCCTCTTCTATGTCCTCCAATTCCACCTACTCCTCCTCCTTGTTCTTCTCCTCATCGTCCTCCTCCTCCTCCTCTTCGTCCTTCTCCTTATCCTCATCCTCCTCCCCGTCATTTTCCTTCTCCTCGTCCTCCTCCTCGTCCTCCTTTTCCTGGTCCTCTTCCCTCCTCTTTTTCCTCCTCTTCTTTTCTTCTCTTTCCCACACCCAAGTTATCAACCTCATCTCCACAGCCCTTCAAGTCTTCCCTTCTACTCTCGACTCGAAACTTTTCTGGTCCTTAACTAAAGTCGTAACACTTGAGGAAGAGAGACTGAAGTTTCATATACTCATACACACACAGGCACACACACACACGCACACACACACACACACACACACACACACACACACACACACACACACACACACACACACACACACACACACACACACACACACACACACACACACACACACACACACACACACATACATATATATATTCAGGCAAACGTATTAGTTGGTGTATAGTGTGTGCATCACGCGTCTTAGAGAGAGAGAGAGAGAGAGACAGACAGACAGACAGACAGACAGTCCAAGAGAGAGAGAGAGAGAGAGAGAGAGAGAGAGAGAGAGAGAGAGAGAACAATTGATAGCACTGACGTGACATATCATCACACATGGAAAACACTTACATCATTTTGCGAGAACGTTCAACGGCGGCTCCCCTGAGAGTAGATTACCGAGTTTATCTCGTGTTTTGTGCTCAATTTTTGTGTTTTATAAATGTGTAACTCGTTATGTTTCAACGAAAGCATATTCCGGACTCGCATTCGGCCACGAGAAATTAACATTTAATCCTGCGAAACACGGAGTTCAAAGGTAAACACAGGACGAGTTCTCTCTTTATCTTTCCGCCTCTCTATTTCTCTCTCTCTCTCTCTCTCTCTCTCTCTCTCTCTCTCTCTCTCTCTCTCTCTCTCTCTCTCTCTCTCTCTCTCTCTCTCTCTCTCTCTCTCTCTCGCTCTCTCTCTCGCTCTCTCTCTCTCTCTCTCTCTCTCTCTCTCTCTCTCTCTCTCTCTCTCTCTCTCAGCCATTCTCTCTGTCTCTCTGTGTCTATCTCGGTCTCTCTGCCTCTCTCTCTCTCTCTGTCTTTCCGTCTGCCTCACTTTCTCTGTCTCTCTTTCTCTATCTCTCTGTCTGTTTGTCTCTCAGTCTCTCTCTGTCTGTATCTCTCAATCTCTGTCTGTCTGTATCTCTCTCTCTCTCTCTCTCTCTCTCTCTCTCTCTCTCTCTCTCTCTCTCTCTCTCTCTCTCTCTCTCTCTCTCTCTCTCTCTCTCTCTCTCTCTCTCTCTCTCTCTCTCTCTCTCTCTCTCTCTCTCTCTCTCTCCTCCCCCTCTCTCTCCACTTTCTCTAATCGCCTCTGCTTCTGCCTTTCCCTCCCTCCATTTTCACACCTGTATCTTCCTCTCTGTGCATATATATATATATATATATATAATGCATATATACATACTGAACATATATATATATATATATGTATATATATATATAACGCATATATACATACTGAACACACACGAACACTGAAAGAGGAATCTTCTAATTCACATACACGATTTCACGAATTTAATACACACAATACGCGCGGACATTATACCTAGCAGCAATCTCCATTCTTTTCCTCTACAACCTCGAACGAATTGGAACCGAACGGAAAAGTACTTAAATGGTGGCCTGAAGGAGGGCGAGTGAGTAGTGCGACCTGGGTTGGTTAATGGCAAAGACATACCAAAGAAGAGGATGGGGAGGGGAAGGGGGAGGCGATGCTGTGGTGGAGGAGGGAAAGGGGAGGGGCAACGATCCCGGGAACATGCCGAAAATGGGAAGGAAAACACAATTTGAATTTAAATCAATGGACTCAAGGCTGTCCGTCTCTGGCTGAACGCTCTTGTCGTCAAGTCTGTATTCGACCTCACCTACCTCTCCTTGTCTTCCTTCTCCTCCTCCTCGTCTCCTATTTCTCCTTCTACTACTTCTCTTTCTTCTCCTCTACCTCTTTGCTCTTATCTCTCTCTCTTTCTCTTATCCCCCTCTATATCCACTTTTTCCTTTTCCTCCTCTTCTTTATTTTTCACCATCATGCATTTGTTTGTGTGTTTTGTGTATGCATTCATTTCTGTGTGTGTTTGTATGCGCGCGCGTGTGTGTGTGTATGTTTGTGTGTGTGTTTACAAACTTGAATAAATATTGGTAGATACATAGGTTGTTGGTGCATAGATAGAGATATATAAATTGATAATAATGATAATAGTGTTTGATATATTGTTGTGTGGGTTTTCGTTCCTTGGAAAACCACAGTCCCACATCATTTGGCTCTGTCCCTCGGGAACTCCCATAAATCTCTCAGGGAAGGAACGTTGGACTGTTATTTGTGTTATATTAGTGTGGGACTATTTTTATGTCACCAGTTAATTGCGACATGAGATTGTCAACGTTTCTTCTGTAAAAAGATAAAGTGAATATTACTGAAGTTGATTGGAATAGATTTTGGCTACGAAGCCCCTATGATGTCTTATACGACCACCGCAAGCTAAGGTGACCATATTTAGCACGAATACGCCAAATTTAGCATATATTCTCTGAAAATAATATTATATTAATCAAAACGTATTAAACGGAAT
>NC_134803.1:33503035-33505535 GCF_046742065.1 Oratosquilla oratoria
TCCTCCCTTCTTCCCTTCCTCTTTCCCTACCTCCCTCCGTCTTTCCTTCCCTATCCCCTTACCCTCCTCTTCCCTCCCTCCCTTCCCTTCCCTTCCTCCACCACCGCCCTCCCTCCGTTCCTTATATAGTATATGTCTACCTCCGGCCCACTCTTCCTTCCGTTCCTCTCTTTCCCTCGTCTCTCTCTTTCTTCTATCCGTCTCTTCTCTTTTCCCTTCTCTTTCTTTCCTCCCTCTCTCCTTTTCTCCTTCCCTCTTTTCCTCCTTCCCTCTTTCTCTTCCTACTCCATCTTCCTTCTGTCTTCCTTTTTTTCCTTCCCTCCTTCCGTCCTTTCCTTCATTCCCCCCATCCCTCCGTCGTCCATCCCTCAATTCACTCCGTTTCTCCTTCTCCGCGTCCCTGAACCCACTCCCTTCATCCATATCTCCGTCCCTGCCTAACTTTCCTTCCTCTTTCCATCCCTCTCTTCCTTCCTCCTTTTCTCTCTTCCTCCCTCTCTCTCCTCCCTCTACTACCTCCCCTCCCTTCCTCTTTCCATCCCTCCCATTCTTCCTCCTTTTCTCCCTTCCTTCCTCTCTTCCTTCCCTCTCCCTCTCCTACCCCCCTCCCTCCCTCTCCTACCCCCCTCCCTCCCTCCCCTCCCCCTCTTTTCCCTCCCTCCCTCCCCTCCCCCCTCTTTTCCCTCCCTCCGCTACCCTCACCTCACCTTCTTCCCTCCCTCCATCTCTTATTTCCTTTCCATTCCCGCTCTCCCTTCATCCCCTACCCCCTTCCCTCTATCTCTCCCTCCCCTCCCCTCCCCTCCCCTCTCTCCCTCCTTCCTTCCTTCCTTCCCTTCCATCCCCGCCCTCCCTCCCTCCCCCATCCCCTTCCCTCTATCTCTCCCTCCCTCCTATCCCTCCTTCCTTCCCTCCCTCCCTCCCTCCCTGCCTCCCTCCCTCCTCCCATTTTGTTTCAGAGTCGCATCCGTCCGGATCCATCTGTCTAGCTCTGTCTGTTTGCCAGTAGTACGCAATGCGAATCTCCTCTTTTTTTTTTTTTTTTCCTACGATGGGTAGAATCCTGAAAAAAAAACCGGGAGATTGTACCTTTTGTTCCGTGAGATAAAATTGTAATTCTGTTGGCATTTGGAAACAAAGACCAGCGAGGGCGTGTCTGTTTAATCATGTCAAAATAATCCCTCGTCGCTCGAGCCACTCTGGCCCTAATGCCAGGGAAGCGCCAGGCTACAGTGCCAGACAAGGTCACCGATAAAGTAATTTATTTCTGTAGTCTCCATGAGATCTTCTCATTTGAATAAAATCACCTGGCGGTAGGTAGAATAAACGTCAAAATAAATCGAATGAGGTACTGGAAAAATTAATCGAGATAACTTGTGAATTTCAAGAATATTTTTTGTCCTCAAGCTGAATAAACTCGCCTGGGAGCAGGAAATAAACATATGATTGATAAATTCTTGAAGATGCTCATATGGTTTAAGTGTTTATAAGGTGGCGCCATCAGAGCTGAATAGAACTGTCTGGCTTTATTTTGTTTCATTATTTGAAAACAACATATCTTATGTCACAGTACGGGCAAATAGAAAAAAATAAATGTTTATTTTACTTTTATATATACAATATATATGCAAACCATTCTGACATCAGATATCACTTGAATATCTGACGCTGATAGAAGTATCTCTGAAACAAAAGAATACAAAAAAGCCAAACAAAAGTAGAAGATAGAACTTATTATTCATAGATATATTTATTCAGATCCACTGTAAATTGAGATTGACCAC
Organism: Oratosquilla oratoria; assembly: GCF_046742065.1. Classification (NCBI taxonomy): domain Eukaryota; kingdom Metazoa; phylum Arthropoda; class Malacostraca; order Stomatopoda; family Squillidae; genus Oratosquilla; species Oratosquilla oratoria. Next base: position 33,504,820 of record NC_134803.1, read on the forward strand.
CAGGGCATCTTTACGAAGAAAAGAATATATGTTGCAAGGCATTTCATAGAAAAGGGAGTAGAGATTGACTGCTATTATTAGAAAATCTTTCGGTAGATGCAAAAATAGAATTCTAAATACACAAAGATAAAACATATACATATTTTCTTCCAATGCAAATGGTCATATGTAATTCAGATGAGGGATATGTTGTAAGATATATGATGGAAAAGGATTGGTCAAAAACTTTCTTATTTCTTCGGTATTTATTTATTTATTTATTTATTTATTTATTTTTCATTTATTTATTTACTTTTGAGAAAGAGAAATTGGATCCAAATACACTATTGATATCAGATGCCATATTTCCATCTACGATAACAGATCACAAATCGGCAAACCACATAAAAGGCAGATATCAGGTAGACAAGACCATGGACTCTGTAAAGCAATTGGTTACATAAGCCTACAGACAAGAGAAGTGGTACACATGATGAGTTCGTAAATAACAGGAAAGCTTTTATGATATGCACTCAGGAGCTCACCTTCCTAATGTCTTAAGATAGTTTCTAAGACCTTATTGGACTATTGTGAAGGATAACATCTCCTCATTCTTTCAAGTAACCTGCAATTTAGGGCTTATCATAACCTAATACTAAGTCATTAAAATCAAGGGCACTTGTGTCTAAAAGATGTATTTCTTTAAGCCTTAAAATTTTTACAGATTACGTATACTT
>NC_134803.1:33510535-33535535 GCF_046742065.1 Oratosquilla oratoria
TCTTGAAGGAGCTCCAACGTACAGATCGAGAAGTAGGAGCGTTGATCTATCCGGAGAGGTGGTCGTGAGGACCCTACACTAGGAGGCACGTAGCTGCGTCGAAGCCTTTACGTTTACCCTTGCGCGTTGGGACTATCGGGGCAGCTGCTGAGAATCAGAAAAGAGCGCGGGACTCGAACACATAACTAAGGGAGTGCGAGAAAAACACCGTTTTGTGGGAGGTCCTTATTTCAGAATAGACTCATCCTCATAGCCAAAATAGATTAATAAAGCTTAAAAATCGTAGAAATATTTAGATCAGGTGTTTATTCATTTGTGGGAGGCTATCTGAAACTCATTACGAGTTGAATGAGAATCGTATTTCAATCACTGAAGGTCTCTTCTTTGTGAACACGATACCAAGGCTTCAGTGAGATATCGCCGGAATTCTAACTTCCAGTCGCTCAGAGAAATGTTACAAATAACTAAAAGTCACGTTAATCCCTAAAGGACAGGAAGTTTTATTTAACTAAATAATGTTGTTTTTATGGCAGCAATGAAAATATACATAGATAATTTCCGGCCTCGGATTAACTATTCAAAGATTATAGCTACATAAACGGTTAAGGCTTTAAATTTTGTTAATAACGTGTGTCACAAGGCTCCAGCCACTATTAAAAGTACTGTATAGATGGGGTATATATTTTTTTATATTATGTACTTGTATGGATAATACATTCATGCATATGTATATATATATATATATATATATATATATATATATATATATTTGTAATGCTGTGATGTGTAAATGATATGTTTATTTGGTGAAGATACTATTGTAGATTAAGTCAAGGTATGATACCGGTACACATTATATATATACATATATATATATATATATATATATATATATATATATATATATGTGTGTGTGTGTGGGTGTGTGTGTGTGTGAGTGTGTGTGTGTGTGTGTGTGTGTGTGTGTGTGCATGTGTGTGTGTGTGTGTGTGTATGTGTGTGTGTGTGTGTGTGTGTATGTGTGTGTGTTCCCGCGCGTGTGTGTATGTGTGACTTTCCGGTTTTCTATGTTTAGTCGGATTTTAAATCAATCCAATCCCCTCTGCAAACCACGTTACACGGTCGGAAGCCAAATCCCCTTCAGACGAGTTGCTAATCCCCTTCAGAAGGCGTAATAATCCCACTCCCTTGCCCCATCACCTCATCTCCGTTCCATATGTCACAACGTATGTATACAGTGTGGGATGTTTCACATAACCCTTAGGAAATGGCTGGGTCGTAAGGGCGAGGCGAACATTGCAATATCGAAGTACTCTGGCCCTTCGTAAGAGGTGGCAGACCTCCAGAGGATGTCGAAGGAGAGTCTTGTGTCGTAAACACTAAACAAAAGCACTACATACAGTAAAGAGGCATCTTGGGAGTACATAAGGGTGATAGAGACTGGGGAGGAGTGATAAGAGGGGATGCGAGCTGATGAGAACCGGTATCCAAGCTAGTGACATATGGTGACGATGATTGCACTGATGGTGGGGAAGATCATGGTGATGGTGTCGTTCTTGGAGAAGTTAATGGTGGTCATCGAGGGCAGATAGACAAAGGAGATAGTAGTAACGGTGTTAATATGGTGATAGTGGTGAAAGTTGTGGTGGTGGTGAAGGTTTGCCGGCAACGATGACTGTCGCGGCGATGGTAAACGAGGTGATGTAGTGGTCCCAGGAATATCGGTAGTAGACAATACAAGAGCAATTTTAATCATGAAAATGGTGGTAGTACCAGTTAGAGGCCCGACAATTAGACCTAAACGGGAAGTTAGGGATCTTTAAGTACCACAGTAATAATGTTAATGAAGGATACGGGAGGAAATGAAGAAGAGATCAAACATTGGGAAGTGAGAAAAGAGAGCAAGACGAAAGGTAAATATTTTAAAGAGGAGGAAAACAGGAGTGAATACAAAAGAAATAGGGAGATGAGAGTGAATAAGGAATGAATGAGAGTAAGAGGGAATAATAGGGAGCAAATGAGAGAAGAATTGGGAATTGAAGGAGATAAGGAAAAGGGGGAAACAAGGAAAGGGAAGGGAGAGAAAGGAAAAGACATTGGGAGTTTCAGGAGGAAAAGTGAGAGAATGGGAAAGAAAATAGGGAGTTTGCTTGATAAGAAAGGAAGGGAGATGATAAACAAAAAGTAATTATTATGTTGCATGTAAGGAATATGTAAGTTACAAAGGAATAATAGAAGCAAGAGCGAATTTAAGGAAAAAGCGGGAAGCAGATAAAAGCAAAAAATTAATAAATAAATCAGTAAGTAAGGAAATTGGAACAAGAAGTGAAAAACTGAGATAAAAGTGGAAATTAGTTTCAGCATAGATCTAGGAGAGTCGGAATATAAGAAATGTTATGAATTAGTGTTAATGAAGGAAATACAGAAAAGGAGAGAAAGAGATTAAGGATATACATCGAAGAAGAAAGAAGACGAAAGAAGAGGATGAAAATGAGAAGAAAATTAAAAAGAGTAACGGAAAGGAACAGAATGAGAAAGATGAAAGAATTAAATAGAAATAGTAAACTGTGGAAATAAAAAAAACGTAACAATAAATGAGAGAGACAAATTTCGTATAGAAAGTAGATGCAGTCAACGAATATAGAAATAGTAGAAAAGGGGAAAAAAGAGAAGAAAAATTTTGGTATAGAAAACGAGTAAAGAGAAGGATGATTATGGGAAAAGGAGAGTAGAAGAGAGGAAGAGAAACAGTGATGAAGAAAGAGGGAGACAGACTCGGGATGGGAAAGAGAGGGAAAGCAAGGAATGTGGAGGAAAAGAAGTAAGAAAAATAAAAGACAAAGATAACTCGATCATATGAATAAGCAGTGACAAGAAAAAATATAATGCCAAGAACAAAAAGAGAGAGAGAGAGAGAGAGAGAGAGAGAGAGAGAGAGAGAGAGAGAGAGAGAGAGAGAGAGAGAGAGAGAACAAATGTTAAGAAGCGAAGAGTCTAAATAAAGAGCGGGGAACAAGAAAGGGTACGAGGAAAAGAATGATGCTACATACAGTAGGCTACTTGTGTATTTTCTTTTATATTCGGGTCGCGGGATCTGATGGAACCCACCGTCGTTGCGGGAGGAGATAGGGAGTAGGGAGAGAGTTGATAATGGCAAAGAGGGATAGAACTTCTTTCAGACCCGTAACTCCCTCCTCCCACAGAATCCCTGAATGAAATTGTCTGCTGGCAAGCACTATAACATACGTGACACACTTAACAAGACAACTAGCACTGTTTTTATTGTTAAAGTACCGAGTTTATTATGGCATAACATCGTATAGGGATAGCTAGAAAATAGGGTAGGAATAGCTCTAGAGCAATCATTTCCAAACTTTTCTAGGGTGATGCCCTCTTGATTTCTATCTAGGCGGATTCCTAGCGCCCCCGCCCCTACATACATGCGATTTTATCTATTTATTATTTATTTATTATGTATTTATTTATTTATTTATTTATTTATTTATTACTCCTACTTTGATCTACGTAACAAAGCTATGCATTCGTTTATAATCCTTATGTCAGTTTCATCCTTTACAAATTGCATACGTGTTAATGAAATATTTTATCATTCAGAATTTATGAAAAAAAAATATATATATATATACTAACTACTACTAATGCTAGCCTGTCGCCCCACAATCACCTCACTTTGCCTCGCCGCCTCTCCAGAGCTTTCTACCGCCCACTTTGGGAATCCATCCTAAAGCGGACCTGAGTTATGGAAAACTAGAGACTCAAATACATATCATCACATATGGTTAGGAAAATATAGGAAAAGGTTAACCACTTCAAAGGAGTAAGTGCTTAGGTAAACAAAATAAAATTAATACTTTACGTATCAGTGCATGCGTATGTACTGTATATGGGTGGTGTGTGTATAATTGTGTGTGTGTACTTTTACGTGCGCATGTGAGTGTTTACGTGCGTGCGTTCCTACATGTGGTGGATTACTGTTGTTACATTTAATGACCTCGCAGGCAATGAAGATGTAGTAAAAGTTGAGCGAAGGATCCGAATTGTTGGACAGTGCGGGTAGTGTCCTTGCCTTCCCTTACCACCTCTCGTATTTCCCTCTTTACTTCCCTCCTTACCCCCCCCTACGTACCTTCCTCCTTACCTTCCTCCTTACCTCCCTCCTTATCTCCAACTTTATCTCTCTTTTCACCTCACTCCTTACATAACTCCTTACATTCCACCTTACTTCCCTCCTTACCGCCTTACGTTCCACCTTACCTCCCTCCTTATATCCCTACTTACCTCCCTCTCCACATCCCTTCCAGCCTCCCGTCTAACTTCACTCTTACCTTTCTCCTAACCTTCTTCCTTGCCTCCCGCCTTACCTCCCACCACATCTACCTCCCCATTCTACCCCCTTCCTCTCCTTACCTCCCTCCTTACCCTCCTCCTTACCTAACTCCTTACCTGTGTTATCTCCCTCCTTACATTTCTCACCATCTACCTCCTTATCTCCTCCTTCCCTCAAATCTCATTTCACTCCTCAAGTTCCTCCTTGCCTAATTCCTGAACTTGTTCCTTACGTACATTACCTCTAGTTTTACCTTCCTTCATATTTCTCTAATTACTCGACCACATACTAACTACCGATATATCCCACTTTAGTTCCCCTTTATTTCTGCTCACATTTTATCTCTTTTTTTTTATCATTGCGTCACCTCATCTCTTTTAGTCCCATCATATTCCATTCTTCTGATAATTTATCACTCCATCCTGCTCTCTTTTCCGACTACTTTAACTAGATGTACTTTCTCCCTCTACTTCATCATGCTTCACTAGTCTTTTTCATTTTTCCCCCGTCATCGAAGTTATGACCATCTGTGAATCCTCGTCTTCACATTTCCAATCCATATCCTCCGCACCCCCATACCACCATCACCCCGTCTCCTGGTCCCTCTCCACCTTCTCTCCACCTTCAGCTCACCCGTGGAACACTCCCTCCTTTCTCACTTCCTGACCCCCCCCCATTATCCCCCCCTCCCCCCACCTCCCCCTCCCCTTCCCCGTTAGGGCCTCTGAGGGCGTTGCTTCGTGTGGTCATAACGCTTCTTACCTTGCGTGCAAATATCTCTTTCGTCGCCGCCGACAGCCGAGAGGAGAGCCTCCTTCCCGAGCACCCTCAGCAAAAGCAACCCTGCTCACGTGGAACGCGGAGATGCAGAGTTTAAGGAGGAAGAAATTCGTTTATCTATGAATATATAGTTGTATATTTTTCTTATTTCGTTGTGTGTGTGTGTGTGTGTGTGTGTGTGTGTTATGTGTTGTATGCATTCATACACACATTATATGTGCATGATTATAGTATACGCACTCCCCGTATTCTGTATTGACTACATATTCTATACAGTATTCTCCTACCATCAGAGGCTAGTCTGCACCCTAAAAACAGTGCTGATCACTTTGAACTTGTATAGTGCCTCCTCTCCTTTACATTTCTAAAATTCTCCTTTACTTCAGCTACCTACCTCTTCCACAGTCATTTCTCTCATCCCAGACTTCCCAACCTCACCCTGAATAGGTTGAAAACTCCCGGAACATTTCTATGTCCAGTGCCGCGTCTCCTCTTGTTTATTCATTTTAACCTACTGAGGAAGTTTTCTGAATACTTGGACTGTTCTTACCGAGCAGGTATCTACCCTTCCCCCTCCCTCCTAAAAAAATAAAGAAAAAAAAATGTCCCCTTTCAGACTCCTCCCTACTTTCTTTAGTGGAAAGAAAGGGAGGGTGGGAGAATGCTTCTTTCATGTGATTTATTAGTCAGTAGTTTCTTGGTCTTTTCTCCCAGGAAGTAGTCCTATTCCCCAAAATGGAAAATTCTGTAAGACTTTCTTCGCCGGGAAGCAGAAGAGAATGGGATTTTCACAACGCAAGTCTTGTGTAACTTTTAGGATAATTCTAGGTAACTTTTCTTTGCAAGAAATCTTCGCCTTGCTACCTTCTCCCTTCTACTAGGACGTGGTAACTATTTTCAATATGATGGTATTAGCTGTCTACATCTTTGCAAACTTATTTCTTTTTAACTTTTTATTTACTAATTTTATTTTATCTTATTATATTTTCTTTTCTATTTCAATTTTATCTAATCTTATTCTATTTTTATTATATTTAATCTTATTCTGTTTTGTTTAATTTTATTTAGTAATATATATTTTTTTTTGTTTTTATGTTTTTATTTATGCTCTGCTTTTGCGTTTTCATTTCCTGATATTTATGTTTTCGCAAGTCTAATTACTCTTAAGATTTTTTTTGTTCTTTCTTTTAAGACTTGTTTCCTTTTTTGAAGAAATGTTATCTACTTTTTCATTTTGAGAAGCTTTTTAAACTCTTAATTGGAGAAACTTTGGTCACGTAAGGAGTGCTCAGCTCTTTTTTAATGTAATTTATATTCATGTATGTATTTGTTTACTAATTTATTTATTTATTTATTTATTTATTTATTGAGGCATCTGTTTATTTGTTTATCTATCTTTTTATTTACTTATTCTTCTATCTATTCCTTTACCTATTTATTTATTTACTCTATATGTTCATTTATTCACTTTATTCATATATTTATGTATTAATTTAATATTTTCATTTATTCGCTCATTTTATTATTCTTCTGTCTGTATTTGTGCTCTGGAAATCTTTCCTCCATTCACGCTTTGAAAAAGTTTCAACTTCTTCCTTTAAAGTATATTTCTTGTACTCGTTTGGAGATAGTTCAAATTGTTTATCTATTGGTTTGTGTATTTCCTTGTTTGTTTATTTATTTGCTTTATGTACATATATATTTATATATTTACTTCATCTATATATTCATTTATTAATTCATTCTATGTTTTCATTTGTGTATTCATTTCATTTTTTGTGCGCTGGAAACCTTTCCTCCATTCATGCTTTGAAGAAGTTTCAAATTCTTCCTTTAAATTATATTTCTTTTCCTCCTTTGGAGATAGTTCCTCTGATCTTTTTATTTGAAGAAAAATATCCCATTTTTGGGGAGGACATTTTCCCCTATCTTTGGGAGAAGCTTCCTAGCTTCTTCGTCTTTTGGAAACGCTTCCGGTCTCGGACACATTCCCCCGAAGAATTCCATCGGCCTTCAAGTTCTGATCGCAAAAGGAATCATTCCCGCACTTTGATGAACCTCAATTCGAGAGAACCTCCCTCAGGACCTTCGTTACTGTTCCTCTCTGTATAGCTGATTTCGTCTTCCTCACCTTTGCCTCCTCCTTGAATCTTCTTCCTCCTTCTTCTTCGCCTTGCACACGTTCGCCTTGCCCATTCCCTTCTCCTTCTTCCGTTGTACCGCGGCCTCCTTCCTCCTTATCTATTTCACTTCCTCTTTCCTCCCACCTCCTTCTTCTTTCATCTTGCTTGCTACTTGCAACTTCCTTTCTCTTCCCTTTCTTCCCTTTTTTCTCTTTCCTTGTACCCAATCCTTCGTCCCCCTCTTTCCTCCTTCCATCCCCCTCGTCCCTTCTCCCTCCTCTCTCTTCCTTCCTCTCTCCTTCCTACTTCTTTTTCCTTCTTCTATTTTCCGCATTTCCTCCTCCCTACTCTCTCCTATCTCTTCCTATTTCCTTCTGCCCTTTTCCCACCTCAAACCTCCTACTTCCCTTCTCTTACCTGTCACCTCACTCTAACTTTATCTTAGTTTTCTTTATGCCCTTTCCTTTGTATTTCTTCTTACTTCTCTTTCCCTTTTTCATTTCCTCCGTCTCTCCTCTTCCCTCCATTGCCTTCAATTTCATCTTCTCTTTTTTGTCATCCATCATCCAAATATTATAATTACCCTTATTCCTCTTTAGTCCTTCTCTTTCTCCATTTTTCATATTTGATTCATGCCATTTTTTCCTTCCCCCTTTTTTTATTTCACAAATGTTCCACCAAATGTTTTGTATTTCATTTCCATAAAAGAGAAGCTTTTTCTCTCTTGAAAAAATGTAAATCGACTGTAAGCCTCTCAACCACTCTGTAACCTCGGTTCGTTCATAAGAAAGATTTTCTAAAAAGTTTTAAATCGTGACTCTACAGTCACCATCAACCGACTCCATTTTCTTAGTTCCTTTTTCCAATTTCCTTCTCCTCTCTTCCATCCCCTGCTTACCTTTTCATTTCCTCCCATATTCATTTCCTACCCATTCATTTCTTCAATCTCCACTTTCTCTTTAGCCATTTCTTCAGTCTTTACTTCCTCTTTACCCATTTCTTCAATCTCCACTTCCTCTTCAGCCATTTTTTCAATCTCCACTTCCTCTTTACACATTTCCTCCCTCCACGTACTCTCTTTCCTCGTTTCCGCCTCCCTTCCATTTATTAACTCCTCATTTCACTCTTCTCGATCTTCATCCCTGTTTCATTTCCCCGTCCTATTTTCCCACTTTCTTCCCCCGCATTTCCTCCCCAACTCCAGATTCTCTTCATTAAATTTTCATTTCACTCTTCTCAATCTTCATCCCCGTTTCATTTCCACTTCCTCCATTTCCACTTTCTTCTTCCACATTTACTCCCCAACCCCAGATTTTTTTGATTTTTTATTTCTTCATCTTTTCCCCTTCCTCATTTTTCCTTCCCCATTCTAACCCTGCCAACGCCTTTATCACCTTTCCCCACTCCTTTACCTCTTTCCCTATTTCTTCCTTCCTCATTTGCTTCCTCCCCATATCCTATCTCTCCACTTTCTTCCTCCCCACATCCTTCCTACTTCTTTCTTTCCTTCTTTCTTCCTCCCTATTTTCTCCTCCGTTTCCTCCCTGCCTGATTCCTCCCTATTCTGCTCCCCCTCCTCCCCTCCTCGTACCCCTCCCCTCCTCTTACCCCTCCACCTTCCCCTCCTCGTCTACATTAGTCACGCTATTTTCCAGAAGATAAATTCCTAATTGCAGATCAACCCCATCTACGCTGAAGATTGTCTTCACCTCTTTCAACACAAACCTTTCTCGTGGATCAGTCCCTTTCGCCTATTCCATACTTACACTCAATACCTCAACCCCCATCACTGCTCGCATTGCACCTATTATCCCTATAATCTTCAAGAACACATAATTTTTCTATTGAGATTCTCAAATATATATATATATATATATATATATATATATATATACATATATATATACACATACATATATATATATATATATATATATATATATATATATACATATATAATATATATATATATATACATATAATATATATATATACACATACAATATATATATATATATATATATATATATATATATATATATATATGTGCGTGTGTGTGTGTGTGTGATTGAATCAAAGGCATATTTTTTTTTTTTTTTTTTTTTTTAACTCCCTGTTTCGAGTCTTAGAAACTGGCGATAGAGAGAACTATGTGTATCGATTTTTTTTTATGTCATCAACTCTCCTTTCATGTGACCACCCCATTACCTGATACATCCTACACCTCATAACCCATTCACCATTACTTCTTATCTCCCATTATCACATCGTCTCTTTAATGGTCACTTCTCATAATCACCCAATATGATCCGACCTATCCCCCTCTAGATGACCTCTAATAACCCCTATTAACCCAGAACCCATACCTTAAGCTAACCCCAACCCATAATCTAGTCCATCCTCTGCCTTCCCCAAGTTTCTTGTAATTTCAAATCCCAGAACACCATTATACTAGTACTAATTACTTTGTAATCCATAATTACCTTTACCATCGTCATTCATAATCCCTATCAACTAAACTACAATTAACCTAACATTCCTAGTATGTCCCCAACCTATGAAATCCTCATTACGCTGGTAATTCTTCGTATTCTCATGAACCTCCTATACAACCTCCTCCCCCAATGATATCCCCCCCCCAAGAAACTCCCCATGGAACCCTCCATACAACTCCCTCCCACACACACACACAGGATACGCTAATCTATGAAATCATCGTTACTCCTGTAAGTCTTTGTATCCCTATGGACTCCATATACACCATCCCCATGACTTCACCAAGAACTTCCCCATTCCATGCACCCCCTCCCCCATGCATTCTCCCCTTAACCCCCTTTGCGCCTACCCCAGGAGACAGGGGCGTGAAAAAGCGGGGGGCATTACGTGTGCCCTTCCGACTGTCGCTTGTTTTATCGTCCATTTCGGTGCCGCTTAAACGACCCTCCGGGGAACCTCTGGCTTCTGCATTATTTACACACGGGGCCGACAGCAAATGGGATGGGGTCGGATGGGGCGAAGGAAGGGCACTAGGGAGGAGAAGGGAGGGGAGGAAAGGAAGGGAAGAGGGAGGGACTTAGAGGAAGGGGAGGGAAGAGAAGGGACGGGGGAAGGACCTATAGGGAGGGTATGCTAAAGGGAGGGCGCAGAGGGAATCGGGGAGGGGAAGGGATGGCAAGAGAGGGAGGGCGGTAAGTGAGGGGGAGGAGTCTAGAGGGAGGGTAGGGAAGAAAGGGAGTGGAGAGATGCCTAGGGGGGAAGGGATGTTAGAGGTAAGGCGTGGAAGGGATCAGAAATGGGAGTAGGGGAAGTGAAGGGAGAATAGATTAAATTGGAGTAATTGATTAGGAATATTTGATTACAAAGTTGGTGGGGATGAGGTTGATGGAGAAGTAGGTGAATGAGAAGGTGATGGGCATATAGTTGGTGATCGTGATTGGGAGAGAAGGACTGTGATAGAGATGTATATTCTCGTGATGGGAAGAAAGTTGGTAAATTGGGGTCGAAGAAGAGGGAAGAGAAGGGGAGGAGAGGAAGAAGAGAATGGAGGCACATGGGACAGGGAAAGGGAAGGTTTATGGGGTTTTGGGGGAGGAAATTAGTATATAAGAAGACATTACGTGGGGGAGGGTAAGAACTAAAAGCAAGGGAGGGATAGAAGATGGACGGAGGAAGGAAGGAAAGGGGAAGCCATCGGAGAGAACGAGGTAGGAGAGGAAGTAGCGAGTGAGAATATTTAGAGCAGGAGAGATTGCATTATAATAAAAGGATATTATGCAGATGAGGAATTAAAGGCTTGTTAATATAGATGGATCTAAAGATTTTATAGTCGGTGGAAGACGGGTGTGTGTAAATTAACGTACAAGAAGACGAAATGTCGGAGATGGAGGGAATGACTACCGTGATTTACTTCTCCAACACAAACATTCATTGGAGACTTTATTTCTCTTATAGAGATGAAGGTGGAGATGGAGACAGAGTTAGACAAAGAATAGGGGAAACTGAAAGAAGAGGAGGAGAACAAGGCGGAGGACGTGGAGGGGAAAGAGGAGGAGGAAGAGGAGAAAAAAGAGGAGGGTGAAGGGATAAGAGGAAGGGGAAGAGGAGAAGAGTGGCTGCGAAGATGACGAAGAGATGAGATAGATATGATTTGAGGAAGAGAAAAATCAGGGAAATAGCACCGAAATGGGGAGATATTTGAAGGAGGAGCCTAGTGATGGGGGAGGGAACGGGTGAAGTGAGGTGCGATGAGGTGAGGGACAAAGGGGAGATGATGGGGTAGTCCTGGGGGAAATGTGTGACGTAAAGTGAAGGTAGAGTAAACTGAAATGGAGGCGTGGTATATGAGCATGGCGAGGGGGAAGGATGGCAAAGGAGGAGGGGGAGGAGGAGAGAGATGAATGAGGTGGAGGGTAAGAGGGGAGAAGAAAGAGCAGGAGAAGGAGGAGGAAGTAGAGGAGAGGAAGAGGAAGAGAAGTGCAAATTTTATTGGCCAAGACTCTACCAATTATCTTCTGTATGATAAATAGTCTTACTGAACGAGATGTAATGTTAGTTCATTCTTAACCATAGCATCAACTTCCATTTTCTGATGTAAGTGCCATGGAGTATTACATGATGAAGTTAACAACATTAATAGAGTACTAATGCTTTAATATTCTATCTAATATATCTTTCATGGTGTTTGTAATACTTTCATAATGGTTCAAACGTCTGGCATTATCGTTTGGTACTGACAATTACTTAAGTATTGTTGAAATTATTGACTATTTAGATTGCCTTTGATTACATGCAAGGTGTGCTCATTGTCAATAATGAAAATGTTGATAAAATATTGCATGTGCTTGGGTCGTGTGGTGTGTGTCTTATGCGCTTAATTTTTTGTTATGCGTTTGAATTGTGCGTACGCGTGTATTATGCGTGTGTGTTGTGTCATACGTGCTGTATTGTGTATACATGTCGCGCGTACGTGTTTTGTACGCATGACGTGTGTGTGTGTATGTGTGTGTGTGTGTATGTGTGTGCGTGTGTGTGTGAGTGTGTGTGTATGTGTGTGTGTGTGTGTGTGTGTGTGTGTGTGTGTGTGTGTTTATAGGTGTGTATGTCTGTGTATTTGTGTGTGTGTGTGTGTGTTTATAGGTGTGTATGTCTGTGTATTTGTGTGTGTGTGTGTGTGTGCGTGCGTGTGTGTGTGTGTGTATTTTGGGGGCATTGCAAGAGCAACAACCTCCTCTCAGTATTTTTTTCAAAACTTTTTTCTGTTGTATTCTTGCACTGTGCGAGTTAGGTGCAAGCAAAGTAGACGAACAAAATTGAAAACTCGAATTTAGAAAAAAAAATAGAGACTTAGGTAATTTTTTTGAGATTTAAGAGATGAGATTCAAGGAAATCAAGCTTCATAAGGCATGATGGAATGGCGTTTCACTGGATATTGGGGTTAAAAGAAATGTGTTTTGTGAGGGGGCGAATGAGATGAGGAAGATGAGAGGGGGATGAGGATAAGGTGGCGCGTGGGGGTGAGGGTGGAAGGGGGGATTTAGGCATCGAAGAGAGCTCGACACATGAAGGAATAAAGTCAGAATATGACTGACAATCCGGGACAAATGATCCGACGATGTGATCTAGGAGGGAAGGAGAAGAGGGTCTTTAGGTTGCAGAGTTGCTACTATGGGATTACAGAGGTCTTCCAGAGAGAGGAGAAGAGGAATAGGAGGGTGGGGAGGAAAGGGTGGCAGTTGGTAGGAAAAAGAGGAGGTCGGGGAAGTTTTGGAAGGAAGGCGGACGGGGGGATAAGAAGAGGAATTAGAGAGTAAGGAAGGAAAGAGGAAGTTAGTTTAGGGGGAGAAAACAGAGAGAATGTTGAGGAGAACAATGAGTGGAGTGTTACACTCGTAAAATGCAGGGAAGAGATGGAAAAGGGTGAAGTGTGATTATAGGGGAGGGGAAGGGAGAGTTGGTGAGGAGATGTGAGGTTATGTTAAGATTTGGGGGATAATGGGATCGAGAGGAAGTAGTAGGGGATTTTTTTTTTTTTTTTTTTTTGGGGGGGAAGGGTTTTAGAGTTGCCGGGTAGGAGAAGGGAGGAAGAGAAATATAAGGGACAACAACGGGAAGCTGTAAGGTTTTTACGTGTAAAGGCAGAGAGTATAAAGAAAGCAGGAGGGGGTGGAAGGGGTATGTATGGTGAAAAATGGAGTGCGGTAAGGTTTTTTAAAAGATACAGGTGGAGGGGATTTGAAGGAAGAGGGAAGCGAAAGGAAGCAGAAGAAGGAAAGTGTGAAATAGTTAGAAAAGAGAGTAAAGGTAGTAAAAATAATGGTATTAGTAGTAGTAGTAGTCGTAGTAGTAGTAGTAGTAGTAGTAGTAGTAGTAGTAGTAGTAGTAGTAGTAGTGGTAGTGGTAGTGGTAGTAGTAGTAGTAGTAGTAGTAGTAGTAGTAGTAGTAGTAATAATGGTGGTGGTGGTAATTGTAGCAAAGTTAGTAATAGTAAAATCTGAGAAATGGATGGAAGAGGGTAAGGGGAAGGAGGGTAAAAGAAATGTTTGAGATAAAAGTGGAGCAGGCGAAGGGAGGATGTACAGAGATAAAGGGGCGGAAGAACGGAAGAAACAAAAGAAAGATGTCAGGGGAAGGAAACAGGATAGTGTAAGGACGTAAGAAGAGAAAGAAGGGCTCGGAAGGTGAGATGAGGGAAGCTGAGGGGAGTTGATGAAGATTTACAACAGGATAAAAAGAGAAAAATGTGAGAATTTGAGAGCGGGCTGTATAAAGAGAAAGGAGAGGGAGAAAGGTGGGTGTGGTAGAAAGGGAGGATTGAGGGACATGGAGGAAACGGAAGGAGAAAAAGATGGTAATGGGAAGGAGAATGTTAAGACGAAGGAGAGGGAAGTATATGGTAAAATGAGAAGATAGAATGAAATACAAGGATTAGGTTAAAGTTAACGAAGGGAAAATTATAGAATAAAAGGCGTGGAAAAAAAAGAGAACCAGGAGGATAATTATAAGGAAGAAGAAATATTACGAAACATTCGAAGACTAGCTGTGGATATTGTAAGGAATTCTGTCAAGAAACATGAATCCATTTCTTAAGTTGAATAAAAAAATTCTTAATTTAACCATATTATAAAAGTTCTAACGCAGTTGAAAGGCTCAGTCGAAATATCATTCTGTTAGGTAATGTTTGTTCCTCAGATAAAAATAGTCACCTGATCTTAGGTACAACATAATAGTAACTCCTCCACTTACTCTCTCATTTTCCTCTCCTTCTCTCCCTCTCCTTTCCTCCTCTCCCATTCCTCTCTCACCTCTCTCACTCACCTCTCTCTCTCTTTCTCTCTCTCTCTCTCTCTCTCTCTCTCTCTCTCTCTCTCTCTCTCTCTCTCTCTCTCTCTCTCTCTCTCTCTCTCTCTCTCTCTCTCTCTCTCTCTTTCTCTCTCTCTCCTTTCTCATTCTTCCCTCTCCTTCTCCTCTTTCCGTTCCCTCCCTCCCTCTTCTCTCCCCCTCTCCTCTCTCCCTTTCCTCCTTCCACTTTCCTCCTCTCTCTCCCTTTCGGCTAAAGGAAATCAGAGAAAATATAAAAGCCTGAGGAAGTTTCTTAACAGATGCTGTCGAGAAGTAAAGACGAAGAGGCCGAAGACAGGAAGGGAGGGACAGAGATAGATCCTGAAGGAATGTGAGTTGAGAAGAAAAGTCAAGAACCAAAAATGTGAAAAAGCAAGATGTATCGATATCTGACGAATACAATGGACCATTCGGGGATCATTGGCAAAGAAAGAGTGGATGAAGGAGTAAAAGAGGGATTCGGTTAAAAAAAAGAGCAGAAGAGGGACTCTAATATAAGGAGAAAAAATGCAGGACTCACTGAAGCAAGTGAGGGGAAAGGGACCATAACTGTAGCTTAAGTAGAAACTACAGGATTAATAATATTACATAGTATTCCATATTGCACAATAGTATTGATTATGTCGGATTACTATTGAAAAGCCATGTAGGGCAAATAATACTACGAGTCAATAATAATGGTCATGGAAAAGCAGCCTTAGCCATGAAGACGTAGACTTCAAAAGGTGAACATGGAAGATACACACCGACGTTTCTCCTTGAAAAAAAAAATCAACAGAATCACACACTCACACCCACACCCACACACACACGCACGAACACATGCACTCAGGCACACACACACACTCAAGCATACACACACACACGCGCGCACACACACACACACAAACACACACACACACACACACACACACACACACACACACACACACACACACACACACACACACACACACACACACACACACACACACACACACACATACACCTACTCCCTTTCTCTCTTCTCTCTCTCTCTTTTTCTCTCTCCTTCTCTCACTCTCTCTCTCTCTCTCTCTCTCTCTCTCTCTCTCTCTTTTTTTTTTTTTTTCTCTCTCTCGCTTTCTCCTTCCTTTTTTTTTTTCTCTTTATGTCCTTTCGGTATTTCATTTTCATTTGGTGCAGTCACTTTTGTCCTAAATAGAATGATGATGTATTAGTGTTCTATTTGCTTCCTTTCTTTTTATTTTCATCTATCTATTCATCTTTTTATCATTTGAATTACTTCATGGATTATTTTCAGAAAAGAAAATATTTCGTAAAGTAAATAATTTATTGGATATATGAATAGATAAGAAAATATATTATCTAAGTATATAAGTGAATAAGTAGATAAGTGAATACATAAATAAGTAATACACATAAACAAATGAAGAGATAAATAAAACAATAATCGAGTAAATGAGGAAGTAAGCGAGGAAATAAAAATTCAGACACAGAATCTTTGATGAGCTAAACTGGGAGTGATATCCAAAACGGCATAAATTTTACTTTTTCTTTTTACCAAGAGGTCAGATGGAAGGGAAATGAGAGGAGGAGGAAGGGAGGTAACCAGGAAGGTAGAGCTAAAAAGAGAAGAGAGTAAAGGTTGTTGTTCTAGGGTCTGAGCAGAGCAGCGAAGTAATACAACGAGAGACGGAGAGAAGAGGAGGAGGAGAAGGAGGAGGAGAGTGACAACTGCGGCATGGGAAACAGGATTACTAATGGACGGGGGAATATGTTTTTATTTGTAAATGCTCCCCACTCCTCCTCCTCCTCCTCCTCCTTCTCCTCCTCCTCCTGCTCCTACTCCTCCTCCTACTCCTGCTGCTGCTGTTGCTCCTCCTCTTCCTCCTCCTCCTCCTCCTCCTCCTCCTCCTCCTACTTCTGCTCCTCCCCAGTCTTCCCCTCCTAATCCAAATTCTTCTCCTCCTTCTGCTCCTACTCCTCTCCCGCCTTCTCCTCCTACTCCAACTCCTTCACCTCCTCTTCCTCCTCCTCCTTCCTTTCCCTTTCTCCTTCTGCTTTATCTCCTACTCCTACTTCTTCTCCTATCCACCTTCTCCTTCCCCTCCTCTTCCTCCTCCTTCCCGTCCTCTTCCTCCTCATCCTTCCTCCTCTTCCTCTTCTTCCTCCTCCCTCTTCTCCTCCTCTTCCTCCTCTTCCTCCTCCTCCTCCTTCCATTCTTCCTCTTCGGGGGGCGGGGTCCAATAGTGCAAGTTTACGATGTAAAAGTGGGGAATATTATATTTTTTTCATCGTAGGCGGGCTTCCTCTTCATGGGGTCTAATGTAAGTTTATGATGTAAAAGGAGGAAATATAAATTTTTATTTGTAGGGGGTCTTCTGCTGTATTGGCCATTAATGGCAGTTCAGTATACGTGTATATATGTACGTACGTAAGTACAAATATATATATGTATATATATATATGTGTATATATATTATATATATATATATATATATATATATATGACACTCGATATGAGATCAACTATATTGTCTTTACTTTGCATGAAGCAGTCGCCCATGCAAGGGTTCGAATGCAAATGGTGTAGATTATTTCCATATATATATATCTATATATATACAAATATATATATATATATACATACATATATATATATATATATATACAGTATACATGTGTGTGTGTGTGTGTGTGTGTGTGTGTGTATGCGTGTGATTCACCTTGGTCTTTGGATCACTTATTGGTCTCGTGATTGACAGCTATTTCCCTCCCGGAAGAGAGCTCTGAGCTCGTATGGCCGATCTGTGGATAATGCTTTGACCTTACACACACACACACACACCCAACTCCCCGCCCACGAGAGTTGGAGTAACGATTCGAAGCTCAATGATACTGAAATTATTTCCAGCCCTGGGCTGGATTCGAACCCGGACCGCCGTAGTGACAGTCTGGGACTCTACCAACTGCGCCACCGAGTGGTGTGTGTGTGTGTGTGTGTGTGTGTGTGTGTGTGTGTGTGTGTGTGTGTGTGTGTGTGTGTGTGTGTGTGTGTGTGTGTGTGTGTTTATGTGTGTGTGTGTGTATGAATATTTATATATACAGTAAATGTTTATTATTATTATTATTATTATTATTATCATTATTATTATTATTATCATTGTTGTTATTATTGTTATTATTATTATTATTTTGTTATTATTATTGTTATTATTTATTATTATTATTATTTATTATTATTATTATTATTATTATTATATTGTTATATTAATTATTATTATCATTATTATTATTATTACTGTTATTATTATTATTATTATTTATTCATTTATTTATTTTTTATCTATATATCTATTTTTCAAATACTGGATATTTTGTTCATCATGTCCCGGGCATCTTGATCAGAGGTTCAACAGATTCACCAGGCGTCGCACGGAACAGTAGATAAAGAATATGTTTCCTTATTGAAGAAGTCAACAATATTGATGCCTCAAGTGTTAAGGTTTCGGTCGTCGAATAAAATTGAGGTTTGATATCATAGAGCTCTGTGGATAACCTTTGCTAAGAATCAGAAAATGTCATCTTTGTCTCTAATCAACCCGTGTTTTATGTTGAACAGATTCAATTTAACTGGATTTGCTTTTAACCGAAGCCTTATTTATGCAAAAAAACACCCTAGAGTGAATCGGAAACCAGTGTGAAGGCGTTATCACACCCAAGTATTTTTAATCATCTGTTGGAACAAATTTGTAGCCCGTAGCTTTCGCAAAAGGAATCCGACATGCTGGAAGAAAATTATTTTCATCCAGTATATTAAATGATATCCTATGTAAATTGTTGAGAAAAAAATTAATTTACCATAGTGATTTTACAGTGGAAAAAGTTCTGGAAGTGGATGGCCCCCCCCCCCCATTAATTTGAGATTGGAGGAAAAATAGCCCAATTTGATAACGCCTTTAGTCAACAAGTCAGTAGTTGGCCGTAGTTAACCACAATGTTGGATATCCCCATGAAGAACCTCGTCTTAGTCCAGTCACTCGTGTAGTAGTGGAGGGATTATTCCGGCCCTTCCCCAAGCGCCGGAGCTGTCGTCTGGTATATACTGAGCGGCTTCGCCGAACGGAATAGAGGAAAGCAAGTGTCGCCTTTGGGGAGGGACTTGGAGGGATTGGTGTGAAGGCTTTGGCAGGGCTCTTTGATCTTCCTCCTGCAGGGGCCGACGAGGTGGCTGCAGATGGAAGGAGGGGCGCTTCAGGAGAGGAGAGGGGAGGAGAGAGAGGAGGTGAGGAGTGGTGTGGAAGGAAAGGAAGATGGCTGGAAAGGGAAGGGAGCGAAGGGATGGGAGAATGTTGGAAGACGAGGTTGGAGGAGTGGAAGAGAGATGAAAAAGGGGGTGGGAGAATGTATGAAGAAGGAATGGGTGGAAAGGAGGCTGAAAAAGGAAGGAGAACTGGGAGATATATCATGAGATATTGGGGGGAAATGAGAACTTGGGGAATGCAACGCAATAGAAATTAGAGAAAAGATAGCGATGTAGACTGAGCAGGTGGTGAAGTTAGTAGAAGAAGAGGTGTAGGGAGGAGTGGACACAGTAGAATGTGAAGATAAACACGAACAATCAGAGGAGATCCCTGAAGAGAGTGCGGAGGAGATGGTGGAGGAGGGGAGGTAAAGGAGGAAAGTTGGGACAGAGGAAATAGGATCTGAGAAAAGGACTTCTGGAGGAAGGAAATGGAAATGAAGAGAAAATAGTGAAGATATTTACTTGGGAATTGAAAATCAATGAAAGGAAAACACCGGGAATAATAGGAGATGCGTGAAATATCTTTTGGTTATTGATGTGATAAATAGAAGAGCATAAATGAAAACGTCAGTGACGTTATTTCAGTGTGACTGTTATTTGCAATACTGTTACTTCAGTGTCGTTACGTTACAATGATTTCAAATATTACTGGAATTACAGTACACTAGCGTCACTTTATAACGATGTACCTTTACAATGACGTTGCTTTGTATTGACGCCTTTATATAGTTTGGTCTGAGAAGAAATGAAATGAAAAGATGATGGAAAATGTTAAGTGTAATATATGTATACATATATATATATATTATATATATATATGTATGTATATATATATACATATATGTATGTATATATATATATATGTATGTATGTATATATATGTATGTATATACATATATATATGTATATATATATGTGTGTATGTATGTATGTATGTATGTATGTATGTATGTATGTATATATATATATGTATATATATATATGTATATATATATGTATATGTATATATATATATAATATATACATATATATATATATATGTATATATATATATATATGATATATATATACATATATATATATATATATATATATATGTATATATATATATCACTGGGTATGAAATTTTGATTATATCTAACAGGAAGATGACCAGTTGTGATATAATGAAGATGTCGAAAAAAAGAAAAAAGAAAAACAAAAGGGGAGACAAAATAATGGAGGAAATGGGGAGAATATGTCGCAGGGGCAAAAGGGGAAATAAGTAATTTATGAGACGGGGACGGGGGTGGAATGAGAGAGAAAGAGTGGAGGAAGGAGGGAGGAAATAAGGGGGAAATGATATCAAGAGAGGAGGGAGATGCTGAGGGAAATGAGGCAAGGGGAGTGAGGGAGAGAAGGGCGCAAAAGAGGACTGGGTTTTAACACATTTGGTGGTGGTTGGGGGGTGTCCTCTCTCATTAATAAAATCACCTGGCGGCACCTCGAATAAATATATAAAGCGGACCCTACGCTGTCAATATTATTGCTCAATATTCTGTATTGTGCAATAATATTGACGGGGTAGGGATAGTATTGAAGAATGACACAATGAATTGAAGATATCAAATGTACTGTAGAGGCCAAACACGTGTGCCTCTTCAACACCATCCATACACCGTCAATAATATTGTACAATACGTGATATTGCGGAATGATATTGATCATCTAAGTTTAATATTTTCCAGTTATGTTTTCTCAGAAGAAGGAAATTGTCAGGAGGTAAAGAAAAAAATAATGAATTTGATCATATCTAGATTACTGTCTATAATAGAATAAATAATATACGAAGGTATTTGAATATATGTTATGTCATATAAATGCTTATACAAGTAATAAGTTGTAAGAAATTGAGAAAGGATCCCGTAGGGTAGTACTCATGGTAATAGTAGTAACAAATGAATGTACCGCAAGTACGTATGGATAGGATAATACGTATATTACTAATGTACGAATAAGTAGTGGTTAAGGAATCCAGAATCCAGTGGTCAAAGGGCTCACACATTTTTTATTTTATTTTTTATTTCATTTTCATTGTTGTTGTTGCTGTTGTTCTTGTCGTTGTAATGGATAAAATCCCCCGTGATAGGTTTGGTCCAGCAGTGTTAGTCCGGATGCGTCAAATGTCGTTTTGAGTTTACGCAGAGCGAATAGGCTGTGGTCGTTGTGTTAAATGTGATATTCTTGTTGATATGGTCATTAGAGATGACTAATTCTGTCCCGTGTTTTTTATGGCCCACACGTCATGTGGCTTTGTTTTCACATGTGGATCAAATATCATTTTGGGGCAGGTGGCACGTTATGTGCTGATTGTGATCCACGGCTGTATTGGAACGAGGAGGAAAGGAAAAAAAATATAATAAAAAAGAGAAAATAAATTTAAAAAGCACCCTCACACACACACATACACACACACACACACACACACACACACACACACACACACACACACACACACACACACACACACACACACACACACACACACACACACACACACACACACACAGATATATATATATATATATATATATATATGTGTGTGTGTGTGTATATATATTGGTGACCTGCCTTAGCAAAATCGACTGCCAATGGCCACAATGAAGTACATTAAACATTCAATCAACATCTCTTACGGAGAAGAAAATAAAATGGGGTCTGAAGAGAGAAAGAAGAAAAGAGCGAGAAATATGAAAATGCCCGAGGGGGAATTGCCTAAAAATACAAAAGTAATGCATATAAAAAGGAAAAGGAAGTGATATAGAGTCTGAGAAGGATTAAGAAGAGATTGACAATAAATGAGGGGATATGACTGATGGAAAGATGGCGGACAAAGAAAGGGAGAAAGGAAAGAGAGAGAGACAGAAATTACGACAGAGACAGAAAGACTGTGGGAGAAACGAGACAGAGAGAAATATGACAGAGAGAATGGAGACAGAATGAAGACAGAGAGGGAACGGAGACAGAGAGAGAAAACAGAGAGAGAAGAGAATAGAATAAAATAAAAGAGAAGAGATAAAGGCGAGAGAAAGAAACAGAGACAAAAAAAAAGAGAGAATGAGACAAAGAAAACCTGTGCAAATGAGTGAGAGTAAGAATGAGAGTGAGAGTGAGTGTGTGAGAGTGAGAATGATAGTGAAATAGAAGGGAAGAGAGCGAGGAGGGAGTGAGCTGGAAAATGCGGGGGCTGCTTGTGGGGCCCAAGAACCCCATTCCTGCGGCTGAAGGTGTCGATGGCGCCGTTAGAGTAGAAGGGACCCAAGAAATTGTGGTAAGAAATGGGATGGGTCATTGGCGAGAGTACTCCATAGGGTAGAACTCTCTTCCTTTTCTTTCTCCTCCCACTCCGTCTCCTCCTCCTTCGTATCCTCCTCCTCCTCCTCCGTCTCCTCCTCCTCCGTCTCCTCCTTGTCCTTTTCCGTCTTCTCCTTGTCCTTCTCCGTCTCTTCCTTGTCCTCCTCCTTCTCCTCCTCTTCCTCCTCTTCCTCCTCCTCCTCCTCCTCTTCCTCCTCCTCTTCCTTGTCCTCCTCCTTCTCCTCCTCTTCCTCCTCTTCCTCCTCCTCCTTCTCCTCTTCCTCCTCCTTGTCCTCCGCCTCAGTCACCACAATGTCCTCCGCCTCCTTCAACTCGTCTTCCTCTTCGTTCTCCTCCTCCTCCTCCTCCTCCTCCTCCTCTTTCTCCTCATTCTTCTCCTTCTCCTCCTTTCCTTCCTCCTGCTTCTCCGCCTCATCTCCCTCTTCCTCCTCCTCATTTGTCTCCTCCTTTTCCTCTTACTTGTCCTCTTCCTGGTCCTCCTCCTTCTTCTCCTTTGTTCCCCTTCCCCTCCTGCTCCCCCTCCACTTTCTCCTCCTCCTCCTCCTCCTCCTCCTCCTCCTCCCTCCTCTTCATCCCTTTCCTATTCAACTACTTACCCTTGCAATGGAAAAATATAACAGGAAAAGAGGTTCGAAAAGGAGAGGAGGAAGAGTAACATGAGTGCGTGCTGGAAGAGGGAAGCATCTCGTTGAATGAAACGAGTAAAGTACGTCACTGTGTCGAACAGGATGGAGGTCATTTAAGCCTTTGACACCGATTGTGCCATCTGACGTCAGCCGGAACAAAAGCTATGAAGTTTTTCGCTGTGAGTAAAAGAAGTGTAGAGAGAAGGTAGGGAAAGAGAAGGTAGGATGAAAGAGGTGAGAAGAAAGAGAGTGGAAAAAGAGAAGGTGGGAAGAGAGAGTGAACGAGAAGAGCGAGGGTGGAAACAGAAGGTTCAAAGAGTGTTGGAAGAGAAGGTGTGGAAAGAGAGAGGGTGGGAAGAGAGATGATGGGAAGAGAGAGGAGGGAAGAGAAGGGGGGAAGGGAGAAGGTGTGAAGGGAGAGGGTGGGAAGGGGGAGAATGGGAAGGGAGAGGTTGGGAAGAGAGAAGGTAGGAAGAGAGAGGGTGGGAAGAGAGAAGGTGGGAAGAGAGAGAGTGTGAAGAGAGAGGATGGGAAGAGAAAGAGAGAAAATGAACGAATAAATAAAAAACGAATGACTAAATGACTGAATAAATGGATGAATGAACTGAGTGTCTATTTGATTGACTGGTATATTGATTGATTGACAAAGAATCTGAAGAATAAGGAAGATTTGGTAACCCAGGTGAGGCTAGACGGGAAGGAAGAAGAAGAAGAAGAAGAAGAATCTCCTCTATTGGCTGCCACGGAACGGAAAAGAGGATCTTTAATGGAACAGAATTCAAATCTCATTTGTCAGAAAGTGGCGGACGTGTGACTGGAATCCGCACTCTGGAATGGAACCGAGGGCCGAGGAAATCACGGAACCGGGACTCGAGACGGAACAGTGAGGCCTATTTCAGATGGAATGGGAATAGGGATGGAAGTATTCATGAAACTTCGAGAGTAGAATTGAATTGGGATAGAAAATAAGTTGATGGAACTATGTAGATAAAAAGACAGTGGAACAGAGAGGTGGAATGGGAATAGGGTTGGAAATATTCATGGAGCTTCAATAGTAGAATTGAATTGGGATAAAAAATAAGTTGATGGAACTAATTAGATCAAAAAAGAGTGAAACAGGGTGGCGTGTTTGAGATGGAATGGGAATAGGGCTGGAAAAATTCATGGAGTTTCAAAAGTAGAATTGAATTGGAATAGAGAATAAGTTGATGGAAGTATGTAGATAAAAAGACAGTGGAACAGAGAGATGGAATGGGAATAGGGTTGAAAATATTCATGGAGCTTCAAGAGTAGAATTGAATCGGGATAGAATAAGTTGATGGAACTACTGTATGTGTAGATAAAAAGACAGTGGAACAGGGAGGCGTGTTTGAGATGGAATGGAAATAGTGAGGAAATTTTAAAATAAATCTAAGAATAGATATTCATAATGAAAAATGGTAACTTAGCTGAAATATTGTTTAAATGGTAAGAAAATGAAAGGGAGATGGAACAAAATACTCAAAAGTGGAACATGATGTTTTAGTTCAGATGGAATGGGAGTGATGATAACATATTGGTAGAAACGTAAGAACACAATAGGAACGGAACATAAACTAAGAGCGGAACAGGAAGATTTATCTGATATGGAATGGAAAATTTACAAAAAATATATTGACTGAGCTTGGTGAGTGGAATAGGTTGTAAAAGAGACTAAAATAAAAAAAAATAAACGAACTAAATGAAATGAAAACTTAGAGAAGAAAATACTGACGTAATATTAAGGATGGAATGGGTTTGAGTGGAACAGGCAAGAAATGTGGAATAAGTAAAAGGGGTGACGGTGGGACGAAGTGGAATGACATGCGTCAGCAAATGAGACGGAATGGAATGGACTACGACAATTAACCAAAGAAAAGGTCAACGGAACAGAAAGGAGGCTGTTTGGAGAAAGGGGGATTTAATCGGTTTAATGGAAGAGGAGGGTGGAAAGGACAGAGAAAAGGGGGATTAGGTACGTAGTGGAAAGGTTTAATAATAACAAAACAAAAAAAAAAGACATTAAATGGTTTATCGTCTCGGCCATAGTGATGTTTACCTCAGGAGAATGAGATCATAACTGTACGTTGCTAAGTCTATGTTTATCAAGACCATTGTAACCCTT
>NC_134803.1:33540535-33573035 GCF_046742065.1 Oratosquilla oratoria
TGTGTGTGTGTCTGTATGTATTTGTCTGTGTGCCCGTATATGTGTGTGTGTCTGTGTGTGTGAAAATCTGTAATGGGAAGGGCTTACTGATGTTTGACTATGGCTGAAGGAGGAGAGAGTGAGGAGACAAAAATCACAGCAGAAGACGAAGGAAAAAGTAAATAGTAGTAAACTCTGAATACAAAATATTATTTAATTTTTTGTATCTGATGAATTTATTTGAAAAGAAAGTCGGCAAACAGAAGGGTCGGAGAAGAGCGGGATTAAGGTAAAGATTAGGGTTATTAAAGCTTTTAATAATAATCAGTGACCCTTAATCCTTTTGTTGACATGTATAATTATGACTGTTTAATTTTACTGCGATTTATTTCTGATGAGGGTGAAATTATATATGTATATATATATATATATATATATATATATATATATATATATATATATATATATATATGTATATGTATAGAGAGAGAGAGAGAATAAATGATAAATAAGATTTTGGGTTGTGGAAGTGAAATGAAGATGTTTACGGAATAGATTTTACTCTTACGTTACGACCAACTCTCTGACGAAGACCAAGTTGGTCGTAACGCAAGAGTAAAATTTATTCCGAGAACATCTCCGTTGTACTTCCATCACCCAAACTCTCATATATACATGTAAATATATATATATATATATATATATATATGTATATTATTATTATTATTATTATTATTATTAATATTATCATTATCATTATCATTATTATCATTATCATTATTAATTAGTAATTATTATTCGCATGTGCTAATTTTACTTGAAACCAATCCTATTCGCTGGGTTATTTTAATAAAAGACAACCATCGGTGAAAGAGACAAAGGGACCTCTGCAGAACCGATGGCCAGGTCGAATCGACTTTACCTGTAGAGATTGGAATGTAAGGGGTGGCTGCATGGAAGCTTGCTCAGATAAATGTAGGAATAAACTTCAGTACACAAGTGAAGAGAAGACACGACCCCATCCACACACCCTCACCACGATATGTGCTGCCAATTTATGATGGAAAAATAAAATGACGTAGAATCTCGAAAAACTAAGAAGGAGATAAGAGCAAGAAGAAAGGTACTAAGGAAGAGTCTGCAGAAAAATAGGAAGAAGTTTCGACAGCCACGGTGGGCGTGGACTCCTGGCCAGTGGCGACGCGGGGACGCCCTGACATGGTTAGAGACCACATCTCGTTAACGCACTGTTGGCTTTGTCGATTACATCACCGGCAAGAAAAATAAGAACTTGGCGGAAAAGTAGCAGCACCGATGGACAACGCCGGGGATGGCAGTGATGGTGATGTCAATAGTAGTGGTGAATCGCGCGCCCGCGGATACATACACAGATACACATACAAACGTATTCACACACACACACACACACACACACACACACACACACACACACACACACACACACACACACACACACACACACACACACAAATAAACAAGCACACATACACATACACACACACGCACGTACACATACACACATGCACACATGAACAAACACACACACACACACACACACACACACACACACATATATATATATATATATATATATATATAAGGAAAACGTGTATATATATATATATATATATATATATATATAATTAGGTATTTGTGATTCAATTCTTACGTTGTCTTTATATATGCGAAAAAAATTCTCATCGTGTGGCCTCGTTCTTCTGTAAGCCAATCTACTATTCAGGCTTGAATGATATAAAAGCCAACTAACATTTACTCAGGGAACTCTGTATAACTTCTCAAAGAAAAATATCAAGTCCGGGGTTATATATTGGTGACGATACCCACATCTACCTTTCCTTTGGTCCCTTTTCACCCTCCCTCCCTTCCCCTCCTTTCCCACCCCATTCCTTTTCTCCCCCATCAGCCCACAACAACTTCACTAAACAAACTCCCCTTTTGTTGTTTTCTTTGTGTCTGACATTTATCATTCTTCCTTATGCATTGCTTTCTCATACTATTTGCATAACAATGTGACGACTAGTCGGGCGAGGAGATTGGGGTGGTGGGGAGGCGTGAGTGGGGAGGGAGACGAACATTTTCAAAGGAGCAGTGACAAGCTTGAGAAAGACGGGGAGGGGAGGGGAGGAGAGGGGAAGGGAAGCTGAGGGGAAGAGGGGACCCGCGGAGTGGCTGCGGTTGCTCATATTGGGGATTAGGGTGGAAATGTTTAGAGAAAGGGAATAGAGTGTGGGTAGAGGGTTGGTTAGATGTGACAGGAAATGAGGGTTACTTGTAAATCAGGTTAGAGAGATTTACCCTCTAAATGATGTGGAAATTTCATTCAGTAGGTCTAAGAGTTCCTCATAAATGAAAAAATAGAGTAGTCATCACCATTTATGGGTTAGTTGCTCCCTTGCAGATTAATAATAGGAGTCGAGTGTAGGGTAAAAACCTGACAACAATTAAATTAATTGGTTAACAGCCACTGGGTACAGGATTAACTAAGAAAGGTTTAACCTGTAAAGATCGTAATAGGGAGAGTTCTAATAGTAAAGCTATAGCTCAATTGTAAGAACATTCCTAGATCAATTAGTTGATCAACAATTGAATAAATTTGTATATATTTATTTTCATGTATTTGTTCATCTATCGAGTTTTGTCATAATTCTCTTCTTTTATTCAATCCTCAGCCATATCATAATCCATATACCCAAGTCTACATTCCATTAGTCCCTAACTTCTCACTCCTTACCATAACTAGACTTGTATAGAAAATAATATTTTATATATATATCGATTTTGCTGCCTTGTTGTTAAAGCCACGTGCTACCAGTTAATACTTCACTCTACTTTAAAGATTTAATCCCTCTCCCATCCACAGTCCATCACCTTATCCCTCCCAGTCTCTCACTTTACCTTCCTCAATCCCTCACTTTATCTTTCTTTCATTCTAGCATAACTTTGTTCGCTCAACTCCTAAAATTGCTTATTTTCAGACGAAGAGATGAATAAAATATGTCATCCGTGAATCAGACTTCCCTCTACTCATTTGTCCTCTTTCTATATTCCCCTTCGCCAGTCCTTTTTTTTTTCCCACTTCTCATTCCTCTCCTTTACCCTATTTCCCTTTATTACCATAATTTCTCCTCTTTAATAATTATGCCTCTTCAGGTATGTGTTTTTCATAGACCGTTTGCCATTGTCCTCGCTCTTTACTCCCCTTTCCGGTTTTCTTGTAATAATTTCAGATAAAGGTGTAACACATTCTCTATTAAATAGGCACTCCAAAGATGAATGAAATAGTCTAGTAGTGGCCATGTTTGGATAGGAAACTATAAGGAATAGTTTAATCCCTTCTCTTACAAAGAGTCGTATATTCAAGTAACGCGTTCATTATAAGTAGGGCATAAAGTTTAATATTCTTCGACATGAAATGAGTTTAACTATGTAGATTGAAACAGATGAACTGTAATAAAGTTCCGTTTCTAACAGGCATAATTAGTCACATTACATAGCTGCAGCAAGCACAAAAGTTTGAATATTCTTTCATAGATAGTTTTGGTAAGTACATACATTAAGCCTTTTTTGTTTGTGCGTTGTTCACACGAATTTATATTCATCTACCCCATAGCCTCCCTATTTGAAGCCACCTAGTACAATCTAGCCATCTGCTTTGTATAAGTCTACGGGATAAGATAGTCAGGCTTCACAATCATTGCCGTGGATGGGCTACCATTTTCAGTGACACAGATACATCCAGAAACAATACTATCTCCTTTGATAAAGCTATTCATACCGGAAATAAAACAGCAAACAGGGACAGGGCCGATGCCAGCACGGCAGTGCTGACAGCTCCCTAACTGATAAGATCAGCATTGGTGACGCAGCCATCACTGTACGCTGATAGGACAACAGTTCCGAGGACGCTCTCAGTGCTGACAGTGTTAGAATTGCTAACAGCCATTTTACTCCTGACAGCTCTGGTGTTTCTTCTAAAATTTAGAAAATTGATTCTGTCAGCATTCTAGGTAATGACACAAAATCTACAATTTAAATAACTGAATATGAAATAAGATTTAGAGAATGAATATCGATGCCGTGAGCGGCCTCAGTGATTTAGTTACGGCCGAAGACGTGATATTTACGCGTTTAAGTTTTACTTTTCGATATCTGAGGAAACTGGAAGTTATTGATACTCGTCTGGTGACACAATCTGTAAATTATATATACATATATATATATATATATATATATGTGTGTGTGTGTGTGTGTGTGTGTGTGTGTGTGTGTGTGTGTGTCTATACATATACATTATATATAATATATGTATATATATATATATGTGTGTGTTTGTGTGTGTGTGTGTGTGTGTGTGTGTGTGTGTGTGTGTGTGTGTGTGCGGGTGTGTGTTTTCATGGTGTTAAACACAACAGAATTTTGACCCTGATTAATTTTCTTATTTAGATTTTCAAACTTTCTAACAGTAGATCTCATTTCATGGGGGTGGGCATAATACAACCCTTCCATTGGCTTCCATTTTTAATTGACGTTACGACTTCAGGGAATCATTTTCAGAATAGTATACAAGAATGAAGTCACAGTCTTACACAGATACATAATACACAACTGACAATTTTGGACAGACAACATGGGTTTATGTATAGGCCGCTTAGGAACACTAAGATTCGTGTTGACCGCCTGCGAGATCGGACGCTTTGCTCTGGAGGGGCAGGCGAAGGTAGAGGGAGAGGGAGAGTCAGGTAGGATAGTCCGTCTGGCGGGGACGCCCCGCTGGACAAGAGGGGTTGGTGAGGTGGAGGGGGAGAGGATGGAGGTGGGTGTTGCTGCCGATGAGCTCCATATCTAGATGAGGAATTAAAGAGGGGAATAGCAGAAACCATGTTAGATTGCATGTTGATTATCAGAGCTCTTTCCTTTATGTGGATAGCTTCTAGCATTTTTTTTATTTTTTATTATTACATTGTGCGACTATCTTGGTGTTATTGATAATAGTCTATCAAGTATAGTCTGGTGGTATTGGAGTTGGTGTTGTTTGATTGCTCCTTGTTGTAAATGTAAGGACAACCGTCTGCTTAGTTGGCACGTCGTAAACCCAATGTATGTACAATTACGGGGTGCGTAATACCCAGAAGTACAACGGTATACATATATAATATTGATTCTCGATAATATGCCGCCATTGCCGAACAGATGTTTTTTCATGACCAGGGAACAGGTACGGAGGTTGTTATAGAAAGTAGTTACTTTTAATCTATCGTAATCACCCATTGGTTTATATAGCAATTGTAAAGCAATGGGATTTACCAGCAATATTTATTTTGCATTGTCACTTTCTATTTTTTAGCATAATTTTTAAATATCTCTATATTATCATACAACTTTGATACACGTTAGATGCACCAGAACACTTGTATTTCTTATTTGCCTCTCTCTTTGTAGTAATACTTTTTCTGCTTCTTTTTTAACCCATTTTGTGCGAGCCTGATTTTGAGGTGTCTGTTTTAAATAGGATGGACAGTAAATACGAATCATCTTAGTAAGCGTATTTTGAAATATTTCCCATATCTGATCTACAGTTCTTTTGCTTAATGTTGCCTCCTAGTCTATAAGCTGAAGCTCCTGACGAAGTTCTATGAACTGAGCTTTACTGATATCAGATGTTTTAGATACACAACTTTTTTGCGGCTTTAATCTAACTAATTTGTGATATCTATTTACAATGGTTTCACAAATTTTTACATCGGTTATCATGCTTTTGCAGCTAGTAATCAGTAAGTTTACATGCCTTGCGGGCTTTTTTACGTGCCAAACTAAGTAGCTGTAACGGAGAAAAAATAAGCAACTACCCATATTGTAATGTTTGAGGGTCAGCAAAGAAGGTTCCTTTTCATAGTCATTCCGCGCGCACACTATCCACGTGACCTACCACCTGAAGTCGTCTTTATTTAAAAATTTGGCTAATGTGTGCCTGACCTTTTTTATCTCTGATATCCTAGTTATATCTTATTCTTTATTTAAACGTAACTTGATCAAATACAGGCCCAGTACCTTAGTACCTCGTTAACAAACTAATATATTTTCTGAAGTCCTTGTGATTTCCAAACAGTAATATTGGAATTACATTGTATTGTATCCTCTTTTGTCTTCTTTGATGCTGATCTTCTTTCAAAAAGGTCTAATAGTCTGATATATCATCTAGATACCGATCCTATTATGACATCAATGCCTTTCATCCTCCCAGCTGTGAAACACACACACACGCACGCACATACACGCAAAAATATACACATGTGTGTATGTATACTCAGGGCAACGCGAAATTACATGACGTGACCCATATGTATGTCTCCGTGGGTTACATACACCTTCGTCCTCATGAAATGTATTGGGTGGGATCTGACTTTTATTGTCATTCTTGGCGTCAGTGCGGTGAGCTGCAACACCACCGACCTTCTTTGTCTGAACTGGAGCCAACACGAGGATAAGGAGGAATTTGTGAAGAATTTTGATGCGGTTGCGTCAGACAGTTTTTGGTTGAATACACTGTACAGTAACTCGCCCTCGCTATCTGGGGTGCCGAGGAGATTAAAAGAAATATAGTTGCAAACGCATTAAGGAAAAACCTTATTGCAGTAAGAAAATATGATAAATATGAATTGGAGAAGTGTTTTGATTGGCATTGCTATATTAAAAACTCGTACATACATGCACACACACACACACACACACACACACACACACACACACACACACACACACACACACACACACACACACACACACACACACACACACACACATATATATATATATATAATATATAAATATACAGTATATATATATATATATATATATATATATATATATATAATATATATATATATATACACCAATAGGCCCTCTTCCCTATATACACATTCACCCATTACCTTCCTCATATATATCCAGCACCCATTTGTCGTAAGTTTTATCTTAGCTCCTTGTAAAAGAAGGGCCATCCCAGGCCCCCCTTTACTATTCTGCTCAAAAGGAGAGCCGAAGCTAGTTTACCCCCACCAATTCTTTACATGATGACCTTCCGCCTCATCCTTAAGTAACTACTTATATTCATTTTCTCGCAAAATATATATCATGTAATTTTTCATGTATTTTCTTGCTATACATTACCACATACACACACACACACACACACACACACACACACACACACACACACACACACACACACACACACACACACACACACACACACACACACACACACACACGGTAGTACAGTTGGTAGAGCACTGAACTGGGAAATAGAAGTGCTCCCAGTACCCAGTTCGAATCCTGCCCAGGGCCGAAATTATTTCGGTATCGCTGTGCCTCGGGTCGTTACTCTGACTCTTGTGTGTGTGTGCAAGGTCATAGCATTACCCATAGATCGGACCTACGAGCTCTGAGCTCTCTTCCAGGAGGGAAATAGCTGTCGATCACGAGTCCAACACGTGATCCAAAGACCAAGTGAACACACACACACACACACACACACACACACACACACACACACACACACACACACACACACACACACACACACACACACATACACATATACGTGTATGTGTATATGTGTACGTATATATAAGAAAGCTGTCAACGTGACCTAAGTTGTTATAAATCAAGGAATCAGAAAGTTGCTTTTCGTTTCTATTTAGAACGTCTCAGTCTAGACGTCGACTTACATATGACCTCAAGATTTAATTTTTTAACGATTTTCACGGTAAAATTCTCTGTGTACCGAACTCGCATCATTATAAGTTAACGGTCCGTTGCGTTCGATTGAGTGCGTGATGGACAGAGCTTCGTCCTGTAATCCTGTGACCTGATCAGATATGATCTAAACCGAAGTATATCGATATTTGACGAAATATGTTTGAGGAGATGAAAGACAGATTTTGGTTTATTGTTGATACTCGATCAAGGCTTATTCTCCTTTCAAAGGGAAGCCTGGGGACTTTTCAGGGACTTTTTAATATTCAGGGGCTCTCTAGGGACAGACCACAACCCTTCTTGGTGCTTTATTTTTATTCCTTCCTTTGATTTCCCTCCTTCGCCGATGGACCTTCAGAGTTCTCCACATTCCCTCTACATCGCTGTGATTTTATTGTCCCTTGGCTTCGGTCGCCATTCTTCTTCGTCTCTGTGTTACCTCTATATTCTTTACTCTTGTCAAGCCAACTCGTTCATTTTTCACTTAACTTGAGAATTTAATTGCTTAAGTTTAGAAAGTGGGTTAAATTAGCCTGACCAAACAAATCTACTATGATCTAATCTAAACTAAACTAATGTAAAGTAGTCTTACCTAACTTATTCTAACCCATCGAAATCTGACTAGGTTCAAGTCAATTAGAAAAAGTCTACTTTATAAATTTTAAACTCCTCGAAGTAGTACCATTTAGTTTGTAGCTTAACCCTCAAATACCATCTCTTAACCTCCCCTGTGGTCGTATCCAACACCCTCATTTTAAACCACTTCTACCACCCCTTCCCCTCCCTTCAGACTCCCAAACTTACACCCTCCTTCCTTCCTCCCTCCACCCCCCGCCTTCCCACCTCCCCCACGCCCCCCCGTTCCCATTGAAAACGACCTATAGAGCAGAGTGGAATGAGGAAATAGAATTTGTAGTGTGTGGAATATTTGCCGTGACAGGGAATTTGGGGGGAGGGGAGAGCGGAGACCCAGTCAGAGCAGCAGGGGGCCTCCTTGGACCGGGGAACTTTTATTGAATTTCAAGAACGTGAGGAGCTTGGTGATGTTCATGTAGCTGCGGCCTCAGGGAGGAGAAGGAGGAAGAGGAGGAGGAGGACGAGGAAGAGGAGGAGAAGGAGGAAGAGGAGGAGGAGGACGAGGAAGAGGAGAAGGAGAAGGAGGAAGAGGAGGAGGAGGAGGAGGAAGAGAAAGAGGAGGAAAAGAAGAGGATGGAAGAGGAGGAGAATTGGAGGTAGATGAAGAAAAGAATTAGAAGGAGGGCAAAGATGGGAGAAAAGAAGGAGGAGGAAAAAGAGGACTTTGAACAGAAATAGAAAGGAAAAGGCCGAGAAAGTTAAAAAGAAAGACAGGAAGAGGAGGGATAAAGGAGAAGAGGAAGAAGAAATTAAGCATAGGGAAAAATAAGAGCTTGAAAAATAAGTAGAAGAAAGAGGGAGTAATTTAAATAAAGAAAAGGTCTGAGAAGAGGAAATATAGGGGGATGGGATTTTGGGGAAGAAGGGGAGTAGAGTATGAAAAAGAGGAATAGGTTTGGGGAGGAGGTACAAAAAGAAAAGAGAGCAGAACAAGAAAAGAGAAAGAGAAGGATGGGGTCTAATAGGTAGACAGAAGTGAGAGAGAAAGAAGAATAGCTAAAAGGAAAACCATGAAAAATCAGAAAAAAAGAGAAAAATCAGCAGATAAGGAAGAGGAAATTATAAAGGAAAGTGATCTGAATTGATAAATATAGAAAAACAGAGTACAATGATATGAACAAATTGGGAAAGAGAGTGGCAAGTTAAACAGAAAGAGAGGAGAAATTTAATGAAGAAGAGAGAACCAAGGACCAAGCAAAAGAGGTGTAAGTAGTACAGATATAGAAAAAACACATAACGCTACAAGAAAAGAATTATCTTTTCACCAAATTATTGACTGTCACTACTGGTTCCTTAGACATGTTCATAGAGCCTACACTTAAAATTAAACTTCTAATCCCCAACTACAGTTTTATGTCACTCCAATTATCGAAAATGAAAAAGTCACAATAGCATTCGGGCATTTTTCTATCTATCTTTATGCTCGTAATATTATGAGAGTATATATCCGTACATTCATATAGATATTACAACACACACACGCGCGCGCGCATATGGGCACATGCTTAAAGAAAACACGGCGTGGTGTCAATATATATTCATATATAAATGCATTCTTCTACAGTATAGCATTATTATTGCTGTAAATAATGTATACGTCAGTGTATTACACATATGTTGGTATGAACGGCACGAGGCACAAAGAAACTAATTGTTGAAGGACAAGGGAGGGGAAAGGTAAACGTGATTACAGGGAAAGAAAAGGAAAGATAATAATGTAAACAGACACAGGGCACAACACAAATTGGAGAACGACCGGCAAGGAATTAGAGCGGATTAAGCCGAGACGTGAGATTAAGATAACGTTTTCGCAGTTGCTCTGAAGTGGAAGCGAGAAGGAGGGAGGTAGGAAGGGAGGAAGGGGTGGAGGGACAAAGGGAGGGAGGGATGAAAGAAAGAAGGGAAGTAGGGAGAGATGGATAGATGAATCAAGGAAGAGAGGTAAGGAAAGCGGGAGGGAAGGAAGGAGAGATGGAGGAACCGGGGCAGGGGCACAGGAGTGAAGGGAGTGAAGGACAAAGGGAGGGAGGGGGCGAAGGGAGAGAGAGAGAGAGAGACAGAGAGAGAGACAGAAAGAGAAAGAGAGAGAGTGTGTGTGTGTGTGTGTGTGTGTGTGTGTGTGTGTGTGTGTGTGTGTGTATGTGTATGTGTGTGTGTGAAGGAGCGGAGGTACTAGAAAATACTAGGTAGTAAATATGATGATAAATGGGAATGAAGAAAGAACCAGGAAATTTATTAAATAATTATAATAGATGGGAGAGGAAAGAAAAATAATTTGAAAAAAATATGTTGATAGTTAAAGAAAGGGATGAGGAGGAAGAGAAGTAGGAAGAGTGGTAGCATCAACAGAAGTAGCAGGAGGAGGAGGAGGAGGAGGAGGAAGAGGAAAAGAAAGAATTATAAATAAGAAAGAGGAAACAACAAAAGAAGAAAAATAACATTGAGGAAGACTATAGGATTATGTGGGGTAGAAAAACAATATGCAAAATATTTGGCGCGATAGAGAAGGAGATGAGTGACAACAATAACAACAACAACGACGACAAGAAAAATGTAAAAGTAAATAGATAGCCAGAGGAAGTGAAGAAGAAAAGAGGCACATTTTTATACAACTCTGAAAAGTAATGAAAATCTTGAGACCGTAAAAATTGAATGAAAATAGGGAAAACAAGAAAATCTAATAATGCATGAGGAGGGAAGTGAGAGAAATAAGAAAATTGAAAAAGAAAAATTGAATGGAAATAGAGAAAATTGGGAAAGCTAATAATGCATGAGGAGGGAAGTAAGAAAATTGAAATAGAAAAGGAAAGAGAGAGGGATACGGATAAGAGAAGGGAAGGATAAATGGATAGAGGTGGAAAATGGAATGGGGCATAAGATGAATGGATTATGGGGATGTGGTGGAAGAGGAAGGCCAAGCAGAAGGAGGGGTGGATGAGGAGAAAAAAATGAGGAGGAATAGAAAGAAAATCAGAATAATATTCATAACAGCAATAAGATGAAAATAGAGAAAAATTAATGTAACAAATATCAACCCCGAGAAGAGTAGAGAGACGAGCAGAAAAGTAGTAACAGCAATAATATGAAAATAGAAAAAAATAATATGAAATAAAAATGCCTACAGAGAAGTGAAGGACACAAAAAGTAAATATGAAATTGAAATGCGCGAAGAAAGTGAGGAAGAAAAGAAACAGAAAATAGAAGAAAGAATACCCATGGTAGGGCAACTCCTGTCAGTTGTGGCAAGCAGCTGTTTTTTTTTTTTTTTTTTTTTTTTTGGGGTGGGTGTTGGGATGTTGGGGGTTGGTTGGGGGGGACACCTCTCCACCTGTCCAGGGCTGTCTGAATCCTACGCCAAAAGCACGCAGTGGGTCACGGGAATCGAACTCACGACCAGGTCCTCATTGTTTTGACATAGTATGCACTAGGTTACTGCGCAGCTCTAGAAAACATAATAAATCAAAACAACATTATATTGTGCATGAGGTACTCCATTTGGTCAATAGAACTGGCTGTTTTTGCTGACTTCATTTAGAATAATATCAAAGAGATTTTATTTACCTTTAGGGAAGATCTAGGGTCAAATGGGTCCTTTTTTTTTTTATAAAAATTAATCCCTTTTGTATCGTAGGGATCCCACACAACTGAAAGAAAGTGTTGGAATACAGGCTCAAACGTTAATTACTTTATTATGTACAGTGAGGTTTTGACACATATTTGTTTAGCAAGGAACAAAAAATAGTACTCAAGTTCCGAAATTGTCAAATTGATGTCAGAGTTGTGAATAGAATGACTGGAGAGATGAAAATGGAGGGAAAACACTGATGTGGAGAAGAGTAATGATGTGACAATTGGATAAATAAATCATGGGAATAATAGAAGAAAACCGGATCGCTTATTCCATTTCTTATATCAAATTATATTGAAGATCAGAGATGGTACGATCCCCCCAGAAATCAATGGTTGTGTACTTTTAGCAAACTTTTTTTGAAGGTGTATAAAAGGTATGTTTGTTTAATAACGGCAACAATGAAAACTTATCAGTGTAAAATTGAATACAGTTAAAAAATAAAAAAAATGATTAAAAAATTCTCCTGCCATAAAATTCTAAGTAATACGAACTTTAAACAAACTTTAAACAAACTTTGAGAGAAAAAAATTATTGTTTCAAATGTTAATAAAATGCGTAAAACTATATAGACAGCGTTCTTTATGTATGATGTATGTGAATATATATTTGAAATATCCTAAAGAATAACACTGTTTCATCGCATACTTCAAACAAGAGACCAAGTATGCTAGTATGTGACAACCCCTCAACTACCGTTTGTATAACATTTGCTTTCGCGGGGAGGGAGGGAGGGAGGGAGAGATCGAGGAAGATAGAAATAGAGGAAAATAGAGTAAAGGAAGAAGGAGAAAGTAGGAATGGGGAGGTAAAGTTAAATTTGAAAATAGAGAATAGGAAAAGGAAGAAGGTAATAACGGAGATGAAAAAGCAAATGGCCGATGGTCATCTGTTACATAATCATAGAAAACGGGATGTGGTTTGGAAGAAATGCAGACTGCAGACTAGAGACCTTTACATACGTCACGAATCCAAATTAAAACTAATATATATATATATATATATATATATATATATATATATATATATACCTATATATATATATATATATATAATAAAAGAAGAAATACAAATGCATTGTGATATATCGTTTAGGTGCTTTTCTATAAAAAAAATATTGATCTTGACATACGTCATCTTAAAACCAACTCTACGGGAAGTTTACTTCCTTGACGGACTACGGGACCGGCGTCCCTTGGACTTGAGGTGCTTCAGGAGTGTGGAAGAACTATTAACCTGGAAGGACATCGTAAGTTTCTGAAAAACTTTCGTCTGCGAAGCGTCTGGCATCATTGGAGAGGAGGTAAAGAATTAGTAAAGGAGAAGGAATGGGAGACAGGAGAATGAGAGATTGGGGAGTTTTGGTGGGATAAAAAGAAAAAGAAGAAATAAACTAAAAAAGAAGTAAGAGGATCGTGAGATAGAACGAAGAGCACTGAAACAAAAGGGGGAAGTGGAGGATGTGTATGGATAGGGTAAAATGAAAATAGAGGAAAGGAAAGTAGGGGAGAAGAGGAGGAAGGGCATATTAAGAATACACTAGGAAACTCAGGCAAAGTACTTCGAAAACGGAAACTGTCATCAAGATGACAACGGGGGTCGAGTTTGCTGAACGAAAGTAGGACGAGATAGACCTATGGAAAGGAAATAAGGAAAAGAGATGGAACTAAAGCACAAAGGAAAGGGACACGTGTGGCGGAATGGAAGAAGTGTTTGGAAAGGGAGTGGGGACACGAGAGGAGACGAATGCGCTAAGAGTTAGGGAGTAGTAGAGGGTCTAAATTATTTTGAAAGTTTATAGTTAAACGCCTTCCCTTATAGAGGCACTTCAGTTCCTGTTCGTGTACACATACACACACACACACACACACACACACACACACACACACACACACACACACACACACACATATATATATATATATATATATATATATGTGTGTGTGTGTGTGTTGTGTGTGTGTGTGTGCGTGTGCGTGCGTGCGTGCGTGTGTGTGTGCGTGTGTGTATGCGTGTGTGTTTACGTGTTCGTATACGTGTACGACTATGTAGATGATAGGTATATAGAAATATTTGACGAGGTGTTTGGTGAGATATTTGTGGCACGTGATTGTGGCACGTGATTTTGGCGTCACGCTTACTCATGTTGTTTGTATCGCTTAGGGAATGTACTGGTCAATAAAGATTTGCGGTATTGCTTAGGCTAAATGCAAGCTTAAAGGCACCATTGGCTGTCAAAATCCTGTTGGAGGTCTGTGGATGACGTGATATGCGTGTGATATATCGTATTGTTGGTTACATATGTTATAAAGTTAGTAATGATTACAATGAGGCTCTTCCTCTGAATAGAATCATCTCTGTTCGACTAAATAAAAGCATTTAATTTATGCATATCGAAAGGCGAAATGGTTTGCAAAGGGGTGCCTCGTCAGGCAAATAACATTGTTGGACTTTAGTCAGAACAGAGTCTTACTAGAACGTCATGACACTTCCGCTGCACCCCCGTCTTCCTCATCTTCCCTTTCGCCTTCCACATCTTTATCTTATTTTTCTTCGTTTTCTTCGTATTCCTTGTCTTCCATCCCTTTCTTGTCTTCTCTTCCTCTTCTTACCTCACCACTTGCTGCTACTGCTCCCCCTCCTCCTCCTCCTTTTCTGTCTCCTCCTCCTCTTCATTCTCCTCTTCTGTCTCCTCCTCTTCCTTCTCGTCGTCTTTCTACTCCTCATCCCCATCTTCGTTTTTCTCGTCATCCTCCTCCTCCTCTTTATTCTTTATCTTTTCTTCCAAACCTCTTTAGACTTTTAAGTTCGCTTCTCAAGTTTATGATTTTAATTGATTTAATCCGATGAGGAGAAATGGAGAGGTTTAGATGAATAAAAAATTGGGAAAGAGGCTGATGGTGAAGGAACCGAAGGATACGAGGTGGGAGGGGGGGGGTCAGAAGGAATTGAGAACACGAATTGGGGGTGAAGAGTGTAGAGCGGGAACGAAGTTGAGATAAAATGGATTGAGAAAAGTTGAGAAAGAGGTATAGAGTTGAAAGAAACTTGGAGAGAAGTTGTCAAGGAAGTGAATAAAGTGTATTTAGGAAGAAGAAAAAGAAAAGTGAAAACACTGGAAGGGATGGCGGGGAGAGGAAACAGGAAAAGAGAAAGAGGAAGACAAAGAATAAATGTATCAAAAATAATGTAGAAAGCAAAGTGAAGGAATGGATGGAAGATTAGAGAAATAGTGAGATTGGAAAAAAAAATAATGAAGAAAGTGAAACAATTGGTAAAAATACGTTAATGTGGGATAGAGAAGGAAGTATATAATTAAGATGAGGATAAGGAGGAAGAGGAGTCTTGAGAAGAGGAAAATGAGAAGATGGAGTATGAAAGGAAGGAACCGTGGAAGAAAAGACTGGAATAAAGAGGAATGAGAAGGTGGAGGAAGAAGGAGAAGAAGAAGGGGAGAAGGAAGAATTGAGGGAGGAAGATGAACTGTAGAATAAAGAAGAGGAGAAAGAGAAAGACGATGTGAATAAGAACTTAAAACTCGAGAAATAGAAAATAAGAACAGAAAATATATAATAACAGGCTTCCAGAATTCTGAGAATCGCAGTAATTAAGCTGTGTGAGAGGCGCTTGTTCGCATTAGACAAAAATACCTACAGAGCCAAACCAAGAACAAAACACAAGAGTGTGATTAGTATGAGGAAACGTTGGAAGGAGACAAACACATTCACTTAAGCTTTCGAGAAAAAAAACACGAGTGGTCAGATATAAACACAACCATAGTCAGTGAAATAAACATAGATACCAGATAAACACACTAGTGCCAAATTTTAACTTTGATGAAGAGAAAACTTTAACCTTCGAGTCTCACTTTCAGATAAGATCAGTGAAAATTCCCAATTTAATGGATAACGACAAGGATAGAGGCGCTGGGAAACTACAGTCACAACAACTAAAAACCTTTGTAATGCAAGTAATTAATCCTAATTAAACCCGGTTGTTAATCCCCACATAGTTCTTAAGTTATCTTTAACTTTTTCTCTCAGGTGGAGGTTCCCTTAGTTGAAAAAAATTAGATTGGTGAAAGCTAAAATAAGTACTAGATTTAGCGGAATTCAATTACTTAGGTAAGATTTTTGAAGTCATAAGACGCCGCGAAAGGTTGAAATGAGGGTATATTTATAAACTTTATGGAATGCAATCAAAAGACTGAAAAATGATATATAACTAATGGTAAGGTTAAGAAAGACAAGACAATGTTATTAGAAATGTCAGTGCGGCTCCCTAGACTATGAACAAGTTAGACATCTTGTATTTATTAGCATGGAAGAAAAAAGTGCTATAGATGAGATTCAAAGGAAATGAGAGAAAGAAAAACAAGGTTGACAAGAAAGAGAAAAGAGAAACATGGACTATGATACAAAGGACGTGAAATGGAAAGGACAAAGAGAATGGAGAGAGGGAAGAAAGGCTTGTAGACAGAAGAGGAAGTGGAGGTGGGAAAGAGAAAGCAAATAGGATAAGAGATGAAAAAAAGAAGAAAAAAGAAAATTCATGGACATGAATGAGAAAAATGAGAGAGACAGACAGACATAGATACAGACAGGCAGACAGACACAGATATATACAGACAGACAGACAGACAGACAGAGACAGACAGGCAGACAGAGAGATAGATGAGAGAGCGATATAGAGAATCAGGGAGACAGGAGAGATGGGAGATAGATATAAACGAAAACAGGAAGAGAAAAAGACTAGTTGTAAGAGAAAGAAGATAAGACCAAAAAGATCATGATATTCATAATTAGGAAGAAAGAGAAAAGAAAAGAGATGAAGCTGAACTTAATGGAAGTAATATAAAACTTAAAATTGAGATAGTTCTCAGAAAATGCCCATCCAGAAACACCTTATGAATAGTAAAAAGGGAAGCATAAGGAAGAGAGAGAATCAAGCAGTGGATGAATAATGAGGCAAGGAGGGTGGACATGAGGAGAAACAAGGGAAGACCCTGATACATAGAAATAGGATCAGAAGAAAAGAGATGAGGCAGAAAATTATAGTTGAATGGAAATGGTATGTGTGTTTGTTTACGTGTATATGTGTGTGCGTGTGCTTGTGCATGTGGGTGGGTGTTTATGTGTGTGCTTTTTTATTTGTATGTGTGTGTATGTCTGTATGCATGTGAGTATGTGCGTGCGCGTGTTTGTGTGTGTGTGTGTGTGTGTGTGTGTGTGTGTGTGTGTGTGTGTGCGTGTGGGTGTTTGCGTGAGTGTGTTTACGTGTACGTATACGTGTATGTATTTACATGTATGTGGACACGATTACTTACCTTCATTAATATAATCCCAATGGATTCAATGGTGCATATTTATACATGAATAAATATACAAATTTAATAACATTCGGAAATGCATTCTTTCCGGAAGCAATAAGAAACCAATACAGTATAGAATAAAGATGAAATGCAGTGGAAATATTATCAGGAAGAAATGGCGAAGATTAAAATATGAAATATTCCCAAGACTCGTATTAAGGCATGCAGCCTTATGTGAAATAGCATTTTAATATCTGGTCGCTCCATACCACCTGTGTGTGTGTGTGTGTGTGTGTGTGTGTGTGTGTGTGTGTGTGTGTGTGTGTGTGTGTGTGTGTGTGTGTGTGTGTGTGTGTGTGCGCGCGCATGTGTACGTACCCAAACCCTTTTCATTCCTCGATGTGTTATGCCTTAGGAAGAAACTGTGTATCACATCGCAAGTCTTCAAGACACACAAATTCCTCACGGTAAATTCTTCACTCCTTAATAATATTTTCTTTGTTATTCTTTCAAACCTGGCTAGGAAAAAGCAAATCGTCTCTCTCTCACTCTCTCTCTCTCTCTCTCTCTCTCTCTCTCTCTCTCTCTCTCTCTCTCTCTCTCTCTCTCTCTCTCTCTCTCTCTCTCTCTCTCTCTTACTCTCTCTCTCGCTCTCTCTAGCTCTACTCTCTTATGCTTCTCTGATCTTTCTTACATCTACCCTTGTCGCCTTTTTTCGACTTCTCAGTTTGTCCTCTCTCACCGATTTGTTATCTCACCTTCCACCAATCTTTTCATATTTCTCTCTTTATACCTCATTTAGTCACCTCCTTGCCCCCCCCTCCACATTCCCTGGTTCTCTACCTTCTTCTCTCCCTGCCTCTCTCATACCCTTTCTCATCCACTTCCTTAACAATCCTATATCTCTTAGATCTTCCTGTATCATTTTTTATCCCTTTTTATCCACTTATTGCTGTTCCCATCATCTCGCAGCTCATTCCGAGTCTCTTCCTCTCCCGGTGCCTCCCATTTCCCCCCACATATCCCCTCACCGCTTCAACTTGCTCCCCTCTATACGCTCCCCTCAGCCTCCTTCCTGTTTCCCCTTTTACCCACCCTTTTCCCTCGTCGTACCCCTTTCCTTCTCCCCCCTACCCACCCACCCCCCGTTCCAGTAACTCGAAATGTCTTTACACAAACCTTGCAACCACACGGGAAGATTAACAAAAATGTTTAAAAGACTGTTAAGTCAGTAAAGTGCACCCGAGTCGAAAACCCAAACCAATGTAGACGTTGACCCTTAGGGTCCGTTGACATAAGAGTCAAATCCCATTACACGGATGCAAAGAATCATTTAATCCTTCAATTACATTGTGACTCTGAGCTTTATGTCCCCTGGGAATAGAGCCGGAAATATGCGGTGGGGCCCGGGTTGGGGGTTGTGTGGAGGGAACAATTGAAAGGGGCAGCAATGTGGCTTCTTATTTTGCCTAACTTGTGTTTAATGAGCGGTGGATGATGGATTAGACAGTTACCATGGAAAAAGCAACCGTGTGTCACGGGGCTGTTGAGGTTATTGTCCTGTGCTGTTGTGTATCACGGTATTGGTTGGTGAGGGCAACTAGGTGGGAGTGTTGAGGGAAAGTGTTTTGGAGGTAAAAAAGAGGTGAAATGTGGGGGAAGGAAAACAGGAGAGGGAAAAAGGATTTGAAAGAGGAAAGAAGGACATGGGGACAAGGAAAATAAGGGCAA
The DNA here is from genome assembly GCF_046742065.1 of Oratosquilla oratoria. Classification (NCBI taxonomy): domain Eukaryota; kingdom Metazoa; phylum Arthropoda; class Malacostraca; order Stomatopoda; family Squillidae; genus Oratosquilla; species Oratosquilla oratoria. The sequence goes on from NC_134803.1 coordinate 33,559,618, forward strand.
GAGGGATGAAAAGGAGGAGAAACAAATTGATCTACGTTAGGTGTTAGACAAAGGGGAGGATGTAGAAGGAAGATGAGAATAATTTCTTTGTTAGTATCACCAATAATTTCATCATTGGAAACATTATTGTACCAAAGAAATGGAGTCATAGGATTAGTCAAGGAAAGATTTAAGATGTTAGAAGAACCGCTGGAGAGAGTGTATATATATATATATATATATATATATATATATATATATATATATATATATATATATATATATATATATATATATATGTATATATATGAATACTCTCCAATCATAATAGAAGGCCTAATGACTGCTTCGTAGGGATGTCACTAAATAATATTGCATACATAAAACATGCAGTAAATGAATGTTGAGTTTCTCTTGGATGAATAAAATCATCTGGCTGCAATCATAAGATATGAATTGTTCTTTTCTTCAAATTGTTAAAAATTTACTTATGAAATAAAACTAATTTGATTTAAAGATGGCTTCTTTTTTTTCAATATTCTAAAGGCGTCAATATAGAAAGAAAAGTAGGTTAAAAAGGGAATGAAAAAGAGAAAGACAGTGATGGAAGAGGAAAATAATGTGAACAAAATAGGAAGTTAAAAAACAAGTAAAAGACAAAAAGAGAGAGAGAAGGAGGGAAGAATTGCAGAGGAAAGAAACAATGAATAAAGAGTAAAAGGAAGGCATTGGGTAAAAAGAAGAGAAAAAGAGACAGAAAGAGTGAGAGACAGAAAAAATTCAAGAGAGAGAGAGAGAGAGGATATAGGATGATAGGAGAGGGGGAGAAAGATGGATGAATAGAGAATGGAAGACACAAAAAAAATGGAGAAAAGAGAAAGTGAGAGACGGATGAGGGAACAATAAATGAATAAAGAGGAAATACACAAAGAGAATGAAGGCAAAATAAAGGAGAAAGAGAAAGAGGGAGGCGAAAGATGGACGGGACAAAGGGAAAGAGGGGAAAGGGGAAAGGGGATACGCTTGTGGGAACGAAGAGGGGAAATTGGATATGGGATTGGAAAGAGGGTGAAACCTGGGGTGAGGGTCATTATGGGCTTGTTAACCCGCACTGGGCAGTTATAGAAAAAATCCTCTACAGGCAACACATCCCTCCCCCCCCAGAAAAAAAATCGTAACTAAGAGCAGGTATAGTCCATTGCTTTGAGGATGCTTTTTATTGATACTATTCTCGTTATCAATATGCTTAGAGAACGCCTCTGCTTTTGAAAAGACTAATCCTACCTCGACTAGTCCTCTGGCCATGATGATGTGACTTCATATTTGTATTTAAGATAATTAAAGCGAATTTATTGACTCAAGAAAATGTATTTTCTATAAAAAAGGGTAAACCAAAATATATTTGCCTTACTCTATATACCCGATTATAATATACAGGTGAGAGCCTTCGTGAAATTCCATTTCTATGCCTCTGATGAATAAAATGGTTAGGGGTAGGCCGAGTTAGAAAGAATGGTGTTTCTAAATCCCTCCATAGTTCTCTTTCTGCTTTTTTCTTTTCTTTCCCTTACCCGGTGCTCCATCCTCTCTCTCTCTCTCTCTCTCTCTCTCTCTCTCTCTCTCTCTCTCTCTCTCTCTCTCTCTCTCTCTCTCTCTCTCTCTCTCTCTCTCTCTCTCTCTCTCTCTCTCTCTCTCTCTCTCTCTCTCTCTCTCTCTCTCTCTCTCTCTCTCTCTCTCTCTCTCTCTCTTCTCCTTTTTCTTCTCTTTCATCTCTCCTCACTCCTCTTTCCTCCCTTCTCATTCCTCTCTCCACTCACATCTCTTCATTCACATCTCTCCTTTCTCCCCTCTCCTCTCTCCTCTCTCCTCTCTCCTCTCAAGAGTGCCCTCTTCTCATCAAGTGTCTTCTCATCCTGTCCTTGGAATCGCTTTTTCCCCTGAGGTAATTCTTCTTCCTCAGGATCCTCTTCCTTTTCCTCCACCTTTCAATAAAGTTCTTCCTCTTTTCTTAGGAATTCTTTACGTTCTCTTCATAATATTCGTCATCTCTTCTTTCTCCTACTCTTCCTTTATTTCTCATCTTTCGTTTCCTTCTCCAATTTTTCCTCGTCCTAGTCCCCCCTCTCTTCCATCTTGTCTTTTATCCTCCTCCGCCTCTTCCCCCTCCTCTTTCTGCTCTTCCTAATCTTTCAAAATCTCCTCCTGGTCTTGTTTTTCCTCCTCATCCTCTTCCTGATACTCTTCCTCACTTCTCTTTTCTTCTTTCTCCTCTTCCTTATCTTCTTCCTTCTCTTCCTCTTTCTCCACACTTATGGACTCCTATCCTCCTCCTCTTTCCCCCTTTTACTCCTCCTCCTTCATGGGTCTCTCCAGTTCATCTTCAGCGAACTTTTCTCCATGGGATGTTTTGGAAGAGACATTTTAGAGAAAGTCTACGGTGATATTACGCGTTGTTTCGTTGAATTTTTGTGATCCAAGCCTTGGCTTCCGTTGACCTCAGGGGTCAATGACACTTATACAGTGTTACTTTTCGGGCTCAGACTTGTGTGGATTAATCCGATACATGGATTATAATTTTGTTGTTTTTATCCAACAAGATGATGAATGTACGAGTAGGATGTAGACTAGGCGTTATGTAAATAAAGAATGTGTGCACATTTTGAAGTCTGGTTGTCCTATATTAATACCAGCTCCTTAACAATTATAGTTTCAATCATCACCATTATCATCATCATCATCATCAAAGTCATAACTGTGCTCATGGCTATCACGATCTTCGTCCTCATCGTTACCAACATCTGTGTTTTTTTTTGTTTTTGTTTTTTTAATAAGTGTTGAATACATTTACTGAAAAAGGGCGTAAAAGTGAACACAAAATTTTGGAAAAGGGATACATGATGCAGTACACAAATGATGAGAAATTACATGAATCAAGGACAAAATAAGCACAATAAAATGCCAACTTGCATACGTTAAGATAAAAACCAATTCACAAGAAGCTTGATATGCTTCATATCTCAAGTTTAAAATATTTCCTCCTACTTTATATTATTTCTAATTATGGCGTACATTTCCACCATATATATATATATATATATATATATATATATATATGTGTGTGTGTGTGTGTGTGTGTGTGTGTGTGTGTGTGTGTGTGTGTGTGTGTGTGTGTGTGTGTGTGTTCGTAAAGAGCTGGAGTCCAGGAGCCATGTTATCGGAAAAATTCTCAAAACACTGGACTCAGAGTAATAAATTCTGTTACTCTGAGTCCAGTGTTTTGAGAATTTTTCCGATAATATATGTATATATATATATATATGTATATATATATATATATGTATATATGGTAGGATGTTTTTCGACTATGAATTAAATAACATGGAGGCAGTAGTAATAATAGGGAAAATGGCACCCTTTAATGGTTGCTTAATCGTAACTGATAGGGAACCTCAGATATAGATAGTATAACCCGATAGAAGCCATATAATGATAAATAACACATTCAATATGATCTGTAAACAAATCTAATATAGTTCCTGAATGAAATATTTGTTTTATCTACTAAATGTTATGTTTACATATAAACATAGCCGGACTTTAGTTTAGATATAAGAAATGTAAATTTCGTGACCCTACATAGATACACTGATGTAAAATCAAGATTATTATCACCAAGAGGGGAGAATACGAAATTAAAACAAACACTCGTAAAATGATGGTAGATAAGATGAAAAGCATGAGAGCCACCTATTATGGAAAATATTAATCAAGATACTCAATAACCCTTTTGGTATAGAAAGGTCTTCAAAGAGTTGAATAACCTAACCTAACGGAAGTCATAACAAAGGAAGAAGTGGTACCCAGTACTCAAAAGGGTCAATATTCATATCTCTTTTGGATCCAGTCCTTCCTTGGCTTTTATATCTGCGCAAGAGCCAGGTACTTTTATGGCCTGCATATCTATACGAGGTTTAGGTTGTAAGTTTTATGTCCTCGTACAAGTTCGTTCTTTAGCAGTCCGCAGGTCGTTATGGCCCATTCAAGTAATTTGGTCTCTTTTTCCTAATAATCATTACACGTTTTATCACCGAATCTTTTATTTCATGTACCCACGTATTACTGCAATATACCGTATATGTACGTATATATATATATATATATGCGTGTATTTATGAATGTATATATATTTTATATATATATATATATATATATATATATGTAGGTATGTGCGTGTGTGTGTGTGTGCGTGTGTGTGTGCGTGTGTGTGTGTGTGTGTGTGTGTGTGTGTGTGTGTGTATGTGTGTGTGTGTGTGTTTTCGTGTGTGTTTTTGTGGGCATGTGTGTATATGTATGTGTGTGCTGTGTATGTATGGGTGTGTGCGCGTGTATGTACATGTCCGTATACGTATGAATACGTGCCCGTTCAACCCCATATCGTTCGTACTGCACATTAACCCTTTCGCCCGGTGACAGCCACGACAAATGTACGTGTCGGAAGCAATGAATGGGTCGAGGTTGTCTAAACTTTTTTGCTGGACAGAGGGTTTCATGTAACTGAATAAGAGTCTCAGGTTGGAAGGGAAACAAGTTCTTAAGCAATGAGTAGTGGAAAAGGGTCTTATTTCATTGAATATAATTGCATGTTGATGCATTATAACTATATTGCGTTGATGGCGTAATGGGATGTGTGCCGTACTCGCATTCACTTGGTTGTGGGTTCGAGTCCCACAGTTATCTTAGATTCAAAGCAGTGTTACCTGGCCCAACAGTCCAAATACATAGGGCAAAGGTGACGGCTTCAGCAGTAACTACTCAGCGCCTCCTGGCGTAAGATCCTCACCTTCTTATCTTTGTGATGATCATGTCTTATAGTCTTGCTCTATCCCTTGACCTGGCCTTATCCGACCTATCCCGACTTTTTATGACCTGTTTTGGCCCATCTTGACCCATCCTGACCCAGTGTTTACATGTCTGGACCTAGTGCTGACTCGTCCGGACTCCTGCTGAGTTGTTCCGTCCCGAAGTCACATATCTCTTTGTAAATCTCCTCTTTGGCCACGTCTCCGGAACTAATTGTTTTTATCGCTGCAATTACATCGAAGTTGATTGTCTGATTCCATCGGAAGGGAATATGGCTACTCAACAACTATAGCTCCCCACTTTCACGCCGTATCTACACCCTGTTACAAATTCTATAGTGTCGAATTAAAGTCCTAAGTACCATAGCAGCCGTTCCATTCTACTCTATATCTTTATATCTTTTACAAGAAGCGCCTGAGGGTTAGTTTATGTGTACTGTTGAACTAAAGATAACTTTGTAAGTTTTTATGTAGATTGTGTTGAGTTGTTTAGCTATACTCCAGTGCTAATTAAGTTTATTTAACCGTTTTCATCCCAGGCCCTGAAGCAGTACTTCCTGTAGTATTTCAGGGAAGAGTGAATCGGAATATGTTATCGTCAGACACAAAACGCGGACACGCACGCACGCACACACGCACACACACACACACACACACACACACACACACACACACACACACACACACACACACACACACACACACACACACACACACACACACACGAACGAGTTAAGACGCGCGCTCCTTAACTCGTACATGCATGTACGCGCACGTATGCAGTCACACATGTGTATAAACACGCTAATACGTACATGCACGCAAGTATACACATGCACACACGGAAACACGTACATACGAAAAAAATAATACAACAGACAAACACATGCACATACGCACACATATGCACATTCACACATGAAAAGACGAGTAGATACACAAACACACAGACGCACGCAAACATGTATATACACATTTTTACGTACCCTTTGATTTTTTATGTTGTTATAAACGTCATCTTCTTTTTGTAATGATTTGTAAGCTCGGCTCCCCTTTGAAATAATAACGGAGTTAGAGCTCCCACACCTGCACGGAAATTCATTGTTTATTTGGCAGACGTGACGATAGTTGTTGTTGTCGAGCCGGGAATGACGTACAATGTATAAAGCCCAAACTCCCCATTGTGTAATATGAATATATTTTTTCTCCTCTTGCAGTATGATGTGTTAAACAAGATATAATATAATAGATATTATGACAATAGTGTAATATAATGTAAAATATTCTGATGAGTCTTGAATCATCTTTCGTTAATCAGATTAAGATGCCTTAGTTGGCAATATGTTAATTTTTGTATTAATTAAAAAGACATAGTAAAATTACATTGCCATAATAAAGGCTAACTCTCAGACAACGAATCGTCTCTCTCAGAAGGATGAAATTGGGTAGCAAAGGGCAGTTTGTATATACACACATACATTTTTTTTTAGATGTCTTAATAGACGAAAACGTTCGGTATCTGTTTTTTCAATTTCCCGGTGGTTTCTGCAAAAATAGTTCATCACGTGTGTTTTGTGATTTCTTTGCATACACACATACATACATACATATATACATAAGTATATACGTATATGTATACACGCATACGTAATTTGGTCAATAAATTGGACGCACATATTTCAGTAGTTAATTGTGCAAAGGAAGACGCATGTGCTATGACCCACACTGGCGTTTAATAGGGTCTTTCTTGACAGTGTTCTCAGAAATTAGGGATCTGAAAGACCATTTTCGGTATTTTCACCCCGGAAATGGACTTGGGTAAAGTAGGGCGAATTATTGAATCCAGTTGGGCGCGCGGAGAATTACAATCCTCTAAATTACGACACGAGTCTGCCCATCCCACTCACCTATGATTTAGTAGCGAAGTCTGTAGAGCGCTGTAGTCGGACCTCCTGGGTGCTGTAATGGCTATGAATATAGCTTGTTGAATCGCGATTTCAGTCTTCCGCGGACTCAAGGAGCGGTGATGAGGTTTGTGTAGTTGTTAGGTCTGGAGGTGGTTCTAAAATGGTCCGGGTTCTTGTGGTACATAAGAAGATTACCTCCTTATAACACTTTTCTTTACCGCATTTCTTCTGCACGACGCTGTTTGTACTGCTGTTTTGTATCGTGCTTTTGTGTTTTTGTTTTTTTCTGTAACCACGTTTCCGCGCCATAGGTTTTACTTGTATTCAACACAACGAATTAATTCCTCTATCAAAATGCTATTCTAGGGTTAAATATTTTACTGATATTATTTTGGCTAATGCCAGTCAATTCGGTTTATAAAACGTCACAGCGAAAGAGTTCAAATGCTATTTCGACTAACCCCTGTTGCAACTGTAATGTAATCAATATATTCTATTCTGACTGACTACAGGTGATTTTATTCAAACGAAAGACATCATTAGAGTATTGTGGTTGACCTTATAACGTTGTGTTATTACAGGTGATGTAAATCTGATGTGTGTCATTTTTCATTATATTTACATCACCCAGCTCACTACACTAGTGAACAAAATCCTTGTTTCAAAAGACTACACTATTACTCAACCATGCTCTCTGTATCACCACACCATGTACATATACTTTATCATCAATTTATTACACTTAAGAAAGAGTACTAACGCTGCAATAATATGATAACCCTAGCTAGGTACCAGTAAGGCTTATCTTAATCATTATATTGAGATAGTATACATTAGTGAACTGTAACAAGTGCTCTTGATATGTCATTAGTTTTCCTAATAACGCCGGGCAATCTATTCTTGTTCAGAATCTCACAACCATTGGATAAACACATTACGTACAATTCACAAAATGAATCAATTGGTAATCACTGCAGACAAGAAGTTTGACTCAATACTCCCTTACCTAGATTCACTGTTGGCGGGATTTAATGTTTAGAGTCTAAGTACACAATTTACACAATACGTGCCGCATAATCAACTCAACCAGTGACTTTATTAGAGCATTACTATTTGAGATACCAGGTACAACGTTTAGTACGATGAGAGATGAGCTGAGGGGCTGATTAATGGAAGACATGGACGATGCTGATTTAATGGCATATGAAACATGCTATTGCAATAACCGAAGAGTAGGATGACTGGTGGAACAATGTTGTATCTCATAGATACCAACATGATTATATATATACATGTCTAAATGCATATATATATATATATATATATATATAAGTATTTATATGTATATGTATATATAGATATAGATATATGTATAGATATAGATATAGTATATTTATATATAGATATGTATATCTATCTATATATATATCTAACATATATATATATATATATATATATATATATATATATATATATATATATATATATATATATATATATCTATATATATATATGTGGGGGGGTGTATGGGTGTGGGTGTGCGTGTGTGTGCGTGTGTGTGTGTGCGTGTGTGTGTGTGTGTGTGTGTGTGTGTGTGTGTGTGTGTGTGTGTGTGTGTGTTGAGACATCCGTACAGGTTGACGTTAGTGGAGTAGAAAACACAGGAGCCTTAGTCTTGAGTTTCGTACACACACACACACACACACACACACACACACACACACACACACACACAAAAACATATATATATATATATATATGTATATATATATATATATATATATATATTTATATATATATATATATATATATATAGAGAGAGAGAGAGAGAGAGAGAAAGAGAGAGTATTTAGATGCCTGTCCGTATTTACGTGTGTTCATGTGTGCAACGCGCGCGTGTGTGTGTGTGTGTTTGTGTATTCGTGTGTGCATGCACATGCGCGCATCCCATTTTCTTTGATTCGACACATGAGCTCCTGAATTCCCCCTAGTTTATCCTTTGCTGCCATTTCGCCCCTCCCGGTTCACCCAATTTCCCAGTTTCTTCTCTTCACCACGCACTCCATTTTCTTTGACACCTTTGGCTCTCCATTAATCGTCTTCTATATTCATTTTCATCATTTATCCGTAAGTTTGTCGCTAGTTTGTTTGTTTGTTTTTTCTCTCTTCTCTTCCCATCCATTTTCTCTCGTATCATAGTCCCCAGACAGCAGCGGGGAAAGAGATTTGGGAGCCATGAGAGAGGCATCTCTGGAGAGATAAAGAGATTCTGTACGTCATGAGGTGGATGGGGGTGGGAAAGGGGATGAGGAGACTGTGCTTGGCACTGCAGATACGGCACTAGGTGGCATCCTCTGGCCGGATAAGATGATTGTGTTCTAAGTTATATGTATTTGTTGAGAATGGGGTACTCTATCATGTATCCAGTACATACGCATACACTCCCCCCAACACACACACACAAGCGCACACACACACACAGACACACAAACACACACATACACACACACAAGCACACACACACACACACACACACACACACACACACACACACACACACACACACACACACACACACACACACACTCGGTGGCGTAGTTGGTAGAGCGCTGAACTGCCACCATAGTGGCCCACAGTTCTTGGTTCGAATCCTGCCCAGGGACGAAATTATTTCGGTACCGCTGCGCTTCGGGTCGTTACTCTGACTCTCGTGGGCGGGGAGTTGGGTGTGTATGTGTGCAAGGTCATAGCATTACCCATAGATCGGACCTACGAGCTCTGAGCTCTCTTCCAGGAGGGAAATAGCTGTCGATCACGAGTCCAACACGTGATCCAAAGACCAAGTGAATACACACACACACACACACACACACACACACACACACACACACACACACACACTTGGTGGCGCGGTTGGTAGAGTACCAGACTGTTGTTACGGTGGTGCCAGCGGTACCTGGTTCAAATCCTGCCCAGGGCTGAAATTATTTCAGTATCGCTGCGCTTCGAATCGTTACTCCAACTCTCGTGGGCGGGGAGTTGGGTGTGTGTGTGCGTGTAAGGTCACAGCATTACCGATAGATCGGTCATACGAGCTCTGATCTCTTTTTTGTGAGGGAAATAGCTGTCGATCACGAGTCCAACACGTGATCCAAAAACCATGGTGAATTGCACACACACACACACACACACACACACACACACACACACACACACACACACACACACACACACACACACACACACACACACACACACACACACACACACACACACACACACACACACACACACACACACACACACACACACACACACACATGTATATGTATATATATATATATATATATATGTATATATATATATATGCGTGTGTGTGTGTGTGTGTGTGTGTGTGTGTGTGTGTGTGTGTGTGTGTGTGTGTGTGTGCTTGCGTGCATGCTTGTGTGTGTGTATGTGTGTATGCTTACATATTAATACATATGTATTTGTGTGTCTATGAGTACGTGCGTGCGTGCGTCTGTGTGTAATAACTTTACCTAACAGGATATGGATGTCAAAAATTGGTTGCATGTTATGTCACTGATTGTATGTTGTCGAGCCGCGTAACATCTGGGACAAAGACCCAATTGGATGATTCGTTCTATTTTTTTCTATCTTTTTTATTCATTTATTTATTATTATTATTTTTTCTTTTTGTTGTTGATATGTCATATGAACTCAGGAACACAATTCTTAATATAGAACATTTCCTGTGGATATATGTGTACATATGTTGGTATGAACATATAAGTATATAACATAGCTTTTATACATTACATACATGCATAAACACGCACACACAAAAGCACACGCACACACGAACATATGCACACACACACATACACGAACATATGCACATACACACACACACACACACAAACACACACACACACACACACACACACACACACACACACACACACACACACACACACACACACACACACACACACACACACACACACACACACACCAAAATAGCTGGAATACAAAGGAATATTTCTGCATATCCATTGCCCCTTTCTGCACATCACAGAATTACAACAATATACATCAAGATATCACGAAACCTGTTTCGTCCATTTCCTTGTGTTTTCCACCTTTATACATTGGTTATGGATGAAAAAATATTTCAGTAAATAGAGACAATATAGTGGTGGAGCCTACCTACCGGCCCAGCTAAGACTTCTCCTACATCGGTATTGTCCCAAGGGAGGATCTGAGGAATTGTTTTGTCAGCAAGAGGCGACGCCTCAGATTGGCTGTTATCAGGTCACCTGAGGAAAGATTAGTTACACCACAAGGCTCCATTATGTCTAAATGAGAAGATAACAGAACTAGAACAGCCTTGCTGCTCTTGATTCTATATGCCAGCATTTCATAGACAACCCTCTTTAATCCCCCGCAGGACACATAATTTATGTGTTGTATCATATTCATCCTTCCCTCTCCTTCTTTCTATCCCTTCCTTATTCTTTCCTTGTCCCTTTTTCCATGCTCCCTCCCTTCTTCACTCTATACTCTCCTCCTTCCCCCTCCCATTTCCCCTCCCACTCTCCACTGTCGTCAATCTCTCTGCCTCCCACTATTTTTCCCCTTACCCACCCGTTCCTCTCCCCTTCCCCCTACCACACACACAATATTGTACCACAGACATCCTGTCTCCTCCCCCTGCCCTTTCTCTCATGTCCTTCCCTCCTCCATCCTCCTTCCCTCTCCTCCCCCTCTCCCCCTTTCTCCTCCCCCCCCCCCAACGGGAGCTCTCGCACGCGAGGGCACCCGGCAAAGATGGAGGTTGCTGTAAAAAGGAAGGCAATTACTCCTGACGTGGCGGTAGGAGATTTATAGGCGGGACAGTACAACCCTTGTTAGGGGGTCCTCACGTTTTCGGTCTCCTCACCTTTTATACTCAACCCCCCCCACCCCCGAACCCCAACCCGACACCCCACCCATCCCCTTCCTTTACTCCATCCCTACACCTTTCTCTCTTCCTGTCATTTTCTTTCTCCCTCTCGTTTTACTGTTCTCTCTCTCACTTACTTATTCCTTCTCTCCTTTGCCTACTCCTTTCTGTCGCTCTTTTCCCTCTCTTTAATTTTCTCTTGTTCTTTCTCTCTCTCTTTGTTTCTTACATACCATAAGGCCTAAAGGCAGCAAAAAGAATCGACAAAATAACCATCCTTCTTTTTGTTGTCCTTTTAACTCTCCCCCTCCTCCTTTACCATTCCTCCACCTTCTTTCCACCCAGTTCCCAGCTCACCACTCCATTTGACCTGATTTGACCCTTGGGATGAGACCGTTATTGCAGTTGAGACCTTTGGCATGACCTGCAGCTTAGAGGTTGACCTTACCTGATTGACCTGCGAGTGTGACCCACCTTGCGTGATCGTCTTCACACTTGATCCTTGGGTTCAAGGTCCTCCTTACCTCACCTTGTTTGTTGGTCATGTCATTATGACCTCTGGGCCTTATGATCTTGGCTGACCTAGCTCGTAATAGGTCATAGTGATAACATTATTGAATACAACCAAGTTGTTTATGTAGGCAAAGATTTTCTTTCTAATATTGGGCTACTAAATTCAACTTTGTCTGAAAGAATATAAACTGATCAAACTGTTATCCTAATATGGTTTTCCGAATCGTTCTGTAATAATTAAATACTGGTTTGACCCTCACAAGATAATTTCATTTATCTTACAGAATCCTTTGGTCCCAAAGAGGATAAAAAGATAAATAAATAAATAAGTGAGGGAAGGAGGAGGAGGAGGAGGAGAAGGAGGAGGAGGAGGAGGAGGAGGAGGAGGAGGAGGAGGAGGAGGAGGAGGAGGAGGAGGAGGAGGAGGAGGCAGGAGGGGAGGGAGAGGAGCCACACAAGGGGAAACCAAAAGGTGACAATAGGATTATTATATAGGGCGTTTCGTGGGTTGAAGAGCTTCACACGAGGGTCTGAATTAGGCCCGTATTCAAGAACCTCGTAGAACTCCCGATGATGCCATCATACTGGCAGCAGTGATGCACGATAACTTCCATTCTTTGTTATTTAATATCATGGAAATAATTCTTGCCTTAGGCTAATGGCATTATACATAATACAATGTAGTGCTCAATAAGGTGGTTGTGAATACGGTCCATAGCAAGAACGGTTGGTTTGTTGTTAAAATGGACAAATTGGCATCTAAACTGGCGTTCATCGTCGTGTGCACTATGATATCGGGTCACCTCACGAAACTGTTGACTACGAATATTACCAAGAGCATAGAAAGCATAGAGCATAGTAAGCATAGAAAGACGTGTGAATCAGCCCTTGGATAAGTTCGAGGACAAAGTGAACATTATGCCTAATACTTGGGGAATAAATTTTTGAAAATGGAAAAGGGAAGAGTGAGAGAGAAGAGAGGAGACAGTGGGAAGTAGACTTAGATAAAAGGGAGTGAAGAAAAAATCAAAGAAATAAAAAAATAAAAAGAAACAAATAAGGTAAATAGTTAAAACTGACTAAGGTATAGGTAGGAGTATTTTTTATTTTATTTTTTTAAGATGAAGAGGAAGGAGAGATAGATATTGATTGGTAGTGAAATAGAGGTACACGAAGACACTAGAAAGTACATAGTAAGATGTAATATAATGTAAT
>NC_134803.1:33595535-33605535 GCF_046742065.1 Oratosquilla oratoria
TACGGAAGGGAGGGTGATGTAGAGAGAGTTGAGAAAGTGGAGAGAGGAAGTAGAGAGTTGAGGAGAGAGAAAGATGATAGGGAGAGATAGTAGAGGAGGGAGAGGGTGGAGAAGGGAGAGAGATTGTAAGAGAGGTAGATAGGGGGGAAGGATTAAGAAGTTTTCAGGGTAGATCAGGAGGGAGGAGGGCAATAGAGGAAGAAAAGAGAGACGCAAAGCCACCGTGGAATCTTGCAGAACTCTCTCCCGCCTTCGAACCATCGGCCTTTGAACAAGAAATACATTTTGTAAAAAACAGAAGAGATTTTTTTTTTATCGAACCTTAGAGGATGAGGTTTACCTTAAGCTGAATAAAATTGTTTGGCTTTAGCATGAGGAATTATTAGAATAAATATTTGGATTGAAAGAGTTTAATCATTATAAACTTTTGAGGATGAAGGGTTTCTCATCACTCAAGAAACGCGCGCGCGCGCGTGTGTGTGTGTGTGTGTGTCTGTGTGTGTGTGTGTGTCTGTGTGTGCAAAATAACCGCAGAAAGTAAACTTGTAGACAGTAAGTACTTTCGTATGTTACATCTTCAGACTAAAGTTGTAATATACAAAAGTATTTACTGTCTACAAGTTTCCCTTCTCCTGTGGTTATTTTGCATTTTCGTATCACGGTGATATGATTGCTTTATTATATGTATATATATATGTATATATATATATATATATGTATGTATATATATATATATATATATATATATATATATATATATATAAAACGGAAACCTTGATCCCATTGATCCAACTCCATCTTCTGTCAGAACCAAAACTGAAACTTCTGCCGAAGAACCCCCCCTCCCCCACAACGTTCAAGAACTTCGAGTTTCTTGTTTAGAACTTTCTATATATCTTAGGGGTTTTTCTTCTTCTTCTTTAAAGAAAGACTAACTTTTCTTTTTAGTACATTTTTGCTTGTAATTCATGTCCATTTCCAACTCCATCAACTTTTCCAAAACTTCAGGCATGTGTCTTCTCAAGACCTCCATTATCAATTCTACTGTCTCCACTTTCACTTCCATTCCTACTATTAACATACCAACACTAACAATAACAATAACTAAACTAACATTAAACAAACACTAAACCTGCACTAAACTAACGGTAAACTAACATAAAGTTAGCACCAACTATAACACAAAAACTAATGCCAACACTATCACTGCCATTACCTTACTACTACCACTACTAATACCACAACTTCAGCCACTAGACCACCATCAATACCACTACCAATACCAATACCCACACCACTGCTAATACTATTACCAATACCACTACCACTACTACTACCAATACCAATATCCATACCACTGACAATACCATTACCAATACCACTACCACTACTACTACCAATACCAATACCAATACCACTGTCATTATGTGTGCTACTACTATTTTTACTACTACTGTCATTACCATTACAGTCACCATTACAGGTACTATCACCTCTACCACTCTCAACATCACAGTCACCACCTCTCACCACCATCCCCATAATTTTCTCTATCACTACTACTACAATATCACCACCAATTCTTCCACCATCACTCCCTCCACCACAAGCACTGCGACAACCATCACCACAGAACCACCACTACTATATCTCCACCACAACTACCATCACCACCATCGTATCCTTTCCTTGCTCCCCATTGCATCCCCCTCTTTCCATCAATCACGGTGTCAGACTAAAAAAAAAAAAAGAAAAAAAATCGACAGAGCACTTCTGAAGCCAGAGTCACAGAGCCTTCTCCTCAGTGCGACCCCTCCAGCCTTCTTCTTCCTCTTTCCATCTCTTTCACCTTCCCCCCTCCCCCCATCCTCTCCATCACCAGCATCCCAGCATATCTCCATCTCCCAGTGTCCTCATATTCTTCATCTTCTCCTTTGGAAGCTCTACGCAGGACTTATGCAGGAAGATCGAGCTGAGTTTGGGTTGGGAATCCAGTGCATACAGCAACATCTATGATCTCTTCTTCTTTACTCTCCTTCGCCTCTTCCACCGCATCTTCCACTTTCTCGTCTACCTCCATTCCCATATACTTTTCCATCTTCTCTGCACCTCCTTTTCCATATTCTCTTCCTCCACGTCTTTCACTTTTCTTCCACCTCTTGTTCCACTTTGTGCTCCACCTCTTCCTCCACCTACACCAATCTCTTCCTACAGTTCCTCCTCCACTACTTCCTACACCTCTTTTTTTATCTTCCTCGTTTTCTCGCTCTTTCTTCTCTCCCTCCTCCGTTTGCTCTTCCTTTCCTTCTCATCGTCCCTATTATCACCCTTTTCCTACTTTTCCTCTTCCGCCTCGTCTCCTGAGCCTCCTCCTCCTCCTCCTCCTCCTCCTCCTCCTCCTCCTCCTCCTCCTCCTCCTCTTCCTCCTCCTCCTCTTCCTCCTCCTCCTCCTCCTCCTCTTCCTCCTCTTCTTCCTTCTCCTCTTCCTCCTCCAATCCCTCTTCTTTTCCTCTTCCTCATCTCCCTCCTTTTCCTCCACTTCCTCATCTTCCTCATCTTCATCCATATCTTCCTCCCCTCCTTGCTCCTCTTCCTTTGCTCTATATTCTTCTCTTTCTACATGACAGCAGCTCCTCCCCTTGGAGCCGTTTCTCCATATGAAAGTAAAACCAAATCTGTGACAGCCATGGAAGGGACGAGCCTGAGACGAAAGGAATTGAGGTTGGAGAGGAAGAAGAAAGGAGGAAGAGGACGAAAGAGAAGAGGAGAGAAAAAGAAGAGGAAAGAAAGTAGGAGGAAAGAAGTAGGGAAGCAAAGAATTTGTGTAAAACAACTTTAAGCGGTGGGAAGGAATGGAAACTTGTTTTGCGTCTTCTTTACGCTTAGATAACTGTGGCAACTGGCAGTTATCACTAGCCGCTGGGGATATGAGATAGTAAGGAAATTATCTAAATAGAGCAAAAGAGGAATGAAGGGAGTGTGGAGGAGAAAAATAAAGAAAAAGGAATGAAAATAATGAGGGGAAGATGTATGCGGTTTCAAAGAAAAATTAATGAAAAGGTTTGGGTGCGTCTATGAATGTCTAAATGATTGAAAAAAGAAACGAGTGAGTGAATGAACAAATGAATACATGAACGAGTAGATAAATGAATAGATAAATGAATGAATGAGTTAATAATAAAGAAAAATAGAGGTGGACAAATGAGTGAATGGATCGATGGAGGGATAGCTGGATGAATAGATGGATTGCTGAATGAGTTATATACTGTCTAAATGAATGAATGACTAGGTAGATGAGTAAGAATGAGGTAAACGAGGATAAAATGTTTTGCTAAAGTGAGTAAATAAAGTTGAGATATTGAAGATATCACCAGTGGTAGGTCCGACTTTCTTTTATACATTTTTATAATGAATAAAACCGTCAGAAGGTAACATTTGAGGTAATTTACGTTGTCCTAGTGTCTAAGAATGGTGTAAAATGGAATATGGAGCCCCCTTAAGATTAGACCCAGGGTATATTTTCTGCAGCGCAAAATTAACTCCCTTTAGAAAATAGACCCCCCACACTAAAATATGCATTTCATTGTCAATCAGTTAAGTTAGGTTAGATTAGCTTAAGTTAGGACAGGTTAGGTATGGTATTTTGATAAACAATAGTTATTAATAAATATATATGTGTTACCTACAAATAGAAAAACACAATAAATTATTCCAGAATTATTAGTTGGGGGTTTATTTCCCATAGGGAAGGTCAATTTTCCGCTGCAGATAATTAACCACAGGGTCCATTTTCTATAGAGGTCTATTTTCTATCTCACAGCGTAGACACTATGACAATGGAAAATAAAAAGATAATAATAATACCAAGAAAAAAGAAAATATTGTGTAAGAGTTCTAATCACTTTAATAAGTATTACCGCAATTCCCATAACATTTGGTTCAAGTTAATTATTGATAACCGTATTTGATCGAACTATTTTGTAAAACAGTGGTAAGACTTTATCACGAGTCATCTGTCTTGATGATCATGGAGTGGGACAAAGAACCCGTTGTATAATAGGAGAGAGAAAGTGCCTGGGGTGAATTGATATAGCGGGACTGAAGCAGACCAGCCAGCAAGGTACGAGTTTGTAGCAAAAGAATGTTGATGAATGAGAGTTCCGAGAAGATAAATATGATAACATAATCCAGAGAAAGAACAGTGGAAGAGGTAAGGAGAAAATAATTAGAAGGGAAGGAAAGAAAAATAGAGATGGAAAAGAGAGGGAAAGAGGGATGATAAAAAAGTGAGAAATAAGAAAAGGAGGGTGAAGAAGTCGAAGGGTAAGAATAAGCAGAATAATAAGAAAAATGAAATAAAGGACAAGAAGAGTGAAAAAGAAAAATCGATAAATATAGATGCATTTGTATACAGAGGTAGAAAGAAAAAAATAAAGGAAGGAGAGGGAGGGAAAACAGGATGAGGAGAGGAAGAGGAGGAAGAGAGGAGGAGGGACGGGAAGAGAAGGAAGAGGGGAATAGGAGGAGGAGGAAGAGGAGGAGGAGGAGGGACGGGAGGAGGAGGAAGAGGGGAGTTGGAGGAGGAGGAAGAGGGGAGTTGGAGGAGGAGGAAAAGAAGAAGAGGAGGAGGAGGAAGACTGTGAAAGGTGAGAGGGGAAAAGAGAATAGAGAGTGTAGGGATGATAACCGAGATATGAGACGAAAGGGGAGAAAGGAGGGAGAGAGAATCAGGAAAGAGCAAAATTAGAGAAAGAGGAGAAAAGAGAGAACACGGGTAACCAAAAGTTGGAGGAAGTTTGGATTGTATAGAAATCGGGATGAGGGTGCAAGAGAAAACGGAGGGAAGTATAAAATTCTAAGAAGGGAATGGAATCTAGAAAGTTAGCAAAAAAGACAAGAAGAGAGAAGTAATGTAAATATTATGTATAAATAGAAAGTGAATGCAAGGCAAGGAAGAGAGAAAGAAAAGACCAAAAAAAAAAAAAAAGGGAAGAAAATAATAAACTGAAAATAGTACTAGGAATTATTGTTAAGTGCAAAAGGTAAGGATGCAAAGAAAGTAAAAAAGAAAAGAAAAAAAAAAAGAAAAAGGAACTGCGAGGGTGAACAGGAGAAATGCCAAGACCTGAGGTATAGTAGAGTGAAGACGTCAAGAGGGAGAGAAGGAGAAGGAGGAGGAGGAGATGGAGGAGGAGAAGGAGAACGAGGAGGAGGAGATAGAGGGGGAGGAGATGGAAGAGGAGGAGGAGATAGAGGATGAGATGGAGGAGGAGGAGGAGATAGAGGATGAGATGGAGGAGGAGGAGGAGATAGAGGATGAGATGGAGGAGGAGGAGTAGTAGTAGTAGTAGTAGTAGTAGTAATAGTAGGGGGAGGAATGAGAGGAGGAGGGGAAGGAGGGAGGAGGGAAGAGGAAGAAGGGGAGAACTCGGAAGAAGATAATTAAAAGACTCGGCGTCTGGGAAGGAGAGGATAAGCGGTGGTGAGTGGTTAAGGGAGGAGGGGGAGGTTAGGGGTAAGGGGAGGGGGAGGGGGAGGGGAGTGGATAACCACAGATGAAGAGGGTGAAGGAGGAGAAGTGAGGGGAAATAGTCACATATCTTCGCCAGGAGAGACAAAGACGGAAAGAAAAGAAAAGAAAAGGGAAGGCAAGGAGAGGATATGCATAGGAAATGGGAAAGGTAAGAAAATGAAAAGAGAAAGAAAGAGAACTAAGGGAAATGAAAGACAAAAGAGAGAAGAGAGGAGAATTAAGAAATAAAGAAAGTAAAGGTGAAAGGAACGAAAAAACCCTTGGAAGAGAAGAAAGTTGATGGAAATGGATAAATGTAAAATAGAGAATAAAAAAAGGAGAGACAGACGAGAGAGATAAGGATAGGAGGAATCAATAACGTAGAAGAAAGGGAGAAGTGGGAAGAAACAAAGAAAAAGAAACGTGGAAACACGAGGAGAGGAAAGAGGGAGGAGAGGAAGGGGAAGGGGAAGAGTGGTTGCTCTTGCGGGAACGGATTAAATTCGCTCTATTAGTAGCGAATATCAAATTATGGAAAGAATATGGACCAAGTAGATCGGCGGCACCAGAATCCAGGAGGTGACGGAGTGCGAACGGCGGAGCGGAAGAGAAAGGAAGATAAGAGAAGAAAAAGGAAAGGAAGGGAAGGAAAAGGAAGGGAAGGAAAGGAAAGGGAAGAGAAGAGAAGGAAGGGGAAAAAAGAGGAGGGAAATAAAGAGAAGCGAAGAAAAGTGAATGAAAAGGAAGGGAAGGAAAGGGAAATGAAGAGATATGGAACAACCGCAAGATGTCAGAGGGGACGCGAGAGAGAGAGAGAGAGAGAGAGAGAGAGAGAGAGTCAGTGAGTGAATGGAGGAAGATAAAAAGGGAACTAAGAGAAAAGAGGGAGTGAAGGGAGAGGGAAAAAGAAAGAATGAAACAAAGAAAAAATGAGAGATAAGAGGGAAAGGGTATACGATAAGGAGTAGGATATGGAGGGAGTGGGGAAAAGTCAGAAGAGAGAGTGAGAGAGAATAAAGAGCGACGAGAGAATGAGAGAGAATAGAGAGCGAAGGGAATATATGAGGAAGGATAGAAAAAAAATAGTTTTACATAAGATAAAGAAAAAAATTATAACTGCGAGAAAGAAGAAAAGTGAAGAAGATGAGAAGGAGGTTGAAGAGTCTGTGCTAAGTATGAAGCAAATAGGAATGATTAAAGCTGAGGAATAAAGTAGAAGAAGAGGAGAGGACGAAGTAAGGAATAAGCAGGGTAAGGAGCGCAAAGAATTTTAATTCCCTTTTGCAGTTATGCCAGACGCTTTTGTTCAGATTGAGAGTGGCTCACGTACTACAAGGATAAGAAAGATAATAAAGAGCGAATGTTAAAAGGCGTCGAAAACATTTTCATAGCTTGAATTACGAGAGAAAAATAAACAAATTGTGATCATCGCTGTCCGCTGGGCATTGAGCACAGTTTATTTGGATCTAGAAACAGATTTCGTTTCGAACTTTCAATACCTAACTCGTGATTTCTTCTATTTTCCATAAAGCAGTTTTATTCGGATTTTGTGTGCGCGCACACGTGTGTGTGAGTGTGTGTGTGTGTGTGTGTGTGTGTGTGTGTGTGTGTGTGTGTGTGTGTGTGTGTGTGTGTGTGTGTGTGTGTGTGTGTGTGTGTGTGTGTGTGTGTGTATGTACTGCATATGTGTGTGTGTGTGTGTGTGTATGTTCTGTATGTGTGTATGTTGTGTGTATGTGTGTGTGTGCGTATGTGTGTATGTGTGTGTGTGTGTGTGTGTGTGTGTGTGTGTGTGTCTGTGTGTGTGTGTGTGTGTGTGTGTGTGTGTGTGTGTGTGTGTGTGTGTGTGTGTGTGTGTGTGTGTGTGTGTGTGTGTGTGTGATTTACCATGGTCTTGGATCACGTGTTGGACTCGTGATCGACAGCTATTCCCCTCCTGAAGAGAGCTCAGAGCTCATATATGACCGATCTATGGGTAATGCTGTGAACTTACACGCACACACGCACACACCCAACATCCCACCCACGAGAGTTGGAGTAACAGCTGGTAGCGCAGGGATACTGATATTATTTCAGTCCTGGGCGGTATTCGAACCCAGAGTGCCGTAGTGGCAGCCATGAACTCTATCCACTGCGCCACGAGGTGTGTGTGTGTGTGTGTGTGTGTGTTTGTTTCACCATGGTCTAGGATCACGTGTTGGACTCGTGATCGACAGCTATTTCCCTCCCAGAAGAGAGCTCAGAGCTCATATATGACCAATCTAGTGTATTCACCTTTTTCACCTTGGTCTTTGGATCACGTGTTGGACTCGTGATCGACAGCTATTTCCCTCCCGGAAGAGAGCTCAGAGCTCGTGTGACCTATCTATGGGTAATGCTATGACCTTTCACACACACACACACCCAACTCCCCGCCCACGAGAGTCAGAGTAACGACCCGAAGCACAGCGATACCGAAATAATTTCGGCCCTGGGCAGGATTCGAACTGGGTACTGCGAGCACCACCTTACTTCCCAGTCCAGTGCTCTACCAACCGCGCCACCGAGTCGTGTGTGTGTGTGTGTGTGTGTGTGTGTGTGTGTGTGTGTGTGTGTGTGTGTGTGTGTGTGTGTGTGTGTGTGTGTGTGTTTGCGTGTACCTGTGTGTTTGTGTGTGTTAGGTATACTATAAGTAACACATGTGCAAACCTGCGTTCCTGGCCATAAAATACCATGAACGTGTGTCTTTGTGTACGGTATTATGTATACATGCATATACATGTATGTAGGCATGTATGCACGTATGATGTATGTATGTATGTATGTATGTATGTACTGTATGCCTGCATACCAGCACCTCAGCGCAGCAAATTACATCACGAAACAAAAAGGGCAATGAAGCAGAAAAGTGCCCCAATGCATCTCCATGTTTATGTTTAGATTATGTGCGAAAATATGCATGGAATTGTAAATTAAATGAAAGATACCTGATGAAAAATATATGGAGAAATGAAATTAAGATGTAGAGAAAGAATGAGAAGCTGAAGCACAATTAACTTGGATGAAAAGGGAAGCAGAGGGGACAATGATAAGAGAGAACTTGAAGAGTTTAATGTGGCATTGGGAATCGAAGAGAAAGGAAAACATTGGGAATAAATATATGTTAAGGGATAAAAAGGATAATGTTAGGAAATGTAGAAGGGAGAGGAAGAGAAAATAAAAGGAGAAAAAATATAGTGAAAGAAAGAATTAATTATAAAATTAGATAAAATGAGGTTGAGACATATAATGATGTTTAGAGAGAGAGAGAGAGAGAGATTATGGGGATGAGAGAAAGAATGGGTGCTAGAGAGTGGGTCAGAGGTAAAGAGAGGAGAGTGAAAGAAACCGAGATAAAAGAGCATAGGTGGACAATGACAGACAGACAGATAAAAAGACAGTTGACAGACAAACAGACAGACAGACAAGCATACAGAGGGACTCCGAGATTAAAGGTGTGAGAGCGCAGTAGAAGAAGAGACAAAGGGATAAGCAACGACCAAATGAACCAAAATGCCTGAAACCATACAGGCGAGTAGGACCACGGCAGGGGCAGAATGAAAAAAAAAATCAATACTAGGGTTAGAGGTATTATGGAAACTAAGAATGATTATAAGAGGAGTTTATTTGATAACATTACTGCATTCACTATCGCAATTCCAATTATGTAAAGTATTTCCCGAATCAAAACACAAACCATACTAAAAAAATATTTCTTTCTATCACTTTACCTTGGAGATGAATCGATTATTGACCCCTGCCACACTGTATGGATCAAATACAGTGCAGTTAGGCACAGTTTATTTTACGCAAAGCCCGGCAGCCGAAGTTGCCCTACCTCCATCACTGAAGATCTAATTGAATGCGCATGACAACATTCGATATTTAACATGCATACACTTTCCAGATTCCAAGGCCATCGTTCCTTTTTTGAATGACAATCTGTGTGTGTTTGTGTTTGGGGGTGAACCAAATATCCACGAGAGGGAGTTTGTAAAATCATCATATATGCATGACCCGGCCTTCGGAGATTCTCAGCGATGAAGAGGACAGGGCCGGGGAGGCAGCACTGCGAGTTCTGATTGGCGTTCGTCTTTTACACGGAAAGGATCAGCGTATTTAATCGCTTTATTCAGCTATTTTTCCGTTAGTGTCGTTTGCGATCTGAAGGAGTGAAGAGCGCGCGCGCGCATTAATAACATCAAAGTCAAAAAGCTGAAGCGGAAGTTGGAAAAAAAAATCTTTGTTGGTTTAACCAGACGTGTTCCTGATTTTACAAATAAAAGATACGGAGAGAGGATGGGAGTGGAAGATGGAAGAAGAGGGGACGGGGAGATGAATTTATGGAGCGGATGGGGAGGAAATGGGTGGGCATATACTTGTACTCAAGGTCAACAAACGAGGGTGGAGGGCAGGAAGAGGAATGGGGAAAGAGACAAAAAAATACATTAAATGGAAGAGGAGCTTCAT
>NC_134803.1:33608035-33610535 GCF_046742065.1 Oratosquilla oratoria
ACGAACAACCACAGAAACAGACAAAGAGAGTACGAAGCAGGTACATAGAAAAATGAATAATAAATAAAAGTTAATAAACGAACGAACGAACGAACAAACAGACAGACAAAGATAGAAGCAGGCAAACCATAAAAGAAACCAGATAGATAGGTTCGTGCACCAAAAGGATGAAAAGATAAAGAGAACCGAAGCTGAAACGGAACCGGATCAGGCTGCTTATCTTCAGCTGAGGTAGAATCTGGAACGATAGAAGGGCATTGGACAAGCTACACACGCCCTCCTGACCCGTTCACTCAAGCATTACAGCAGATGGGACTGTCACAGCGCAATTGGATTCCAATAGAAAACGGAAATGAGGTCCTTCGATGGTTAAGTAGAGGAGGGAATAAATAACCCGACATAAGTAAATATTGGGGGTTCTTTAAGAGATAGTAACACTTTTCTTACCGATAGGGAACCACGGAGAGAGCCTGGTAGTAATAATTCGGCTTATCGTCGCGAATTCTCCCTATCAAGAGACTAGGACGATGTCCCTTAAAAAAGACTTTATAGCGTAGAATTTAATAAACCATGCCCTTGGTCCAACTCCCTAGCGGCAAAGTTCGAACAGCCGTCACCTCGACCTCCGCCGCAAGTAGCGACGCTTTAATCCGTTCGGCCAGCAAGTGTCCAATGAGTCTGGTAGCAGTAGGAATGAATTGATTGAAAAATAATCTCACACTGTACGAAACTGTCTAAAGGGAAATGTTTTTCAGGAAAGATATGCAAAGATGTAGCATGCTGGTATTCGAACTTGACAGGTAACTACGTTGATCGTAGTTTGAATTCAATGAATTATCAGTAACTGTTACTTGTAACGGTTTAAGATAAAAAGATGGATTCGGTCGCAGCAATGAACTTCTTACTGAAAATCCTAATTAAACATATATATGTATGTGAGTTATATATATATATATATATACAGTGTGTGTGTGTGTGTGTGTGTGTGTGTGTGTGTGTGTTCACCTTGGTCTTTGGATCACGTGTTGGACTCGTGATCGACAGCTATTTCCCTCCCGGAAGAGAGCTCAGAGCTCGTATGACCGATCTATGGGTAATGCTATGACCTTTCACACACACGCACACACACAACTCCCCGCCCACGAGAGTCAGAGTAACGACCCGAAGCACAGCGATACCGAAATAATTTCGGCCCTGGGCAGGATTCGAACTGGGTACTGCGAGCACCATCGTACTTCCCAGTCCAGCGCTCTACCAACTGTACCACCGAGTGTGTGTGTGTGTGTGTGTGTGTGTGTGTGTGTGTGTGTGTGTGTGTGTGCATGCGTGCGTGCACGTGTATGTGTGTGTGTGTATGTGCGCTTGTATGTGTGTGTTTGCTTGCATGAACACGCAAGGGTGCAAGCATCTCCCCTCAGAGAAGTTATTTTTAGACGATGTACCAAGAAAAAGGCGAGTAGGCAACCATTCTCCTTATTTAATGGAAAGAAAATGCATTGGAAATAAACACAGAATTTACAAAGACGTTGTGGTATAACATATATAGTTTATATTTGCGGCGTATGTATTAAGATTTTGAATATGCTTTCTAGTAGCAGTAGTCTTTACGAAACAAAAAGAAAGCATTCGTAAACCAAAGAGTAATTTCAATCACCTTCCTATTAAAAATGACACGGCAAACCTGAATAAAATAATCTGTTGTTAATGAGAATAGATTGTTTTGTTTTTGTACTTGGAGAGTTAATTAGGATAGATTTATCATCCTCATCTTCCTCCTCCTCCTCATTTTCTCTATCTTCCCCATCTATTCTGTATCCTTTTCCTTCTCCTCCTTCACTTTCCTCTTCATCCTCTTCTACCCCCTTCTCTTCCTCCTCCTCCTACTCTTGATACTCCATTTCCTCCATCCTCCCCATTCTGCTGCTCCTCTTCCTGCTCCTCTTCTTCCTCATCTCCATCCCCTTTCCGACGATATCTCGTCCAGAACTGGAGGCGAAGACGGGAGGAAAGGGGAGAGGTTGGGGTGACGGTGGAGCAAGACTCCAGGGCAGACGGTGATTGGCTCAGCGGCTGACAGATCCCGTAATCGGCTGACCTTCAGCGTTCCGACGGGAACAAAGCGACCAATTGGATTTGTCAGTCTTGCCGCGATCCACACTGGGTTAGGTGTCCCATTATTAGGGAGTAAGGAAGGAGAGAGGGAGGGAAGGAAGAGGAAGGGAGAGGAGGAGGAGGAGGAGGAAGGAGAGAGGAGGGAGGGTGGACGGCTGTGAGTGAGTGAGAAAGGAAAAGAAAAATATTGTGGAACTTCTTACATAGTCTTGTATTACTCTGCAATAGGAGTAGTGTATATAGAGTTGGAAATGGAGAGGAAGAATTGGGGATAGCGATAAGGAACATTAGGATGGGAAAGGTAAGAAAGTAAAGAGGAAGAGGGGGAGATTAAAACGAAGAGGGATAAAGAGAGAAAGAGAGAGAGAGAGAGAGAGAGAACAAGAAA
>NC_134803.1:33613035-33638035 GCF_046742065.1 Oratosquilla oratoria
GCCAAACATCAGCGAAACTAAGTATGTCCATCAATGGAAGGGCATACTTGAGACAAAATATCGACTCGATTTATCGGGACTCCATGTTGTTCTAGATCTGCCAATCGTTATGAAGTCAGCTTGTATTCTATGTATATACTAAGAGCTTCCCCCATCCCCTTATAAGGAAGGTAGCCAAATCAAAGGCAATTACCTACTCTAACTCATTTCATTCCCCTCCACCACTTTTTCCTCCGTCTCGTCTTAGCTCCTCTTGGATGATGGGTCATCCCCGTATCCCGCTGACTGCCCTGGGTCAGAAGCAATGCTGCAAGACACAGGATATCCTCAGCAAGGCCGCTTCACTTAATCGGCGGCCCCTCCCCCCTCACTGTCCCCTCATACAGAAAAAGAGAAGATGGGGAGAAATCCCTTCGGGCTGCATCAAAATATAATTCACACATAAGCACCCCTACCCCACATCCCCCGCCCTTCACTTTCTTGCATAACAGTATCATCTACTAACTTTAACCTTGTATTAGCCAGAATAATATCTGTAGTGTAACTTGCTTGGTTGAAGAGACTGATAAAAAACGCCGTTGATAGACGGAACATAATGGGGCGGTCGCTGCTCAAGAAAACAAGGTGATGCTCGGAAGAAAAAGAAATGTGGGTGAAGCAGAAAATGGGATGTCGGAGGTGAAGAAAACAAGGTCACTCTAAAAAGGCGTGTGATAAATGAGGGAAGGTTTCAAAAGAGCAAAGAAAATGGAGGGAAAATGAAAGAAAATGGAATGCTGATTAATCCTCTCGAGGCGGTGGAGCTTCCCGGTTAGTCTTTCCCTTGTTTGAATAAAATTGTCAGCTCTGCTAAAGGTCTTAGGTCAAGCAAGGTCACAGAAAACCGGAAGTGACGCAACATTCCATTGGTAGATAAAAAATATAATGAGGAAAGGTAAGGCTGTTAATTGACAAAGGACCCTAAAGAAAATCACTGTTTCCATATACGTTCGAAGGCGAAGGAGAAGAAAATTAAATACAAAAGAAAGAAGAAAATTAGTCGTGAAAAGGGGAGATTCAGAACAAGAACCAAAACCAAATACCTTCCTGACTACTGGGTGCTGACATAAGAAGGAAGGGAGGCCATTACTTGAAGAAGTTTTTGGTGCCTTTTCCTTCCTCCTCCTCAGAATTTCGATATCTTTCGTTATGACCAATTGGCTTTGACAAATCGGGTCCCCGCTGACGGGGATAACCGTCGCAAACGCCAAATGCTGAATCATATCTTTCCCATCTTGATCATATAGCTCCCAAACAAGGAACCTGATCCCAAACCTAAGATACGTTTATGGGATTTTATACCCAATCTTACCTCAATGTACCTCTTCCCAAAGAGTACGATTATATGGATTTCGTGTTCTGTGTCCCAGCTAGTTTGCAAGAGTATCCATTTTTTAATGATTCTATGAAAGCGATACCTCTTCCGCCGTCGCAAATGCTGGAAAGACTTTCTTCGGACATAATGTACTAATTTTCGTAGAGGACATTGGCCTTTTAAAGAAACTGTAGTTCCACATTTTAATGCTTTTATCACCATTATCTTACTAGCTCACCCCATTTCTTGTTTGTACGCTGACTTTTAAGGTACTCTTTATTATTTTTTATCATAACAAAATTTCATTTGTAATGTAAATATATTGGCCTACCATCTTTCCCACTCTTAAATTTTGTAGCGGCGCAATATGACCTTGATGTTACGGCGCTAAAAACATCAAATCAGTTAATCAATTTGAGGTTCTGCAAATTTGGCAGACCACACGGGTCTGGAAACCAAGTAGTTATTGTAATTTGTGGATTTCAATGTTTCAGCCTGAAAAGTGTTCTTATAATTATTGTTTCTTATATCTCATTTGTTTTGAGTGCATAGTTCTTTGCTGTGACCTTTGGTAGTGGCGTAATCGGAAGCGTACTGGTCTCGTATTCACTTATTTGTGGGCTCGAATCCCGCACTCCTTTCTGATTCCCAGCAGCGCATAGGGCAAAGGTGACGGCTTTGGCTGCAGCTACAAGCCTCATGGTGTACGCGCCTCACCTTAGTTGACCCGTAGTTCTTCTAAACTGAGCTAAATTAATCAGCTAATATATATATATATATTTTGACTTTGCTAAGAAGGTTTAACTGGAGGTTTATATAAGTTGGATAGCAGAAGTTGATGATAAAATGAGCTTTCGATATTTTCTCCATGAAAAATGGAAAACGCTACCATATACGGAATGGCTTACTTTGTGATGGAGAAGAGTGTGCGTGCGGGTGGGGGATGGGAGTGGAGGTGGTTGTTGGGGTGGGTTGTGGGTGGTGGGGGTTGGGGTGTCACTCAGAATTAAACTTCAGTTGCTATGGGATAATTTTCCCGCCAAAGTCAAAGAATCTTTCAATATGCTATCTCCAGCCTAGGAGACCCTAGTTTGGCTCTATGACCTCTTCGTATGGGCAGAGTGAGCAACAAAAACTCCTCTTTTCCAAGGAGGTTGAAATGTTATTTATGATAGCAGTTAGAGAGTAATTGGCTAGAGTGTGGGAAACTTAAGAGAATGGATAGAGATTATAAAAGGGATTGAATAAGGAGTGTATATAACGAAATTAAGTTGGATAATTGAAGAGCAGTAGAACAAGAAAAGAGGAAAGAGTGGAAAACGGAATGAAATATGAAGAGAGTCTTAATCACTAAATGTGTAAGATGTAAAAGAAGTTTAAAACATTAAAGTAGAAACTGTTCAAATATGGGGGAAAGTGAAAGAAATTGAACAAAAAACACACGATAGTGAAAAATATGAAATGTACGAAAGGAAAGAAGAGAAGAAAAAATGAGATAAAATGTGGGAAAACAGTGATGTTCAAGAGAAGGATAGACACTGAAAGAAACGAAAAACCAGTTATAAAAAAGGGGTGAAATAAAAACGAACAGCAAGGCAATCATAAAAGGATATAACAAAAAATGTGAGTAGAAAATATAGATAAAAATAAAAGTGGAAGAAGAGAGACGGAGGAGGAGAAACAAAATTTTGAGGAGAAAGAAACCGAAAAAAGATAAGAAAGGGGAGAAAGAAGGAGTGAAGAAAACAGAAAATGTTCGGGCAAGATAATTGGATGGAGGGAGAAGTAAAGAAAACGTGATGAGGAGAAATGGAGGAGGAGAAGGTACGAATGAAGGAGATGGAGAATAGAATGAATCAGGAATTGGAAGAGGCTGCAGATGAGAACAAAAGAAGAGTGAGACTTGGAGGAAATGTAAATAGAGATAGAGACTAAGAGCAGTGAAGAGGTATTTTGATATATGATGGAAGAAGAAAAGATGGAAAGAAGTTAAGGTACACTCGTCGTCGTTGTAGTCGTCGTCGTCGGTTTCGTCGTCGTCTCTTGTCTTTGCCACAACCGTACCACCAACGTTACTAATTCCGCCAAAATAACTTTCCTATGTTCGTGATGATCACCATGCAGATTTTGCAGTTGATTATGTAATTTATTTGTTTTAGTTATTATTCTGGAGCTAATGATGATTACCTACCAGTGTTGGTCCAGCAAGAAGGGTTTGAAGGAGAGGCATTTCACCGCTGCACATCTTCTAAATCAGTTAACATTTTCACAAACATCTGGAGGTGCACCCCAACGGGCTGATACACGGTTCCCGTGCCAAGCCCTTCATCCTTTCTACCATCTTTATTTTCCCTGCCTTTTAACATAAAAACAGATAAGACCCTGTGAATGCTACCTCATCATACTGCTATAAGCAGATGACATAGAAACAACACCACTCAGGTACAATGCAACAGTTTTGTATTTCTCTTCAGATATACGAGAGGGCCCTGGGACCATTGCAAGCTATTGCAGGGCTGCAGCCTACGATTTAATAACATACGAGGCCACAATTATCATTAGTAGTTATTGTTTTTTTGTTTTGTTTTTATAAGAGGAACATGAGAGAGATAGAGGAAGAAAAGGATAGATAGGGCTTAATGTGGTTGAAGAAGAGGATTACAAGAAGACAAAGAAGGGAAGAAATTGAAAAGGGAGAGTCAACAAAGAGAAGTTGACAAATGAAAGTATGACAGTGGGAAAGTAAATAAAAACTCGGAGGAAGGAATTAGTATGAAAAGGGGATGGAGAAAACGAAGAAAACAATAAAGAAATCAAGAACAAGACGAAGAAATAAGGAAGCATGAAGAAGCAGGGGAGCAAAATCCCACATAATGTAATTTACATGAAAAACAATTATCACGCAGCGTTATCTAGACTGTGTAAGATAAAAAAAAAGTGGCAAGCAATATATTTTCCAATAAAAGGTACAACAACGGGAATGGCAATAGATGGGTCGACAAAGGTGATAAGGTTACCATCGAGGTAAACAAAAATAAATAAATAGATAAAACAAATAGATAAATAAATAAGTAAAAACAACAAAAAGAACGACATCATTTGTGTACAGGAATCACCGCATTAGCATACACAGGATAGAAAACGGAGAGAGGAAACCACTGTGTATATGTATGAAAAAGAAGAAAAGGGACATCTTGATGGATGGGTGGAGGATTACCAGTGTAGCGGGGGAAGGTGGGGAGAAGGTGGGTAGGGGGAGAGATGGAGTTGGAAGGGAGAGATGAGAATGGGGAATGGGGACGGGGGGGTTGGGGAGGTGTATGAGGCTGAGGGTGCCTGGTCAGCGTAAGTTGTGGACAGGTTGACGTATCGCTGGGACTTGAGGCCGCATGGGACGGAAGGAGGGACGGTGAAAAGGGGGTGGGACGGGGGGGCCGGGGAAAGTAGTTTCGTTCTTGTGAGAGTGGAAGGGAGGGTCGGGGTGGGAGAGAAGGGAGAAGGAATAAGACAGAAGTAAAATGGAAGTTGAAAATGGAAACAGGAAGTTAATTTGACCAATTTTGTGAGGGTTGCCATTTTGAATTAGTGCGGCGAGGAGACTTTAGGGGACATAATATTTTAAGCAATCGAATATGGCTTTCGTTGTATAAGGAGCCATACATACATATATATATATATATATATATATATATATATATATATATATATATATATATATATATATACCTTTCATCCCGATAGGCTATTATAATTTTCTATACTGAAAATATAAAATCACTACAAAAACAATATTCTGAATGTAATTATGTTCATACATAACAAGCAGCATTCAGAACCAAAAGAAAAGTTCTACCCGGTTGCCAGGGGTGGGAGCTCAGTGAGATCAGTGGACGAAACCTTAGAATAGGCCTGGTGCTTAGTGGCGCCAAGGGTGATAGGGAATGCTAGTTGCGCCCTGAAGATCGTGGAATTAAAGAAGTCTTAACGAGCCGCGACTTCGGGTGAGAATATGTAATTAGCGCGGCGTGACCTCGACAGTGGCCCCGTCTAAGAGTTCGCCTTCGTTCGTTGCTTTAAGTAAAGACCGTGAGAAATGCGAAGCGACAGACACAGGGTATTTCGCTCTTTTTCTCTTTTTCTCTCTTTCTTTGTTTTCTTCTGTTGCTCTTTGTTTTTTCCATTTCTCTCATTCTATCCTCTTTTTCTTTGTTTTTTTTTCTTTCTCTACTTTTCTAATCTGTCTCGAGTTTAAGCCACACTTCCGTGTGTTTGTGTATGTATGTGCTTGTGTGTGTGTGTTGCGTTTGTGTGTGTGTGTGTATTTGTGTGCAATACATGAGATCTGAGCTCTTATCTGGTACGGTAATATACATGCATACATACATATAATATATATATATATATATATATATATATATATATATATATATTCAGTGAAAGATCTTGTGCATACAAATAGTATGACACGGTAATACAAGAAAGAGGAAGAGGGGAAGAGAGTGATGAAGAAAGGACTCGTTCGCTTTATAAAGAGCCCCACGGAAATTTATCAGTAATTGTTTTCCTGACAGACTAAACGGGAACGGGAACTTCCAATAATGTAGATTTTATTGTACGGCACTACATAACGACGCGAGTTATGGTTGTAATCCTGTAGACAGGCAAACAAAATGGCGGTTGTAAAATGGCGGATGATTCCGTGCGAGCGCTGGATTGCCTCTGATACGCTTCTTGGTTGAGTTGCGCTGGTTGGCTTCCGCCTCCTGATGGAAGAAATTTTACAAAATTGCTTTTCCAATAGTAATGACCCAGAAAATATTCCATGACACTTCAACTTAGATACCCCGAGTGGGTTTTTAGATTATTCGTTCGTAAACATCTTGAATTGTGTGTATATGTAATTTGTATGTATATGTATACTAGGAATGTGTTTACATACACACTCGCACGCGCGCGCGCGCACACACACACACACATACACACACGCGCGCACACACACACACACACACACACACACACACACACACACACACACACACACACACACACACACACACACACACACAAACACATACACGCACAAACACACACACAAAAGCTTATGTACATATATACACATATTATACATGTTATACATGTGCATATGTATATACTGCAATTTACATCTATTTATGCTGCCTTACACTGACCGGACTGAATTTGTCTTTGAAGTCATCAGGGTTAGGTCATACATATTTTTTCATTAAAAATATTCACGCCGCATACAAGTATAGATTGCTTTGTGTGATTATTAGCCTCCTACCACAGCCAATGGCGGGTGACGCATATCCTACTACCTGGCAATATAGTTGGGGTAACCGCGTTTGTAGGTTCGGTTAAAATGATCAGCCTCGTACTTTGCAGCAAAACAGCTGCATTCTAAACCAAAGAATTAGGGCTCTAAATAATTGTTTAACGATAATCATTGAACCATGAACGATCATCGTTGAGCGATAATTGCAAGTACGAAAACGGGAGTGAGCGGGCAAGAGACGGACCACCAGATCCTGCCGACATAGAAAAGGAGAGTGGGGCTCGAACAAGCGCGCTGATCAATGAGGAATGAGCACCAGGCCGCTTGTCTTTCTTGCTAGCAACCGTTGCCAACTATAAGGAATATAATCACCGTAAGACCTCATAGCCCTAACCCTTTTCCCGGACGATGGGATGGAAGGAAGAATCCTAAATATAAATTTCTTTCCAATGCTCTTAGAAGCTCTGCCCACAGAGATAACGAATATTATAAAACAAAAGTAAATAATTAAATAAATGAATAAATAATAATGATAATGAATAGATAGATAAAGTAAAGCAAAAAAAATAAAATAAAATTAAGATAAAAAAATTATAATGTTGGGTTCGAATCCGGACGTTCCTTTTCGTGAGTCGAGCAGTAGACCTCCGGCCCAGAACGATTCTGTCGTCGTTGCAGTGGACTATGGCTTACCAGCGTTTCTATCCTTATGGACAATCTCGTGCCGAGGTCGACTCTTTCGTGGAGGTTCGGGAGTTGTACTTCCAGGAGGGAAATGCAACCGAAGTGTCTGCTCTGACACGCGCGTTTTAGTTATGTAACAGTAATCATCGAACTACAAATGTCGTGGTTTAGCCTAATAGCTAAATTGGACGAGGCAGTTGCTCCCTTAATGGGATACGAAAGCCGTGGGAAGTTAATTCAGCGTGGGAGTGGGAGGAGGAGAAGGAGGAGGAAGAAGAGCTAGATATAATGTTGTTGTTGCTATTGTTAATGTTGTTGTTGTTGTTGTCGTTGTTGTTGTTTCTGATGGTGGTGGTAGTAGTGGTGGGTCGTGGTAGTGGTAGTAATGGTAGTGGTGGTGGAGGCGGCGACTCGAAGGGGATACCTTTTCTAAAAGAAGCACGAGAGAGAGAGAGAGAGAGAGAGAGAGAGAGAGAGAGAGAGAGAGAGAGTGTGTGTGTGTGTGTGTGTGTGTGTGTGTGTATGTGTGCGTGCGTGCGTGTGTGTTTACAGATAGTAGTCGAAATATACAGTTTCCCTGTACTTCCGTTATTATTTCTCCTATAGTAGGTTTATAGTGAACATAATACTTCTCATAGAACAATACTCCAATTTATAACTGGTCCATCAGTAGAAATAATGTCTGCTTCTGATGTATACTGATATAGTAATACTTCAAAATTGTATTGGAAGTCATTATTTCTAATGTTGTTATTCTAGATGACTTTAGATAAATTTATCGGCTCAGAATTGGAATACTGCTTCAGGGAATTTTATTTTTGTTAAGGATTTTGTGTTGGATAATGCCGTACATTTTTATTATGTGATTTGGTAGATGATACGGAACTGTGGCATCTTGAACAGATATTTTCATCTGCATTTCTATGAATATTTCAAACCATTTTGCTACTGAGGGGCTTCACAGAAACAAATGAAATACCCTGACAGTAGTCAGAATAAAAGGAAAACTGTTACGTGCTACGAAAGGAGTATTATATATATATACATATATATATATATATATATATATATATATATATATGTATATATGTATGTATATATGTATATATACATATATATGTATATATACAAATATTTATATATATATATATATATATAATATGTGTATATATATATATATATACATATATATATATATATATATATATGTATATATATACATATATATATATATATATTACGCTTTTCTTCCTAGCCTGGAGGAGAAGCAGAACTAAGGAACTAGAAAGAAACAAGGGAACATATGAATGTACGAATGATTGAATACAAATCCGAACACGGGAACGATTATTTTTATGTTGCCATGGAGCGCTGTATGTTCTAGCAACAGAGGGAGAACTCTATGTATTCTGGTGCTAGGTAGCACTGTATCTTTTGGTACCAGATAATGCTGATAGGCTCTGACGCCATACACCTCTGTGTGTTATGGCACCAGGGTGCGCTGTATTTTCGTACGCCATAGAACGCTCTGTTCTGGTGCCAGAGAGCGCTGTGGGGTCTGGCTGCCGGAAGGGCTCTTTTTCTGGCGCCAGGAAGATTATAGGGCAAAACAACCGCGATTTCTGGAAATTTCGAGTCCTGGACGTCATCAACTTTGGGGAAGTGCCAGACGTGGTCCTGGATCATGACCAACGCCAGAGGGAGGAGGAGGAGGAGGAGGAGGAGGAGCAGGAGGAGGAGGAAGGGAAGGACCTGATGGGAGGAGGAAGGGTGAGAAAACAAGAGGATAAAGAATAAAAGCCGGTGAGGAGGTGGGAGGGAATGAGGAAGGGAGAAGGAATAAAAGGAAGACAAATAATTAATTAGTCTGAAGAAAGTGGAGAAAAGGAGAAAATAAGAGAAGAAAAGGGAGTGAGAGGAAAGAAAGGAGAGAAGGAAGGAGGTGAAGAGGATAAATCAGAGATGACAAAGCTATGCTGACAGGAGGAAATAATATTTAATGAAAGGACATGATCACGAAGATGGAATCTAAGTAAAAAAAAAGAGAATTGGAAAAGATAGACGAATGAAATGGAATGGAACAAGAGGAAGAAGAACACTTAGTGCCAAAAGAAAAGGTCAGAGTTGACGACGATGATCGTTCTTCTGTAGTTTTGTTTGGCTGTTGCCTGGAGTCTTTAGTGAGGCAAACGGAGCCTTCTTCCATTGAAGGTTTCAACTTGTCTGGATACTTTTTGGCTGTCGTCTTACGATTTTGTTCGGCTAAATATACATTTCTGCCGATAAAAAGATAAAGAGAGGTGAGGAAAATATTAAGAGTAATACGAATGAAAAGTTCAATAAAGAGAACGATATGTCAGAGAAAGATAGAGGACATGAAAAGAGAGGGAATAGTGTTGAGAATATATAAAGGATGAATAAAGAGTAAATAAAAGACCGGGGTAGATATGACAAAGGTGAAATAGAGGAATAGGAAGATCAAGCAAAACAAAGAAAAAGTTTAGTTAAAACGATATAGAAAAGATGAACCGGAAACAAGGAAAACAGGAGGAAGGGGAGAAAGAGAAGAGGAGGAAGAGGAGGAGGAGGACGAGGATGGAGGTTGAGGATGAGGAGGATAAAGGATGAGGAGGAGGAGGAGGAAAATACGAGGGGAGAAGAAAAGAGAAAGAAATAAAATTGGATAAAACAAGTCCAAGAGGAGTTGTGTCAGGGCTTCTTGTGGTTCTGTGATTGCTGGAGATGATGATGGAGATGGTGATGGAGAGGATGACGTTAAGGATGGTGGAGGTGATGGAGAGAGGGGTAATGAAGATGATGCAGAGGATGATGGAAGGGGTGGTAAGAATGATGATGTGTATGTTGGGGATGATAGTGTAGATGATGGAGATGTAGTGTTTGTCCCGCAAGAAGAGTATATGATCTTCTGGGGATGGTGTAGAGTCTGAGGCGGTAAGAGAGTCTCCAAAGGCTTGGGCAAGCGAACTCCAGAAGACCCTAGCAGACCAACTTCTGAAGTAGAAGTGAACGGAAGCCAAGCAGAGCAAACACCGAAGTCCAAAACTAGAGCGAGAGTAGGAATGTTTAAAGGAGTTAGTGGAAGAAGATGATGATGATGTGGAGAAGAGGAGTGTCATAAGAGCAGAACGAAAAGAGGGGGATTGAGAAGCGGTAGACGATGAGGAGGAGAAGGAATATGGAGAAGAAAAAGAAGATAAAGAAGATAGAATTTCAAAGAAGAGAAAATAGAAAGCTACAATTTATGTAAAAAGTAAATTGGACAAGGAGGAAGGAGAAAGTAAATAAACCATTGAAAGAGATCTTGGAAATGAATAAAGTTGACAAAAAATAGACTTCCCATATATGCGTGTATATATATATATATATATATATATATATATATATGTATATATATATATATATATATATACATATATATATGTATATATATATAATATATATATATACATGTGTGTGTGTGTATATATATATATATATATATATATATACACACATATATATTTAGTATGTATGTAAACATAATACAAAGGTGAGAGAAGGAAGAGATAGAGAAATGAATAATTTGTAAAGAACGGATGGCAGGAAAGT
The DNA here is from genome assembly GCF_046742065.1 of Oratosquilla oratoria. Lineage (NCBI taxonomy): Eukaryota > Metazoa > Arthropoda > Malacostraca > Stomatopoda > Squillidae > Oratosquilla > Oratosquilla oratoria. The sequence goes on from NC_134803.1 coordinate 33,623,976, forward strand.
GCAAGATCAAAACCATGCATTAAGAGAAGAGAAGGAAGAGGCATTGGATGACAGGCAAAGAAAGAAAACCTGGCGTGTGAGAGAAACTTGTGTGAGCATGGGAAGGAGATAGTCATCAGAATCGAGGAATAAAAAAGATAAAATAAAAGAAGTATATGAGGGTCAGAAACTGTATGTGAGAATGAAAAAGCAAAATTTTTAAAAGGAAAAGAAAAAGTGTTGATGTAAGAAGGTAGGAAAGAGATGGTGAAGTAAAAAGAGATGGAACAGGAGTAAAAAGAGAGAGGAAATGGAAGAAGAGATATAGAATATGAAGTAGGAAAAGGAAGAAAATATGTAGAAAAAAGAGAAAGAGAAAACGATGTAGTAGGATGAGAATAGATATATATGTATTTATTCATTTATTTATTTATTTATTTATTTTTTGGAAAAGAGAGGTGGAGGAAGAAAGGTCAAAAAAGAATGTTCAACATGATCAAAGGAAAAAAGAGAATTAGCAGAAAATAGAGGAAAAGTAGGAATAATGTATATAGAAAAGAGTGAAAGAAAATGAAGAGAAGGAGGAGGAGGAGGAGGATGTGGAAGTGCATGAAAAAGAGGAGGGGAGAAGGAGGAGGAGGTGGAAGAGGAAAAGTTGGAGGAGGAGGGGCATTAGAGAAGAGGAGGAGGAGGAGGAGGAGTGGAAGAAGGACAAGGATGGGGATGAGAAGGAGAAGGAGGAGGGTAAGGAGGAGGAGTGATAAGTGGTAGAGAAGAAAGTGGATGAGGTGGAGAAGGAGGCTTGCAATTTGCAGGATTCATACGAGATATCAGGATCTCTGCGTAGGGCGTAATATGGAAGTCAACTTCTGAAAATCTTTTAATTTTCGCCCCCCTTGAGCGCACTCGCCCGTAGACGTATGTGAACACACGCTCTCCCAGGCCATCAGACACGTGTGCCATACGCACGTGTTCAAATACACACTTTTATACGAGTGTACACCTGTAACTTATGTACTAGTACACACGCGTTTAGTTCATGTTATCCTTGTACAGTCCGCTCTACGTCGGCGAGGTGGAATCTGTCTTCATGTCGTGTACGTGATTTAATGGAGAAATAATTAATCCAGAGATCCTTATTGCGCTGAAAAAAAATATGTCATTCGTCGTTCAGAATGAAGTATTTAAAGATAGTTTACAGACTTCAAGGGTTTACTACTCACAATAGTTAATTAAATGAAGTTAGTTTGGCTCACTGTCTTTTACACCCAAGGATTCCATCTTGTGCCATATCATTAAAGCGACACATGATAAACTTAACCCAATGGTGAAAAGTATATATATGAAGAAATATTTTAATTAAAAAATTGAATATTGATAAATAGATGATGACATCTTTGATTCAGTGACATCCCCTAGTCTAAATAAAATCACCAGGCGTCAGCCAGAATAAAAATTTAAAATTACGTCATCCCCTCTAATAGGCTGATTGAGATAGTCTTTTTAGGAACGGTCCTAGATTAAATTCTGTAGTGCATGTCATCGTACCAGAGGTATGAAGGCTAACACACTCCTCCTGTTTGTGTTCGCCTACCTGCACATTGCGCGGACTCTACCCACTCACCGTGCCCATACTATCCGGGACATAACCTCGCCAGCTAATGATACGACTCGCTCTGAGTCTGAGCTAATATTGTTAGCTTGTGAGACTTGCAGCTAATGATGTAAGCCCTTGAGACCATGTATTGCTGTGTATATGTGGAGAGAGAGAGAGAGAGAGAGAGAGCGTGAGAGCGTACGTGCGTGCATGCGTACGCCTACATGCGTACGAACACCCCAGCTGTACCCACTTTCCAGCATATGTGCCCGAACGTATGCACCCAAAAACATGTGCTTGGATTTGTAGTCCTACATAATTACGTGCGCTACAGCACCCGAAGATCTACACGGAGTCTGCAGATTGCACCACTGGTGCAGCGGTTCCTTAAGGAGGGAAGGAGGGGGGGGGGAATGGGACAGACACCGGCGCCACAACTAACATTCTCTCTCCTTACAGACACGACCACTCTCTTATACCCTCCATCTCTTTCAGGCTCCCTTGTTCATCTAACTCCTAACTACTCTTCGTCTTTATCTCCCTCTCCCTGTCTATCTCTCTCCCTGTTCTTCTCCGTTTCTCCATTTCCCTCTCTTTGCCCCACCTCTCCTATACCTCCCCCCCTTATTCCTCTCTTCTTCCACCCACACCCCCAATCCCTCCATCTTCTACGTAGGGGATCATGGCTACGAAGGTGAAACGGCGCTTTATGGGCGGTGGGGGGGGAGGTGGAGGGGGGGAGCTGGGGGAGTCCCGCGGTTACGGGAACATGAAATGCAGCCTTGTCCCGAGTTGCCCTAATAGAGATGGATGAACAGACGTCGGGAAATAGGTACGACCGTTCGGGACTCCGTGTGTTCGGAAAACTACCTTTATTGGGAGGAAAGGGTGCAGAGGGGTAAATGAAGGACTGGAGTGGTAAAGTGCTGCGTTTGTGTTATCAATTATGTAAAATTGTTCTTTTATGTTTTGTCAGGAAAGAAAGGGAAGTAAAATAGGCCAATCGGTAGTAGAGTATCTGTGGAGTGGAAAGAAAGAAAGGCATATGCAGAGACACAGACAGACAGAGGACAGACAGGAACAGAGGAAGACAGAGCCAAAACAGGGACAGACAGAGAGCGCTAGAGAGAGAGCTAGAGAGAGAGAGAGAGAGAGAGAGAGAGAGGGAGATAAGGAAATTGAGGTAGTGTGCAGAAGGTGTGCCTATGGCAACTGGAAAATAAGGGATTTAGGGATTCCGAGATGTGGCTTGGGTAGAATAAGGTGAGGATGAGATACTAAAGACTTAGGGAGTTTCCCTAGAAATGATAAAGTTCCCTGATAGCTTTGAGAACAAACGTATAACACGAGAATAACAATGAAGTTAATCATCATAGTTATAGGCCTCTCACTACGAAAAAGGGTTTCTGTTGACTGAATGAAATTTTCCGGGTAGCAGCCAAAAGAAAGGAACAAATCGCCTTCTCGTGTGCAAAGTCTCAGTGGAGTCCGGGACATCAAGGCGAGTGAATAGTGTGAAGGTCAAGGAGATGGAAGAGATCACAGACAGAGCGAGAATAAATAAATAAGTAAATAAATAAGTAAATGAATAGATGAATAAACAGATAAATGCATAAATATATGAAAAATAAATACATTGATAAATAAATGTATGAATATATAAGGAAATCAATAGATAAATAGATCAATGATTAAGTGAATGAACATATATATAATACATCTATTTTTTTAATTAGTATGAAAAAATAACAAAATCATAATGAAAAAGGGATGAATAGAAGGTTTTACAATATTTGAAGCATACAGTATGAGTAGCAGGTAAAATAGGGAATAAGTGTAGTGCAGCGATAAAGAAGTAATGGCCTTCGATCATGGAAATAAATTGCAGTGGCTATTTCAGACCGAAGAAGGGGATTTATCAAACCGACTCTGCGAGTGGCGTAGGTCAAAAGGGGACATCTTGGATTATTATTAAAAAAGAAAAAAGTAGAAATGTGTAAAATTGATGATGAAGGTAACAGAAAAATATATGAAATAAAAAGAACAGAAAATTATTGTAAATCAAAATACGAAAAATGTAGGGACGTTTATGGAAGAAGAGAGGGATGATGAAGGAGAAAAAGGAGGAGGAGGATGAACTAGAAACTCAAGGAGGAAGGAGAAGGAAGAATCGGAAGGAAGAGGAAGCAAAAGGAGTAAAAGGTGGAGGAAGGAGAAAGAGTGATTAAAGCAAAGACGAGGCAGGCAAGAAGAGCCGGAGGAGGAGGAGGAGGAGGAGGAGAAAGACCAAGAAGAGGAGGTGAAAGGATGAAAAAGTCAAAGGAAGAAAAAGAAGGAGGAGGAGGTATAAAAGAAGAAGAATTACTCAAGAAAAGGAAAAGAACGAAAAGGAGAAGATATGAAGGATGCCTTTAAGAGAACCTTCTGAAAGAGAAGGATGCAAGAAAGATGGAAAAAAAATCCAAGAAAGAAATTGGCGTCGGAGGACGGTGCCTGCTGAAAAAAACTGAAGACGTTTCAGAGGAGGAAGATTGTGCATGCTCACGCGCACACACCTATGTGAATGTACGCATAAAGGCGCATTCGTACACACACACACACGCGCGCGCGCTAAACGCACATACAGAAATGTGTGTGTGTATGTGTGTGTGTGCGTGTGTGTGTGTGTGTGTGTGTGTGTGTGTGTGTTTAGATGTATATATTTAATACTACATGCACAAATTGTGCATGTATTTAAACATAAGAGCAATTTTCGTAGCAGTTATATATATATATATATATATATATATAATATGTATAATATATATATATATATATATATGTATATATAATATATATATATATGTATATATATATATAAGATTGAAGGTGAAAGAAGTTGACTAGGAGAAATTGGAGAATTTTAACGCCTTAACGTTTCGACCCGCAGGGTCTTGATCACAAAGCTTTGTGATCAAGACCCTGCGGGTCGAAACGTTAAGGCGTAAAATTCTCCCATTTCTCCTCGTCAACTTCTTTCACCTTCAATCTTATTTGTCATAATATAGTCAATATATATATATATATATATATATATATATATATATATATATATATATATATATATATATATATACATGTGTGTGTGTCTGTCTGTGTATGTATGTATGTTTGTATATATGTTGAGACATTCTAACAAGTTGAAGTGAGTGGGAAGAGAAAAGACTGGAATCTTCATACCTTTCCGAGTGTAAAGGAACTCACATGTTACAATGACAGAAGAACTATTTGAATGGTAGTGGAACTAATAGTAAATTAATAACAACGGGGCAAGAAAAGAAAAAGAAAACTTAATAATAATAACATCAAAAGAAAAAATAATATGAATAAAAGTTAATTGAACCAAAACGAAAAATGTGGCAAGGAAAGTGTGAGATTTAGTTCGAGGGTCTGGTACATGGTACGGACATTCACTCATTGAGGGCATAAGTGGCTGTGATTTTTGCCCACTTTAAGTTTCCTGTCCTTTTTTTGTTTGTGTTGTAATTAGCTATGTGTAGAGACTCGATTATTTTATTTTATTTTTTCCATAGTCCTTGGGCCAAACTGGTGGATTTCTCCCAATCTAGTAAGTGAAGTGTTCATCTGTATCTACGTGGTTTACGAGAGCGTTTGTCTCAGGGTGGTGTCTCATGTCCGTTTTCTGTTCTCTGAGTCTGTCAGTCCTCTGTATGTCTCTCCGAAGTATGCACTGCCGCATCCGTTGCAGGGAATTTTGTAGACAATGCAGGTGTCGCTGTGAGGTTTTGTGTTCTTCCTAACCAAGTGTCAGATTTTCTTTCTCGTTCCGTTGACAAATACTAGACCTGAAGGTCTAAGTATCCTATTCAGTTTACGGGAAAAGCCAGAATCTAGGACCACGTTGAAACGTATGTCTGTTTTTTTCTGTATTTTCTTTCCTATTTTTGATGTTGAATGATATGGATGGATGAGTTGAAAGGAGCATTGAGCAAGAGGGGAATGTCTGTTGAGCAAAGAAGGGAGAAGGTAGGAGATTGAGATGAGTGAAGAATGGCTAAGGATATATAATGTGATGTAACAAAGGGAGGGGATGGAGGGTAGAGGGTGGTTATGTATAAAGGACATTTTGACGCAGTCCGAATGGATTTCTCCCCGTCTTCTCCTTTTCTGCATGAGAGGATGGAGTGGGGAAGTCACCGATTAAGTGAAGTGGCTTTGATGTCAATGTGCTGTGTCTTGCTGCATAGCTTCTGACCCAAAGCAGTGGACGGAATACAGGGATGACCCGTCATCCCCGAGAAGCCAAGATGAGAGGGAGGAAAGGGTGGTGGATGGGTGTGGAATGGGTGGGAATGAAGCGGATTGGAGTGGGTACTTGTCTTTTGACTTGGCTACCCTCCTTAAAATGAGGAAAAAGCCCTTGGTATATATGTATGTATATGTATATATATATATATATATACATATATATATATATATATATATATATATATATATATATATATGTGTGTACATTCTAATATGTAATGAATATCAATAAACTTGATGTCAAAATAAGTAGAGAAGGTCATTAAGTACATAAAAGGTATACAAATCCAGTGGAGGGAAAAGAATGGACGAAGAAACAGATTATCTGTAAATATGTGCGTCGGCGGTAAGTAAACGATGAAGACGCGGTGAAGAATAAACAATAATATGCCATTACGCTTCATACCCCGAAGGTGGGGAGGGGAAGAGGGAGGAGAAGGAGGAGGAGAAGGAGGGAGGAGGAGGAGGAAGAGGAGGGAACGTGGTTGGGATTGGGGTGCACTGGTCTTTCTTATTTATAATTAGATCGAAGATATGGAATGGAAGTGACGAAAATAATGAGATGATATAAGAAAAGAAATGGAGAAGAGAGTGACGGGATGAGGGAGGGGAAGGAGCTTAATGCAAAGTATCAATCTTTGGTTTTCTAGAGATAGGTAAAGAACAAAAGACCTTCGGAGACGAAATATCCAAACTCACTCCGGAAGGAAAAAGGGAATTTCATTATCAGTTACCATGGACGAAAAGAAGAAAAGAGAGGCTAAAGAAGAGGAGAGAAAAGTTTGGTGCAAAATGAAGTGAGGAGGGGAGAAGGGGGGAAGGAAGAAAGGGGACGGAAGAGTAGAGATGAGTAGGAAAAGAGTGATGATGAAGTTCAGAGAAAAGGGAAAGGGGGAAAGGAAGAGAAGGGAGAGGATAGGAAGAGAAGTGGGGAGGGAGAAGCAGAGAGGGGAAGGGGGTAAGGGGGTGTAGAATAGAGGAAGGAAAGGGAGGGGAGAATGTGAGATGGGGATGGACAGATTAGTGAAAGTAGAGAGAGAAAGATAGAAAGAGAGAGAGAGAAAGAAAGAGCAAATGGGAGGGAATTAGAGATAGAAAAAGAGAGAGAGAGGAAACGAAGGAGAGAAAGGCGTAATTTTATGATAACTGTTGAAGGAATGAAAAGCAGAAATGTGAGATAGTGTACGGGAGAAACATTAGTAACATTATCCCATATCCCAGTAGCCGCCGACGAATCAAGAAGTCTCTTTCGACAAGGTAGTGTGCTTGGTCGAATATCAGACAATCTTATTCAGTTTACGGGTGAGCGAGGAAGAAATTGGCGAAGAGTTGTTCGGAGGAAAATATAATTTTGAATTTATCTGGCACTTGCCGGCCGCATAACGTGATAGCAATTCAGTGTGTTGAAGGAGGGAGACTGTGTATGAGTATTGTCATATCTAAGTGCTTGTATGCATATAGGTATATAAGAGATGTGAGTACATGTAGATATGTATTTGTAGAGGTAAAGACTGCAGAATGATTGTAAGATGCAAAACCTTTGCTGCTACTTTGAAAACTTGAGTGATTATTTTTGTACGTACGTCAAGGAATATTCAGATACAGGATCTAATATTGCCACGGAAGGGTAAAACTGTCTATTTTAAAGACAGTTGAAATTTGAGAGTTGAGTTCAAACGTGAGTCCAAGGAGAGAAGGTGGAGGGCTGACTGAGGCCCGCGAGTCAGTGTCATCTCCTGCAAACAATTTCTTCGGGGTTCTTGAAGGTCGCGGAAGATTTGCTCGTGACCTGGAAACGTGTTAGGTCATCATCTTTATGATGAGAAATTTTACCAAAGGTGATGACATTCATGCTTTCGCTCATGCATATATATACACGCACGCTCTCGCACACACACACACACACACACACACACACACACACACACACACACACACACACACACACACACACACACACACACACACACACACACACACACACACACACACACACACACACACACACACACACACACACACACACACACACACACACACACACACACACACACACACACACACACACACACACACACACACACACACACACACACACACGTTGATGGCATAGTGATAGCATTTGCAACCGTAGCTCCAGCGGTCTGACTTCCATTCCAGCCCAGGGTTGAAATAATTTCATCGTTGCTGTTCTGCAAGCTATTACGAGTACTCTAAATCTCATGGGCGAGAATGTGTGTGTGTGTTGGGCGGGGGGTCACAGCATTACCCATAGATCGGGCATGTATAAGCTCTGAGCTCTCATCTGGGAAGGCAATTGATGTCGATCACGATTCCAATACGTAATCTAAGAGCATGGTGAATTACACAAACATACACAAAACACACACTCGTGTGTTGGCTGTGTTAGGGGGAAGACATAAGACCCATTTTGAGAAGTCAAACAAGTGACTTGGTTAAAGTATTACACAGTGGAGAGTAATATAGGGTCAGGATCTAGGACGTTGCAACATATTTGAATGCTGAACTTAAGTAATGTATTTAAGGTAAAAGTAGTGGAAAGCGATAAGAGATATCACAAATTAGAAGATATGTAAAACTCAGTTTATGATTATTTTTTTTATTGATGGCAAACTCAAACAGGATAGTGATAATGAAAAATTCCTGATTGAGATGATTAATATGGACAAACCATAAACGAGAATATGAAAAAAATATAGTGGAGGATATGATGAAAACTAGAAGTGACATAAAAGCACTCAAGAATTAAATGTTTGATTAAATGACAAAAAGGAGTTATTTGAAAGGTAAATTGAGTGACACGATGATAAAAGGGAAGCATACAAAATAGAACCTTAGGAATCGTATATGCAAACACTGATATCACAAACCAAAGTTGGAACAATGAAGAAATCGTGTATGCAATTCCAAGTGAATAGCCTACCATTCTTTTTTCCTAGTGGTCGACAAAGTCATCGACCGTGCCTAAAGTGGTTTTATCAGCGTCGACAGTTCGGAATTCGTTTGAGTAAAAACGACTTCGGTGACAATATATATATTTGTTCAAATCTTCAAATATCAGATTATCTTTCCTTCATATATAGCAAAGCTAAATAATGAACTAAGATTTGTAAATGTATATGAATGTTATACATACTGTTAAAATGTTCTTAGAGAATTCAAGATTTCTTTAAGCGAAGTCATATTCTAATTACTGAAATGGAGATTGGAGGTAGAATATGGGAAGAAAATTAACCAAGTGTGATAGCCCTTTAGCAGAGAATATGTCTTGGTGCCAAAATGCATCCAGGAAATAGTGCCCTCCACACCATCGTGTTATCATATAACCTTTATCCTGAAACTCCTCGAACAGCTGTTGACCCCCCTCCACCCAAGTATGAACCAATTGACAGATGGTGAACATAATCCATGTGGTCCGACCGCCAGCTGGTAAACTGTCCCACGACAAGATGGCCACCACCTGAGAGGAGTAAGCTGAGGCTCAGCTGGAAGGCCTGAGGACAGACTTTTGATAGAGAGTCGAGTGTAAAATTGAACGAAAGAATGAGGAATATGGGAGCAGACACTGAGAAGAGGGAACTGGGTATAGGCGACTGGGTAGGGATAAGGAAACAAATTTGAAAAGTAAATAGAATATAATAAAAAAGAATGGGAATACAGGAAATTGAGAATGAAAATGGGAAGAGACAATGAAAAGGCAGGAGAAAGTAATGGTCAAATAAAGTGAAAACGATGTAGAGGCAACGACAAAAGACAGCAGACATTGTAAAAGATCATTTTGGAAAAGACCGCAGAATTTGGAAGGAGGGATAATATAACTCTAGAAGAAAGCGAACATTGCTAGGGGAAATACGAAAGTACAAACAAGCAAAGCTAAATTAAAGTGGGCACATGCAGTAGAAAATGGAGAACTGAAATACAAAATGAAATGAGAACAGAATAAAAAAAGGAAGAAGATAGGAAGAGACATCTTGGAAGAAAGTGTGAAAAGGCAGCGGAACTGTGAAATGATATATGTATATATGTATATATATATATATATATATATATATATATATATTATATATATATTATATATATATATATGTATATGTATGTATATACATACATACATACATACATACATACATACATGCATATATAACGAATGAAATAGGAACAGGTAACAAAGGAGAAAATGAACCAGGCAACTTTAAAGAGAAAATAGGAACAGACAGCGGCAGGAACCCTGAATTTAGTAAAGCGAGGATATCAAGTGATATTTGAATACAAACAACATACAGAGTGTGCAAGGGGCGAAGCGAAGTCAATGTTGTGGTTGTGGTTGTGGTGTTGACCACAAATGCATGCGGGGTTGTTGGTGATAAGATTAGTGGTGGTGGTCGTGGTGATAATAGTCGTGGTGTTTGTGGTAGCGACAACCAAAATGGGTATTGAAGCCAAAGTTAGAGAGCATAGGAGAAATGGGGAAAGCATGATTGAGTAGTATAAAAGAGATAAAGAGGTAAATAAATGATAGAAATATGAGGCAAAGACACAGGCGTGGAGGTAGTCGAGGAAGCGCAAAAGAGGCAAAAAGATAAATGCCAGAAGTAGGAAGTCTGAGGCAGAGAGGCAGAAGGCACAGGCAGACCGGAGGAGGTAATCCAATTCATGGGTTCCAGTTCATTGAAGTTTCGAGAGAAGTGTCCGGTGTATTGGAGTTTATGGAGGAGGAAGATATGGAAGAGGAAGAGATGGAGGAGGAATAGATGGAGGAGGAAGAGATGGAGGAGAAAGATGGGAGAAGAGAAGATGGAGAGGGGGGAGAGAAAGGCATGGAAGAGAAGATGAAAGAGTAGGAGGAGAATAGATGGAGAAAGTGGGGGGTGTCAAGCCTCCAGCGCTTTCAATGGAAAGGGAAAGAAGAGGAAAAGATGATGCTTGGACGAAAGAAGGTATTGCGGAGACAGTAAAGGAAATAAGAAAACAAGGAAGGAAAGGAAGGGAAGAAATTAGGAAAATGGAAAGGAAGGGAGGAAATGAAGGCAGGAGAAGAGGAATATGGAAATACAAGGAAGTGACTTAGGGAACACAAAAGATTAAGTAGAGAGATGTGAAGACTTGATAGAACCGGACTTATAAAGGAGTTTTGCGAAGAGAGGGAGGTGGATAAAGAGAATAAATAAAAGAAAGAATGAGAAAAGGAAGGAAAGAAAGGAGTAAGGACGATAAGTTGTTGGGGAGTGGTTTCAAAGAGAGGTTGAGGTATAGTCAGGTATATATGACACGGACAAAAAAGAATTGGTTCATTTAGATAAAAACATAACTATTTGCTGTAATTTATTCATATGCAATGTCATCTTCCTTCCTTCCTTCCTTCCTTCCTTCCTTCCTTCTTTACTTACTTTCTTCCTTACTTCTTTCAACCAATCAATCAACCAACCTTTATTCCATCTTCCATCCTTCTATCCTTACTTCCTTCCGTTTTATTCCTTTCTAACATTCGGAACCTCTTTTGGACCAGTAATTTCCCTCATCATAATGAAAAATAGACCGACGACGTAAGCCTGATCAAAATCACAACCAATAAATGTGCCACAAACGATCCAATGGTCCATAAGAGTTTGGCCACAAAGTATATTGGAAGGGAAATTTCTAGTGATTTGCTAGACACACACACACACACACACACACACACACACACACACACACACACACACACACACACACACACACACACACACACACACACACACACACACACACACACACACACACACACACACACACACACACACACACACACACACACACACACACACACACACACACAAAAAAAGGGAAAAATCCAGGAAGAGAGCTATCCCATACTAATGTTGGATGTAGTATAACAAATAATTTGTGTGTTTAGCTATGTGTGAAAGAGTTTTGTAAAGATAAATATATATTGTGACTGACACTCATATTTTTTCCTTTGTATTTTATGTTTTTGCTTAATCATTCAGTCATATACAATGAATTGTATAATCAAATTAATTTCATTTATGTATGCATATTTCTTTTAATTCATTCGTTTACTTGCATAGTTCCACCCACTGAAGCTGTCCACTGCATGTCCAAAGTTTGAATCAAAGTGGAAAAAATACCTCGGGTGGAGACTTTTTGGTGTTTAATTTTCGCATTTTTGAATTCTCCCGTGCGAGTATTTTGTACCAAGAATGATAATTTTGAGAAAAAAATAAATTAAGTCTGTAGAAGTTTAATAGTCTTTATTTGATCTCTTATTATACTGACATAATCCTATGTAGATATATCCAGCAGGTAATTCAAAGTGAATTTGTAGCAAAAAGTAATTGTTCGGTGATTCTCAAATTTGTACACAGTGCTGACATACATAGTACTCACGTACATAATTTATATGTACACAACGCCTGCTTACAAAATACTAATGTGCGTAACGCATATATACATGTTTATGTACCCAAGTCTTATGTCGAAAGCGCCCAAAATGGCGGCTTATCACGTAAATGCTCCGTATAACAGTTAGCCTTCGCCTGCCCTACCTCCAGGAATGCTAAACTCCGAATTTTGTGTTGGACCAAAATAAATTGCTGTTGCCGACAACCCTGGGACGGTTGATGGCATTGCGCTTACTTGGGCGCGACGGTGAAGAGTCGGTTAGATCGTTGGTCGGTCGGTTAGAGCTGGGGGAGAGGGAGGGAGGGAGGTGGAGATGGTGATGATGGGGGAGGGAGGGGGAAGCGGAGGGGAGGGGCACAGGGGTAGGTGGTGGAGGGGGACGGGAAGGGGGAGAGGGAGGGAATGAAGATGGTGGAGAAGGAGGATGTGGTGGAGCTAGTGATGATGAGGGAGGGGGACGGGGAGGGGAATGGGGAAGTAGAGGAGCTGGTGATGGTGAGAGAGGAGGGAAGGGGGGAGGGGAGGTGGGTGCAGCGGCCTGACTCCCTTCGTTGCGGTTAGACAACTTTTCTTGGACTCTTTATCGCCCTGGAGAGCCACCTAGGCGGCAGGAGAATGAACCGAATGAGGTTTGCTCGCCCAACACCCGTCCTTCCTTCCTTCCTTCCTTCCTTCCTTCCTTCCTTCCTTCCTTCCTTCCTTCCTTCCTTCCTTCAGACCTTCCTTTCATCCTCCCCTCTTTTCTTCCTTCCTTATTTCTTTCCTTTAGTCCTTCCTTTCTTCCTTCCTTCTTTTTTCCGTCCTTCCTTCCTTCCTTCCTTCCTTCATCTTTTCCGTCCATCGTTACTTCCTTTACTCATTCCTTCCTTCACTTCTTTCCTTAGTCCTTACTTCCTTCGTTCGTTCCTTCCTTCCTTCCTTCCTTCCTTCCTTCCTCCTCCCTTCCTTGCTTCCCTCCTTCCTTTCTTCCTTCCTTCTTTCCTTCCTTCCTTTCTTCCCTTGTTCCTTCCTTCATTTCTTCTTTCCTGCTTTCCCTCCTTCCTTCCTTCCTTCCTTCCTTCCTCCCTTCATTTCTATAGTCCTTCCTTCACTCTCACCCTCCTAACTACATTCGTTTTTTTTTCTTTCCTTATCTTTTTTCTACCTTTTTCATTCTTCCTTAATTCTATTCCTTCTTTCTATTCTTCATTCTTATTCTTCTGCTTGTCTCCCTTCTTTACTTTTTAATCATCCCATCCTTCGTTCCTTCCTTCACTCCGTTCTTCCTTCCTTCCCTCCTTCCTTATTTCCTCAGTCTTCTTTCATTTCATTCTTTCTTTATTTTTCTTTCTTTCTTATTTTTTTCTTTTTAATACATTTTTCTTTTCTTACTTTTCACTTTTTTCTATATTCTTCATTCTTTATTTTTTCCCCTTCACTCTTTTCCCCCTTTCTCCATTCCTTACTTCCTTCCTTCCTTCCTTCCTTCCTTTCTTCTTTTCGTCCTTCAATTTTTTTCTTTATCTTTTTTCATTCTTTTTGCTTCCAGGCCACATTTTGCCCGCCTGCCTGCGTCCTGTTCTGTTCTCTCACGGATGTCAGGTCGCCATTGCTCGAAAACCTACTCCTTTTTCCTATCACCTCCTCCTCTTCTCCCTCCTCCTCTTTCTCCTCCTCTTCCTCCTCCACTTCCTCCTCCACTTCCTCCTTTCTTCTTCTTTTCCTTCTTCCTCTTCTTCCTCCTCCTCTTCCTCCTCCCCTTTCTCCTCCTCTT
>NC_134803.1:33643035-33645535 GCF_046742065.1 Oratosquilla oratoria
ATTTATTTATTTATTTATTTTTTGTCCCACTCAGTTTTGGACACGGGCCTTCATCCTCTCCTCCGTCTTTGTTTCTTTCGTTTTCCTTATCTCCTTCCCATTCCCCGTTTTCTTTCTAAACATGTTTTCTTAATCCACGCCTCCGTTTTCTCTCTGTTCGCTTCTCTAATGTCTTTTCCGTATTATGTATTGGTATCTCTCTCTCTCTCTCTCTCTCTCTCTCTCTCTCTCTCTCTCTCTCTCTCTCTCTCTCTCTCTCTCTCTCTCACTCTCTCGCTCTTTTTCTCTCAAATTCTCTTTTTTCTTCTCATGTATTTTATATAGACTTTCTTTAGTATTTTATGTCTTTTTTTAACCTTTTATTCTGGTAATTTTTCTTCATTTCTCAACAGTGTTTACTACTGCTTCCCTCTACTTCCTGCTTATCAATGTGTCTCTTCTCCCTTGTAGTAATTCTCCAGTATTTCACATCTTCATTTCTTACATTTTTTCGTCCATGTCTGCCATTTTTTCATCCTGTCTCCCATTTCTGTCATCTATCATCTCTCCTCATGTCCCTTTTTATCCTTAATCCTTTATTTCTCCATCTGCCTTCTTAATATTTTATATCTACTTAATCCTTTCTCCTTCATTCCTCTGCCCCCTCCTCTGGCTTCCTTCTTCCTTTCCTCTCCGTCTTTCTTCTTGCTCCTTCGTCCCTTCTTTCCTCCCACCCCCCTTGTCCCTTTCTCTCCCCATATTCTGTCTCACCCCCGACTCTCCCCTTCCCATTTGTATGTATGAAGGCTCTGGGGTTGTGAAAATGTTGCAACAGCTTGGGTACATCTCTCTCCCTCCCTCACCCCTCTCTCTCCCTCCCTCACCCCTTCCTCTCACTCCCCTCCCTTCTCCCAGCTCCCTCCCCTATCTCCTTCTCCTCTACCCTGGTCCCACAGTCCTTCGCCTTCTTCCCCCCCCCCCCTCTCTCTCTCTCTCTCTCTCTCTCTCTCTCTCTCTCTCTCCCTCTCTCTCTCTTTCTCTTAACCTCGTCCCTACTCTCTTCCCTCTTCCTCCCCTCTCCCTCTCCCTCTCCCTCTTCCTTTCTTCTCCCTCTCCTCTCCCTCACCTCTCACCTCTTCCTCCCCTCTCCCTCCCCTTTCCCCTCACTCTCCCCTCCCCGCTCCCTCCTCTCTCTTTTCTCTCTACTCTCCTTCCTCTCCTCACCTCCCCCTCTCCTTCCCCCTTCTCTCTTTCCCAACCTCGTCCCTCATCTCTTCCCAAGCAATCTCTCTTCAATCTCCCAACTCCTCTCCCAACTCCTCTCCCCGTCTCACTACCACTCTCCTTCTCCCTTTCTTTCTTTCTCTCTCCCTTCTTTACTTTCTCGTGTTTTTTTCTTCATTCTTTCATTCATTTTTTTCATGTGTTTCATTTTTATTCCTTTTTCTCGTTTTTTTTTCTCGTCTTTCCCCCTTATTCATTATCCTTCTCCTGCACTTTTTCTAACTTTATTTCTTCCCTCTCCTCTCCTCTCTTTCTCTCTTTACCTTATACTCCTTTCCTCTCATAACTCCAACTTTCTCTTATTTCTCTTCCCATGTCTTCCAAATCTCCTTTCCCACTTCCACCTCCCTCCTTCTCACTCTCACCTCCCACTGTCACCTACTCTCACCTACTATCACCTCCTACTCTCAGCTTCACTCTCACTTTCTCACTCACTCGCTCACTAACTCACTCTCACCTTCCATTCTTACCTCGCATTCTCGCTCCCACTCTCATATCCCACGCTCACTTCCCACTCTCACTTCCTACTCTCACCTCCCACTCTCACCTCCTACGGTTACCTCCCACTCTTACCTCCCATTCTCACCTCCCATTCGCATCTCCCACTCTCACCTCCTACTCTTACCTCCCACTCCCACCTCCAACTCTCACCTCCCACTCTCACCTCTTTGTACACACACTTCTCATTTTCTCCTTTATACCATCCCTACCTCCCATTTTCTTTCTTCCCTCTGTACCTCAGAGTCTCCCCACATTCTGTACAAACTCCCACTCCCAAACCTTCGACCGTGACTCCCACTCCTGACTTTGATTACATCCACCCTTTTCTTTGGTACTCCTATCCTCGTAGGCTAGGGTTACAAAGAGCAGAATCCCTAGTCCCATCCATCCTTCCGATTTTAGCCGCCTTTAACGACCCACATGGGAAAATCGGTAGAAAAAATTCTTTCTCTCTCCCATCACAGGGATGGATAGGTGTGGAATAGGTGGAAATGGAATGGGTGGTAGTGGGTGGAGTTGGCTACTTCGCGTATACGGGGGGAAGAACCCCTTGTCATATAGATAGGTAAATAGATAGATAGACTATCCCTATCTTCACTTACAACTCTTCCTTCTTTCTTCTTTTTCGCCTGCATGTTTTCCATCTTCATTTTACTCACTTCCTTCTTTTTTTTTTCTTTTTTTTTTTTACTTTCTTTCTCAATGGTCCTTTTGTGTCAGCCATTTATCTCCTTTT
>NC_134803.1:33668035-33673035 GCF_046742065.1 Oratosquilla oratoria
TAGCTCACTGGGGTTCCTCTTAAGATGAATGAAATAGTTGTGTATATGCGTGTGTGAGATAAAGACAGAGAGAGAGAGAGAGAGAGAGTATGGGAGTGATTGAATGAGTGGGTGAGTGTGAGAGTGATTTTTAAGAGAATCATGAGTGAAACTGGAAATGGCGGATGGATACCGATCTAAGACCAACAACAAGACGAGCACGCCATCCCGAAGACTTTCATCTTTCCTTCCTTCCTCCTCCCCCATCTGTCTGACTCCTTCATCAGGTTCTCTCCCCCCTCCTTCGTCTCTCCCCCTCACCCTTCCCTCCCTCTTCCCCCTCACTCTTGCCTCCCTCTTCCCCTCCCTTTTTTTTATATATATTTTTATATACTTTTAGCTCCTCTTCCTCCTTCTCCTTGGGTCTCTTGCAGGGCTTCGAACCCCACCCCTTCAATTACGAGGAGCAATAACTCGCAGAAGCCCCATCGTGTACAAGATTGCAAAATGCATTGTGGACTTAGCTGCTTAGGTGTTGTGAAACCCCCTCGGAACACAAGGGTGAACGACATAGGGTTGGGGTAAGGGGAAGGGGTGTGTGTCATAAACCATAATTCGAAGATGAATAAGGGAGAGGTTGAATGAGTAACAGGGCTGGGGGTCTAGAGTGGTGGAGGTGGGGAGAGAATGAGAGGAAGATAGGATAATTCATAAACTACAGTGACGTGGGTGGTTGGAGTTCCTTACTTGAGTAAAGTATCCTATATATTTTATAGCCTTATTTTCGTGATACAGTGAGTTGTATTTTCCTCTCGTTTGTTTCATGAGGCTGTAAATGGACGCAGAAGAAATTTACTAAATAAAAGCGCCTGGTAGTAGAATGATTATATGAAATATAAATTATCTTATTTATGTACATAATGTATTTATATACAATATATTATATAATGTATTAAATGTTATCATATATATTATATATTATATATTATTATATATTTTATATTATATAATATTATATATTGTATATTATATATTATATATTATATATATATATATATATTATATTATATTATATTATTGTATATTGTATATTATTGTATATTGTTATATATATACTATAAATTATACATTTATACATTATATATTGTATATTATATATTATATATTATATACTTTATATCATATATTGCATATTGTATATCACCACATTATTATATATGATATACTATACAGTATATATTCTATATTGTATATTGTATATTATACGTTATATTATGTATTATATATTATGTATTGTATATTATACGTTATATTATATATTATATATTATGTATTGTATATTATATATACAGGAAAGGGGGAGGATGTTTTTTGGGCTTTTATGGATCTGGAAAAGGCTTATGATAGGGTAGACAGGAAGACACTGTGGGAGGTTATGCAGATTTATGGGATAGGAGGAAAGCTTTTGGGAGCTGTTAAGAGTTTTTATGAGAGTAGTAGAGCTAGTGTTAGAATTGGAAATGGAGTGAGTGGTTTGAGGTAAAGGTCAGGCTTTGTCAAGGATGCGTTATGTCGCCCTGGCTGTTCAACTTATACATGGATGGGGTGGTGCGAGAGGTGAATGCTAGGGTAGTGAGTCAGGGATTGGAGATGGTTAAAGAAAATGGAGAAAAGTGGGAGGTGAGCCAGCTGTTGTTTGCGGACGACAGATTTTGGGAGAGTATGTGATAGAAGAAAGCTAAAGATAAATGTGGGTAAAAGTAAGGTGATGAGATGTACAAGGGGTGAAAGTGGCAGTAGACTGGAAGTGAACATTAAGGGAGAGCAACTGGAGGAAGTGGATAGTTTTAGATACTTGGGTGCAAGTGTAGCAGGAAAAGGTGGAGAGAAGGTGGAGGTAGAATGTAGATTGAGAGAAGCGAGTAAATGCCTTGGTGGTTTAAAGAGTGTAATGAGGAATAGACATTTGGGAATGGATGCGAAGAGGAGACTGTATGAAGGAGTGATTGTGCCAACAGAACTGTATGGGGCAGAAACGTGGAACATAAGAGAAGAAGAGAGAAGGAGTTTGAATGTGTTTGAGATGAGGTGTCTGAGAAGTATGGTGGGGGTTACTAGGCTGGATAGAGTGAGAAATGAGGAGGTGAGGAGGAGAACAGGGGTGAAAAAGGATTTGGGAGATAGGGTTGATGAAAGAATATTAGGATGGTTTGGACACATGGAAAGAATGAGTGAAGAAAGACTAGTAAAAGAGGTATGGAAGGCAGATGTGGAGGGAGTGAACATGAGGGGACGTCCTAGGATGAGGTGGATGGATGGGGTGAAGGGGGCTTTGGGGAAGAGGGGAATGTCTGTTGAGGAAGGAAGGGAGAGGACGGAAGACAGAGGTGAGTGGAGAATGGTTGTATATGGATGATGTTGTGACTGCATGAGGAGGAATGGGCGGGGTGGGTGGGGGGGGGGTAGTATGTGTGAGTAAATTTTGACGCAGCCCGAAGGGATTTCTCCCCGTCCTCGCCTTATATGCAAAGGGGGACGGAGAGGGGGGGTCGCCGATTAAATGAAGCGGCCTTGCTGTGGATGTACTGTGTCTTGCGACACTGCTTCTGACCCAGGGCGGTGGGCAGGGTGCAGGGATGACCCGTCATCCAGGAGGTGCTCAGATGAGAGGAAGGGTGGGAGGGGTGTGGAGTGTATTTAGGGATGAAATGGGTGGGAGTGTTTTTATGCCTTTCCCTTTTTGGCTACCTCCCTTGGAAGGGGGAAAAAGCCTTGGTATATGTATGTATGTATGTATGTATATTGTATATTATATATTATGTATTATGTATTATGTATTATGTATTATGTATTATGTATTATATATTACATATATATTATATGTTATATATTATATATTACATATTATATATATTATATATTATATATCATATATTATATATTGTATATCATATATTATATCATATAATTTTATATCATATGATTATATATGATATATATTAAATATTACATATTATATATTACATATGATAAATTATATATTATATATTATGTATTACGTATTATGTATTATATATTATATATTATACATTATACAGTACATATTATGTATTAAGTATTCTATATATTATTTACTATTATATTTATATATTATATATTATATATTATATATCATATGATATGTATTATATATTGTATATTATATATTATGTATTATAATATATTATAGAGTATATTATATATTTCGAGCAAAGGTCGACCTCGCTTTGCTCGCAGGTGCCTTCGGCGCCCAGCCCTATGGCTTGCATTTCATGTCGAAGTAATAGGATTTGAAATCCTCGTTAGCGCTAAACCACCCACTTTTGGATATAAACGATCTGTATCCAGCCCAGTAGTGAGACACAAGTCGCTTGTCTTCTTGAGGGTTTATATCTCCATAGTAATTTGTAAGATCCTCACGGTTCATCTGTTGAGCTGGATTGTTCTTAAACTCCTCCTGGTGATTATTTTTTCTAAACAACAAAACACTTTTCTTGATTTCTGACACCTCATTAGTTTTCTTTTTGGCGAAAGGAGACAGAGAGTACATGTACTTCTCAAGGAATTCACTTCTGTATATGCTAACTAACTCCTGTGTTAAACTCTTATTTTTCCACACATCACTTAGTGAATATTTCCCTATGCTACCCAGCTCCAAAAATGGCGTTACCTGCGTTTGTCTTGCGTGGTACCGGCCAAGGTGTTCGACAACCTTGCAGAGGCACACTGGAACGAATCACACAACCGGGCCGGAGGGGACGTGCCCCCTTGAGGGATTTCCCGTTTCCGGTCCGATTGCAGGAATACTTTTATGAGTACCAGGTGCTCCCCTGAGGGCTTCCAAGGTGTTCCACAAGGGCTTTCCAGGAGTTTCCATAGTGCACCCCAGGGGCTCTGCAAATGCTCCACTTGAACTTACTCATGAGTTCCTAGAGAGTTCCACAGGGAATTCACCCTAGTGACTATGCAAGGGCTCCCAAAGGGCTTCCCGGGTGTTTCCAGAGGCTTCCCCGGGGGTTTGCGGACGTCTCGCTCTCGGCCAATCAGTCGTCTCCGTTCCCGTGACGTCACAAATCTTGTCTAATCAGTCGTCTTCGTTTCCATGACGCCACCACCCTCTTAACCAATTAGAGGCCTGCGTTTATCATTAGAGAACGTTACCATGTGACTGGGGCAACTATACCCGGCGATGTCCTCTTTTGGGCAGAACCGCCGTTTCCACCATTTCGACAACAAATTATATTTTTTTTTAGTATATATATATATATATATATATATATATATATATATATATTAATATATATATATACACACACACACACACACACACATATATATATACATATTTATATATATATATATATATATATTATATTATGAATATAATGTATTTAATAGTTTAATTATAATATATTCCATTTTATGAAATTATATAAAATATATATTTTTCACTCGTTTATGTAAATAGATACAGAAGAAATATACTACCTAAAGTGCTCTGGTAGTAGGTAGAATAATTATATGAAATTAATTTTGGCAGCCGTGGGGTCAAAATTCGTGATTTGCTTGACTGCGTCCGTAGGCGCCAATCTTTTTGTGCACGGTCTGACAGTCATTGGCATTGTGATAGGAAGGGGTCCTTTCTTACCTAAGAGAGGACATCGAAACAGAGAGCACCTCCGAAGCTACAATGACCTTCTCCGCGAAGTCCTCTTCCTCCCTTCAACTGAATCAAATCGTCTGGCGTCATCGTAGCAAAGGAGGTAGATTTGTCGTCGTCTTCTCCAGCTCAGTTTTTCATCTCGGCTTTCATCTCGGTCTCATTATTTCTTTAACTTTTATTTCTTGGTCGTTTCTGTATCACTCTTGTGATCATGTTGGGTATTCCAAAAACTTGTTTTTTCCTTTTTAATTTATCTCTTTTTTTTTCTTTTTCTTCTGCTTCTTTACATCCAACTCCATCTCCTTCTACACCTTCTTCA
>NC_134803.1:33685535-33688035 GCF_046742065.1 Oratosquilla oratoria
TTTGATATATCTTAATCGATTCTCAACTGATTTTGGACTCTTGGAAGTCTGCAACATTTTACATTTCTTTTCTTGTGTTTTCAATTTATTTGTATTTTTCTAGCCTCCTCTCGGATGCTACAAAGATTTGGGAAGCTTATATTTCTTCTTTAGTTGGTTTTGCTGGTTGACCTTGTAAGGGATTTCTGTCTTTAAGTCTGTTGCATTCGTCTTTCTTCCCTGAAATGAGCTTTCCCGACCTCGCAGAATTCTGCAGTTTCTGTCTGCGGTAAATATTATTTGAAACTCCTGCATTTCTATCTTCGATTTTTTTTTTTAGATGTTGAATATTTTTTACAATATATTCGAGTTAACTACACACACACACACACACACACACACACACACACACACACACACACACACACACACACACACACACACACACACACACACACACACATATATATATATATATATATATATATATATATATATATATATATATATTAATCATGAAGAACCCACAGTTGGAATAAAAGGAAACTTAAAAGAAAGTAAAACTTTTATATTTCGGCTAACAGCTATAGACCTATTCAGGGAAGTACTTTCCTGAAGATGGATATAGCTATAAGCCGAAATATAAAAGTTATACTTTCTTCTAAGTTTCCTTTTATTCAAACTGTGGGTTCTTCGCGATTATTATTTACAAATGTGCCACTATATCTGGTCTAAGTGATATATATATATATATATATATATATATATATATATGTATATATATATATATATGTATATATACAGTATATATATATATATATGCGTATATGTGTGTATATATATGTATATATATATATATATGTGTGTGTGTGTGTGTGTGTGTGTGTGTATGTATATGTATATGCATGTATGTATTTATGTATGTTTGTGCATGTGTATCTTATTTCATGTGAATCCGACAGTATAAGAAGAAACAATTGGGATGCACCGATTATTCAAGAGAATAGAAAAAGTAAATGCTTACCATTGCATCTATAATGATTAATTCCTTTCCCGCGTTGAAAAAGGTTTTGGAAGGCCTTCCGTGAGATGCCCCTGGGCATGTGACCTTTTCCGACCTCTCCCCAGTCCTTTCCCGGAGGCCTTCATATACTCACTTTCTATTCTTCGAAAATCTCCAACGAGATATTCATATGTCTGATAAAGACTTTGTCTTCAAATGGTATTTACTCTGGCATTTATCAGGATTATAGAAATATGTTAAATCTAGGAGGTACAAAAGATTACTGCAAGCGGAAGGAATGGAGATGAATGAAATGGACAGATTTCGGAATAGAAATGTAGCTTAGGTTCTTATGATTAAAATATATGTATATAGTATATACCTAACTGACCAGGGGATCTATTGTACAAGGCTCACACTTAGTTACATTAAAACAAAATCTGATTGCTGTTAATCCAACCATCGTGACCGTGTGTGTGTGAGTGTGTGTGTGTGTGTGTGTGTGTGTGTGTGTGTGTATGTATGTGTGTGTGTGTGTGTGTGTGTGTGTAAGCATACGTGTATTTCTGTGCGTGTATCTGGGCGTACATATATGTATGAGTGTGTGTATGCATGTCTGTGTGTGTGTAATTCACCATGGTCTTGGATCACGTGTTGGACTCGTGATCGACAGCTACTATGCTCCAGGATGAGAGATTAGAACTCATGTATGACAGATTTATGGGTAATACTGTATGTGTGTGTGTGTGTGTGTGTGTGTGTGTGTGTGTGTGTGTGTGCACACGCGTGCACGCACGCTTGTGTATGTGTGTGGGTGTGCTTTCCTTCCCGTGGGTACGTTTTCACCCACGCGTGCGTACGCGCTCTTGTAGGAGTATAATGAAGCTGGCCATGCATTATGCATGAATGTTAGCGTTCTCAGCTTCCTCTGCGTGTCGAAAAGGTGCGTCGGCGGTGTTCACTTACACATTAGCAAGCATCGATATACAAAAGCTTATTCCAGCCAGTCCTTTCACAGCTCGCTCTCGCCGGCCCTCCTCTCTACACCTCCTTCCTCCTTCTCTCCTCTCCTCTCCTCTCCTCTCCTCTCCTCTCCTCGCCTCTATCATCTCGTCTCCTTTCTTCTCTCCGCTCCATTCCTCTCCTCTTCTTCCTTCTTCACTCTTCCCCTCTCCTCTCCTCTAATCTCACGTCTCCCCTCCTCGCTACCCCTCTTCATCCTCTCCTCTCTTTTGCTTTCCTCTCTTCTATCGTCTCCTCTCTTCTTCTCTCCTCTAATATCTCCACTCCTCTCTCTCCTCCCCCACTCTTTACACCTTTTCCCTCTTCCGTTCACATCTTTTCCTTCTTCTGTCTTCATTCTTTCCATTTCTTTCATTTATTTCTAGTCTCTTCATTATTTCCCCAGTTTCCATGTGCCACGTTTCTTCATTTGATTATTTATCCTTGAGTGTTTTACGTGAAAATTTCGTAATGTAGTATATCATATATATATATATATATATATATATATATATA
>NC_134803.1:33693035-33703035 GCF_046742065.1 Oratosquilla oratoria
TTTATGTGTATATGAGGAAGCGAACGAGTGGGTGAGTGAAAGAGAGACTTGTATATGTTACCTTGCCTCCTCTTTTATCCTGTGCTACCTAAGCCCATTTTGTCCCCAGGGTGTCCAGCGTATATATTTTCGTTCTTTGAAGCTACCCGCCTGCTTGCCCTCTCCTCTCCTCTTCCTTCCTTTCCTTTCTTTTCCTTTTCTTTCCTTTCCTTTCCTATACTTTACTTTATTTCCTTTTACTTTTAATTTTCTCTTCCCCTTTTTCTTTTCGTTTCAAATAATTTCCTTTCGTATCCCTCTCCATTTCCCTCTTCCTCTCCCCGTCTCTCTCTTCCATCCCCGTTTCCCCTTCCACCGCCATATTCCTCTCTCTCTCCCTCCATCTCCCGTTTCTCTACTTCCTCCCTCTCGCCTTCCTCCTCTCCCTCCCTCTCCCTTTCCTCCTTTCCATCCCAATCTCTCTTCTCTCCCTTCTTCTTTCCCTCCTCTTCCCCCTCCCCTTCTCCGTCTCCATCTCCCTCTCTCCTTCCATTTCTCATTTTCTCTCTCTTCTACTCTATCTCACCCCCTTCCTCTCTCTCTCTCTCTCTCTCTCTCTCTCTCTCTCTCTCTCTCTCTCTCTCTCTCTCTCTCTCTCTCTCTCTCTCTCTCTCTCTCTCTCTCTCTCTCTCTCTCTCTCTCTCTCTCTCTCTCTCTCTCTCTCTCTCTCTCTCTCTCTCACACACACACACACACACACACACACACACACACACACACACACACACACACACGCACACACACATACACACACAACACACACACATACACGCACACACACACACGCACACACACGCGAACACACATACACACAACACACTCACACAACACACACACACACACACACACACACACACACACACACACACACACACACACACACACACACACACACACGCACACACACACACACACACACACACACACACACACACACACACACACACACACACACACACACACACACACACACACACACACACACACACACACACACACACACACACACACAGAGGGCGTCCTTCTTTAAGATGCAAGACTGTCTCCACTTCCATTACGTCCCTTTCACGTTCGGGTTGCCCCCTTCCCCCTTCCCCCCTCCCCCTTCCCCCCTTTTCCTCCCCCAACTCCTCCGTCTTCCCTCCTCTCCCCTTCTCTTCCACCAACTCTTCCCCCTTTCTCCCTGTCCACATTTCCTGGCCTCTTTTGATCGTTTCTTTCAAAGTCTGTGTTTATCATATTTCAGTGTTCATTACTGTATCAAAGTTTCTTTATCCCCTCTTACCCCTTTCTCCTCCTTTTCCTCCCTGTCGATTCTTCCTCCTCATTTACCACCTCTTCCACTGCCTCCCCCCCGCCTTACCTCTTCCTCCCTCTATCCAAGCATCCTCCCGTACTCCCTTTTCCTCCTCTTTCTCAGCTTTCTCCTCTCCTTCACCTCCTCCCTTTACTCTTCTTCCTCCTCCACCACCTCCCTTTCATCTCCATCTCCTCCTTCCTTTACTCTTCTTCCTCCTCCTCCACCTCCCCTTTCTTCTTCTCTTTCTCCTCCTCCTCCTCCTATGCACTCTTCCTTGCCTTTTCTTATCCTCGTCACGTCTGTTTTCACGATTCAGTTGCAACACCCATCTCCCCCCTGCTTCCCCGCCAACCCTCCCCCACTCTCATCCCCTTTCATGCGCTTGCATCCCTGTTGGGTACGTTCCCCCTCCCCCCTTTCCCCTTCCCCCCTTCCCCCCTTCCCCCTTTTCATTTCTTTTTCTTCTCCCATTTTTCTTTCTTCATCCATTCCCCATTCCCCTATCTCACTTTCCTATTTCTCACATTCCACTTCCCTCATTCCACACCCCCTTCCCAGTACCTCCTTTCCTCTTTCTTCTTCTTCTCCCTCTTCCTCCCTCATCTCTTTCCTCCCTTTTCCTTCCCCTTTTTCTCTCCACCTGATTCCACCTTTTCCACTTCCCTTTATGCCATCGTGGTATACCACCTCACACCTCAACACCTAATCAAATTGTGGCTTACAGTACAGATCTTGTGATAAATTCCGGACGATTTCATTCATTTACGAATAAATTCTTTGGCGAAGAGGTTCCTTGCCTCCACCTTTGGTGACACATTTTACGGCGCATTACATTACACCATATCTATCACCAGTCACCAACACTATCACCACCATTGTCATTACCGCTGTCACTACCAGTATCACCGTCATCACTACCATCACAATTACCACCACAATTACCATCACTATCACTCTCACCATCAATTTCACCCTCACCAGCACGCATTACCACCCACATTACTACTACCATACACCTCTACCACCACTATTGCCACCACACATCACCATCACAAAGCACCACAACCACCACACATCACCACCACCACACATCACCACCACCACACATCACCACCACCACACATCACCACCACCACACATCACCACCACCATCACACATTACCCCCACCACCACACATCACCACCACCACTACCACCAATACCACCACCAATACCACCACTACCACCACCACACGTCACCACCACCACACATCACCACCACCGCCGCCACTATTTCTTTAGGGTTACTTCATGGTATTCTTCTTCAGCTAACTCTAGTTTCCTCTCCTTCAGGTTACGAGTGGGTCGGCTGGAAGAACGACTCTGAGAAGCCCGTCGAGATAGCCTTCGAATTCGAAAATGTCCGGAACTTCTCGCAGATGGTCATCTTCACTAACAACATGTTCAGCAAGGACGTACAGGTAATTGTACTTCTTTATTTCCTTTGGGGGGCTTTGAGGGACTTTTATATTTTTAGGATATTTCCGTGTATTGACAAGGGGTTCCTATATAAAAAGTCTGTATTACCTAAAAAAGTGAATCTTCTGGTCGAACTTAAAACCTGGGTCCGGGAACGGAGTGCCAGCCTGCAGGACTGCATTCTTCTCAAGGAACAGTAGCGGTAGAGTGACCAGCTGTGTTTTGTAAAATCAGAAAATATAATAATGTGGCTTTTCTGTTGGAAATGAGGAAGGGTTTCAGAAGTTTTGGGGTAATCATGCAGACGCATATTAGGATTTTTTTTTTTTTTTTTTTTTTTAAGAAGGGATATGTATAATACTGAGACAACATGAACATCTTCGTTGTCCTCCATATATGAAAATACATTGTCATAATCATACAGTGATGAACATCATAAGCAAGATTTCGTGAACTTGGGAACAACTTTACTTGGGCTAAAAGTCTTGGTACATGTATGAATATGCACACAAATGTATATTAGAGGAATGCACGCAAGTAATTAAGCAAAGTTGGGCACAAACATTTTACAAAAGTTGCCGAGAAAGTTCGTAGCAAAACCTTGATTTCTATAGTGTATGTACACATATATGTATATATATATATATATATATATGTGTGTGTGTGTGTGTGTGTGTGTGTGTGTGTGTGTGTGTGTGTGTGTGTGTGTGTGTGTGTGTGTGTGTGTGTGTGTGTGTGTGTGTGTTTCTCTTCTTGTTCTTTGTCATTTATTCCCCCCTTATATTTACCTTCTGGCATTTGTCTTTCTTTTGCCTTGTAATCTTTACTCTTTTATCTCGTAATATTTCTCTTTTTTCCTTTGTTTATCTTGACTAACGTGATAATCTCATCCTTCAGTTAGGTTTGAAATCTCTCTCTCTCTCTCTCTCTCTCTCTCTCTCTCTCTCTCTCTCTCTCTCTCTCTCTCTCTCTCTCTCTCTCTCTCTCTCTCTCTCTCTCTCTCTCTCTCTCTCTCTCTCTCTCTCTCTCTCTCTCCCTCACTCTCTCTCTCTCTCTCTCTCTCTCTCTCTCTCTCTCTCTCTCTCTCTCTCTCCTCTCTCTCTCTCTCTCTCTCTCTCTCTCTCTCTCTCTCTCTCTCTCTCTCTCTCTCTCTCTCTCTCTCTCTCGCTCTCTCAAATAAAAAAACAAACACACATTTGCACATAAAGTACACACCACATGCGGCTTTTTAACTCAGCCTACACCCTTATATCTTTCCCTATACACTCAAAACTCACCCTACCTCCTCATAACTCATTTCATGTATCCATACTTCATACAATGTCGATACAACACACCCTATCCCCATAGCTAACTCTATTCTCTCACAAATCACCCTATACCCTTTTAACTTACGGTTCTAAAGTTCAATTGACTCCCATATAACTCACACTTCTCCCTTATAACTTGGCCTAAGACCTTATAACTCACCCTATACCCCTGTAATACACTCTAATCCCAAAAACTTGATATACGCATTTGTAACACAAACTATGCGCCCATAACTCACACATTGCCATAACTCTCTTCACGTTAAAACAACACATACTTTCCCAGTGTAACTCACCCTGTCTTCTCATCACTCCTTCTATACTCCCATAACTCCCTCTAAGAACCCATAACCCTGGAACTCCCCATCGCCCCTACCCCATAACTCCCTCTCGTACTCCACAAGTTACCCTCACTCCCCATAAGTCACCCTACATCCAAAACTCCTTTGCCAAGCCGACGGGGCTGTCGGAGCCTTCACGTGGAAAATATTCTGTGGGACAGGTAAAGGAAGACCTTATGGAAAGGGAGGAGGAGGGGGAGGAGGAGGAAGAGGAGGAGATGGTAGTGGAAATGGAGTGGGTGGAGGAGGAAGTGAAGGAGAAGGTGGAGGAGGAGATGAGAGAAGTGGAGCAGGTGGAATAGGAGGAACATGTGGAGAAGATGGAGGGAGAGGAGTTGTGGAGTGGGTGGAGGAGGAAGTGAAGGAGATGAAGGGAGAGGTGAGGAAGGTGGAGAGGTGGGAATAGGTAGAACAGGTAGAGCAGTTGGAGAAGGTGAAGAAAGAAGAAGTGGTGGAGGATATGGAGGAAGAGTTAAATGAGGTGGAGATGGTGGGATAAGTGGAGCAGTCGGAGAAGGTGGAGGAAGAGGAGGTGGAGGTGGAGGTAAAAGAGGAAATGGTGGATGATAAGGCGGAGGAGGGGCAGAAAAGGAAGAGAGATGAAGAAAAAGGTATATTTGTAAAAATGAAAGAAAATGAAAGGAAGAAAGAGACAAAGAAATGAGTTCTGACAAAAAAAAATATAGACTGAATTAAAATTCTAAAATAGAAAAATAAATCCAGAAATTAGACAGACCATGAAAATGTTATATATGAAAGACGGGAGTGAATTGAAAAGAGGGAGAAGGGGAAAGCGAAGATCCTCGCAAACAAGCAAAGTAGGTAATTGGTCAGGTAATTGGAAAGATTAGTTAAACTAATAGTTATCTGGGTTTGGAAGAGATGAGATGGGAAGGAAGGGATAAAAGCATAAGTGATTGTGAGGTTGGGAGAAATGAAGATGGAGGTTAGTGAAGGTTAGATAAATAAGAGTATTATCAAATACAAAGCACCACTAAGATAAAGAAAAGATCCTGAGGCAGTTTGTCTTTTATTTTGTCTTCTTGGTCACCTTCCTCCTCCTCGTCCTCCTCTTCTCCTTCTCTTCCAACTCCTCCTTCTTCTTGACCTTCACTCGATTTTCCATTGTTTGAGTTTTTTCTGAATGTTAAGTATAAGCAAACAGATGTACTATGTGTATGTGTGTGTGTGTGTGTGTGTGTGTGTGTGTGTGTGTGTGTGTGTGTGTGTGTGTGTGTGTGTGTGTGTGTGTGTGTGTGTGTGTGTGTGTGTGTGTGTGTATGTGTGTGTGCGTGTGTGTGCGCGTGTGGGCGGGCTTATTTATATACGTGTATGTGTGTGTAAGTACATGCGTGTGTAGTATATATATGTGTATGTGTGCGTGTGCGTGCGTGTGTGGGTGTAGGTGAACATGGGAACAAACGCTAGGAAAAGAAAATATAAAGAATTAAAATAAGAAAAGAAATGAAAGATGTGGACTGGGATGGTAAGCAGAAGAATCACATGTAAGGTTTGTTGAGATGGGTGAATGGGCGACGAGATGTAGGACTAGAAATTGATATTTATTACCCTGGATGTATTAAACAAGAGATAAACATTAATCACTCCCCCCTGGAGCGTCGAACCATTATTTCCGCTGACGTGGAGAAAGGAAGACGCAAACGTAGCAGTTCTTTGAAATTATTCCTGAACAGATTCCCGAGGCCTAACTGGTTATTAATGTAGGCCATAGCGACTTCTCGTAAATGTAATCACGCCTCACCCTCCTGGATTAATTTGGTTCATCTGCTTCATTGCGGGTATGAACCCGTGTATATGTGTCAACATAACTGTGTATAAATTAATAGATGAGTAAATAAAAATCAAACACAAACACTCTCACACACGCACGCTCACACACACACACACACACACACACACACACACACACACACACACACACACACACACACACACACACACACACATACACACACACACACACACACACACACACACACACACACACACACACACACACACACACACACACACATAAAGTCAGCATGTATTTAAAAGGAGGTAGAGGAAAATGAAGAGGAAGAGAGAAAAGGGGAGAGAAAAAGAGGTAATTGTAGACTGAAGAGATATAGTAACAGAAGTGTTAAACGAAGATTGAAAAAAAATAGCATAACGAAAGTGTAGTAAAATATTAGATTAACTCTCAGTCCTTTATAAGTGATGACTTGGGAAATATAGGAATAGGAAAGGAGGCAGTAAAAAAAGGGTAGATTGAGAGAGATACAGTAAATGGCAGAGAGGGAGAGAGAGATAGATAGATAGAGAGAGAGAGAGAGTAGCATAAAATATATCAAGGGTTGTAACAGGGTATACTTGGCTCGAAATAGCATTCCATACAAAACCTCGCAGTTAATTAGGAAGTAGCTAAAAATAGATCGAAAAGATTTAATTACGAAAACTCTCTCCACACTCAAGAAATTTTGCACAAAGAGAAGGAACTAAGGAGCCAAAAGTTTCGAGTCCCTTTTTTTCAATAAGAAAAAAAAAATATTGTAGTAAATGATGTGTAATTTGAAATTGGTGCTGGAATCAATGAGGTCCCCTATTCGCCTTCAGCATCATCCTCACATTCAACTTTACACACAACCTTACCCCAGCCCTCACCCATCTAGTCCTATTCGTTCCCAATTAGCACCCTATTTAAGACTACCTGCTTTCCCCATGAAGGTTTGTTTTGCTTCGTGCGATTATAAGCCTCCTGCCACAGCCAATGGCGGGTGACGCGCATCCTACTACCTGGCATCCTATTTGGGTAAGCGCGTGAGTAAGTTAAATTAAAGTGATGAGCCTCGTACTTTGCAGTTCGAAGGAAAACCGCACCATAAAAAAGTGTTTTTAGACAATCGTTTTACGATCATCATTGAGCCGTGAATAATCATCGTTGATCGATAACCGCACCGAGCATAAAACATCAAATGTGAACTTAATTCTTCCTATCCATTCCTTATCTCCTCTTCCTTCGATTCAGGAAACAGGAAATCCTCATAGTTGATAAAGGAATGAAAAGGAGATTCCACAAATAAATATTGACAATATCCAGCTATCCTTACATGATAGAATTTGAGTTAATGATGAAAACTTTCATAACAGTTGAGCTTGGCTTTTATTGAATGAGGTCTTCACCTAAAGTTGGCTATAATCCGCCCACACACGCAGGCATGCACGCACACACACACACACACACACACACACACACACACACACACACACACACACACACACACACACACACACACACACACACACACACACACACAAGTAGAATAAAATCAACTGGCATCAGCCGGAAAATAAATCAAAATACAATAGAACTAAAAGTAATTACTTTGTTAGAGTTAGCGTAGGAGTCATAACGTTACAGGAATGTGGTTAGAGTGACGTCATCGGGGTGGGAAAGATGCTATGACGTCATCTTGGTACAAGCGTTGTGACGTCATCAATGTACAAACGCCATGATATCATCGGGGTGTTAGATTAGTGACGTTAGCGAGGTGTGAGCGCCGTGACGTCATCAGTGTATGAGAGCAATCTGACTTAAGGAATGGAAACCGTAAGAAGATCATTAAGGTTTAATTTAGAAATGCGCACGCAATAGAGAGAGAGAGAGAGAGAGAGAGAGAGAGAGAGAGAGAGAGAGAGAGAGAGAGAGAGAGAGAGAGAGAGAGAGAGAAAGGGAGGGAGAGAGAATTAATTATTCACAGTTACTAAGAACATACGTGATGGCTTAGAGTGAGATTACAAGATTTTAGCGGAGGTGGAGGCAGTCAGGGGAGTATTAGAGTGGAGGGAAGATGGTAAATAAGAAGGGGGAGAAGATGGGAGGGAATGAGGGAAGGATGGAAAAAGAGAGGGAGGTAGGGAAGTCTGTAGGAAAATGTTAATTTAGAGAGAGAGAGAGAGAGAGAGAGGGGGGGAGGGAGGGAGGGCGGATTAGAGGAAGAGGGAGAGAGAATGATGAGAGAAGGAACATACAGATGTGGACAAAAATGAAGGTAGAGGATAGAAAGGAAAGATATACAAAGGGAGAGTAAAAAATAGAGAGGAAGAGTGAGAGGGAGAAAGAGAGGGCGAGGGTGAGGGAGAGGCAGAGAGTGGGAGTAGGGGCAAGCAAGAAAAAAAAAGAGGTGTGTCAAGGTGTAAGTTTACTCATTACATTATATCCTATATGGTTACGCATAATGATACGAGGCAGAAGCATATTTGGGCGGCCGTCGGGTCACGAGGAACACAACGAAGAAAGACTCCCCGAGTCTCGGCTTGGGTGTTGCTGAAGAATAACATAATTATATTACGTGTAATTGCGTAACCCCAACTAAACTCCTCTTTTTTCCCGAGAGAGAGAGAAACAAGGAGTGAGAGCGAATTATGTAATTTACGAAATTCGTGTCTGAGAAGGGGAGAGAAAGGATAAAGACAACACGAGATTACCTCGAGTCGGAAATAAGCTAAAACAAATTTAGATTCAATTCCTTAGTTAGGAACCAGTCAACATTCATCTGAAGGTGCGGCCTCAAGGGACTGGTATTCGGTGTCTTGACTGGGATACAATAACTCTATGAAATTCAACTGTATTTCTTCAGTTATTTTACTTATGCAAAACTAACAACCTACTACTACTACTATAAGCCAGTAACATAGAAACAACGCCATACTAATACAACACTACAGTATTTATTCCCAATGAGATCTACCGGAGACCATTGGGGATCGTTGCCAGCTAATGTGGGGCTGTGGGTATTTGATGCAACACAAGGCAAAAATTATGATATTTCTGGTTTCCTGAAGAGTTATTAAGAACTGAAAAAAAAAACTTTCAGCGTTAGTCAGAATAAACCAGCAAATATCCTTTGATATGGAAGATTTTAATGAATAGAATCAATTGCCGGCACTAACGTTTGACCTGCACTGACAGGATCACCGAAGACCATTATGAATCGTTCTCAGGTCTGTGTTCATGAGACGGGAAGATTGATGGAAAGTATGTCTTCTGGTTAGAAAGGAGGAAGAAAAGGAAGAATTCTAGTGAAGAAAAAGAAGGAAGGAAGGAAGGAAGTATGGAAAGAAGGAAGGTGGGAAGAAAGGTAAAGGAAAATTGAAAATAAATTTTACAATGAAAGGAAGGAGAATAGGGAATGAAAGTAAATGCAAAGAAAGGATAAAGGGAAAGAAGAATTGTAACAAAAAAGGTAAGGAAGAAGAAAGGAAAGGAAGAACTAGAGCAAAGACAGGAAGGAGAAAGGAGATGAAAATTTATCAAA
Source organism: Oratosquilla oratoria (assembly GCF_046742065.1). Classification (NCBI taxonomy): domain Eukaryota; kingdom Metazoa; phylum Arthropoda; class Malacostraca; order Stomatopoda; family Squillidae; genus Oratosquilla; species Oratosquilla oratoria. Next base: position 33,702,802 of record NC_134803.1, read on the forward strand.
GAAATTAGGCAAAAATAGAAAAATTATTAGCGAAAGAAAGACGGAGGAATATGAAGGAAAAAAGGAAAGAAGGAAGGAAGGAAGAAAGAAAGGGAAGAAGTAGGGGAGGAAGAAAAAAAGAAAGGAAAGAAGAGGGGAGGAAGGAAGGGAGGATGGGAGGAAGGAAGAGAGGAAGGAAGAAAAGAAGAAGGGGTGGAAGGAAGGAAGGAAGCAAGGAAGGAAGAAAGGAAGGAA
>NC_134803.1:33708035-33723035 GCF_046742065.1 Oratosquilla oratoria
ACCAACCTGCCTACCCACGCATCCAACATATCTCATTCATCTACCTACCCAGTCTATCTACCCTCCTTACCTCCCAGTAATATCTACTTACCGTTGTGTGTATGTTTCATTTATACAAATGTATTTCCCCGCATGGTTCTTGAACGTCAATCTATTGAACTGTATTGACTTAATTTAAACTGTTTCTTGGGAACTGAAAGCCCATGCAATTTTTTCATATAATGTATGTCGTGCAAACACACGCACACACACACACACACACACACACACACACACACACACACACACATACACACAATTTGTGTTGGAAGCATTTGTACATGTGTGTTTTAATGCATGGTTGTTTGTGTTTGCGTATCTTTTTGTTGTACACGCGGAGACAGATGTCCGGCAGGTAAATTTCGGCGGAAACGCATAAATCTTGATTAAATCTTCAGGAGACTCGGAGTGGAGCTAAGCAAGGCTCCTGTTGTTGTTGCTGTTACTGTTGTTGTTATTGTTGTTGTTGGTGGTGGTGGTGGTGTTGTTGGTGTAGTCTGAAGTTGGTGTTGTAATTATGTTTGTGGTTGTTATGTTTTTGAGTGTAAATAAAGACTCATTTCTTATGGTTGTGGTTGTAGTTCAGATGGTTATCTTTAGACACTGATGAAGAAGAAAATTAGGGACATGAGCTTTTGATATCAAGGCGTTTTTTTCATGAAGTATTCTTCCGTCTGCGAATTCTTGGCTATTAAAATTCAGCTTGGAAAACTTAAATTATAACAAAGTCAACTGTAGTGGTGTATCCAGGTCTCCATAAAATAATTGCCCAGGTTATCTTGATCTTTATGAAGGCTGGAAGGTTTGGTCTTTACGTAATATATACACTGTACGTATAGGAACGCTACAATACCTTTGTGAGCTGAAACATTAATGCAAATCTTGTAGAAGAAAAAAGGGAATAGATAAATAAGAGAAGGAGAGAGACAAGGTGATGGAGAAGCAAGAGTCGGTCTAGAGGAAACTAGGGCTTCTCGAGAGACTCCTGTACCTGTAGAAGAGTCCCCAAAGAACGAAGACACTCCTTGACCTCGGAAATGGGTCTTGACCTATGCGATGTGTGGTCAAGGACATGGCTCGGGTAAGGTGAAGTTCGAGGCTCGTTTGGGGTGGGGAAAAGGAAGAGGAAGAGTTGGGGCTGGGGGGGGACTGTCACCCACCCACCTTCGTGTTGCTTTTGGGATTAGTCGGACAGGTAGATTGTCTACCTGTCGGCACTGGGTACGGGCAAAATATAGGGCTGGGGGATTAGTCGAGTTGGCCCACTGATTTATAACGTCTGGTTGTCTCAGGTATCCGGACAGCATTGCCTCCGGCGCCGTCCGGGCCGGTCTTTGTGTTGGATACCCGGAAATCCTTCAGGAGTCCGGTGTGTTTGTGTCTTAGACGCCAGAGGCATTCTTTAAGGTCGCCGTTTCGCTTCCACCATAATTGTATGAGACGCAATAAATTTTCCTTAACTGATTCACCTTTACTTTTTATGTGCGTTGGTGGCGCAATCGAAAGCGTGCGGACATCGCATCTTCCTAGTGACGGGTTCGACTTTCGCACGTCTCTCCGATACCTAAAAGTGACTATTACCTGCCCTAACAGTCCCCAAAAGGTCACACAGTAAAAGTGACGTCTATGTGCGCAGCTACGCGCCTCCTGGCTTATGCTCATCACATATTTCTTTACCCTCTCCGTAGTGACGAGGGTATGCTCCCAGCTGAATGAAGTCATCCGATTGTAGACAAAATAATGATATAAAATGAGGTAATTTCTAAACATATTAATGATACCCTGGCTTCTACTACTACTACAAATCCATCACCATCACACTATCACCACTGCCACTATCACTGTTCCCATCACTGTTCCCATCACCATCCTTACCACCGTGCCTCCCTCAGTTCGAACTTCTTGGTACTTGTGTTGTCGTTTCTTTGGGGTTCCGAAGGGCGTCTTACTCCTTCCTTCATAACTTCTGAAGGAGCTTCCTCGACTTTGCCAGGAACTCGAGAGCTCCCTCTCCTTTCGAGGAGTAAGTTAGAGGACGAAAAATGTGGAAGAACCAAGTCCCGAGTAAGTTATCGTGATGGTTTTTAGCACGCAATGGGAGGAGTATGAACCTATAACTTCATTGATAAGGTGATGTACAGTTGGGAAAGAAGTTCTTCGACCCTTCGTGTTTTGCTAAATTCATGTATTTGGGAAAAGAGAAAGCGATACACTTTTGCTTAACTTAGAGACCAATAGGGTGTCTTTGCTTGTGTATGCAAGATCTCAGACCATTTATTTGATCTGTATCAAATTATGGTTGAAACAGAGAAGTCTCCAAGAATTTGTTCCTACTTTATGATTTTTTTTAACTTAGCTGAGGAAACAGTCTTCAGTTTGAGTGCGGACTTCATCGCTTAGTGACCAAAGTTCGCCCACTGAAGTGGAGAGAATCGTCCGATATTTTCACCAAAACTGGCAAATGAAATGAAAAATACTTCTTGCTGAGTAACGATGATGATAAGAAAAAATAAGAGGAAGAAGTGGTAGATGACAAAGAGAAAGAGTCAAAAGAGGAGGAAGAGGAGCAAAGGAGAAAAGAAATAAAGAGCAGGGAATGAAGAAAATAAAAAGAAGAGTGAAGTGGGTGGTCACTATCATAGAGGGATGACAAGGCACATGGTTTGCTGAATAAGGACGTTGCGATCCAAGTGTGGTAAAAGACATTTAACTCTGATTGGAGGAGATTGTTCATCTCTTAACTTTTTTTTTTTTTTTTTTTTTTACGACATCCAAAATAAAAGCGTTTGCTTAATTTGAAAATTTTGATATTATCGAGAGACATCGTTTCTTAGTATTTTGTTTATTTTTATAATATAACTATTCGCTTATTTATTTATATTTTCATTTATTTAACAATTTGTTTTTCTATTCATCTATTTTTTGTATTTATTTGTATGTGTATTTACTCATGTGTTTATTCATCTATTTATTGTTTTATTTTGTTTTACTTTTTTTTTTTTTTTTTTTTTTTTTTTTTTTTTTTTTTTTTTTTTTTTTTTTTTTTTTTTTTTTTTTTTTTTTTTTAACTGGAGAGTTTGGAGAATATTGTCCACTATTATATTATTCTAAAGTAAGAATATTTTCTCGTCATCTATATATTAGCCTTGACTTTGTACACCAATAACTCCTCACAGATTTTTTTACAAAGTCTTTACACCCTGTGTTCCATGATAACCGCTTATTGTTCATTTCCTCTATTCTTTATTTCATATTGTAACCTTTATACTACTCAGTTTTGAAAAGTCCTTTTTAATATTCATTTTACGATACAACTTTTACATTGTAATTTTCTACCAACCTTTTTATCTGATAGGCCACGTCTCATATTGTCTCGATATGCGTTTTTTTAAAGCTTCCGTTTTCATTTTGGCCTTTTTTAGGTCCTATTTTTACACACTTTTTTCATTAGGGTTCGCCGGCTCTGCTCTATAGTTTTTTGATTGATTGAACCACTGGTGCCGTCGATTTGATAGCATGAATTGTGCTTCTTTCTCCCCTTCCTACCTCCCACCCTACCTTACTCATTCATTCACTTACTCCCTTTTCCATCACGGTCACCCAGCCACCTTCCTCCCTCTCTCTCTCGCTCTCTTGATCTTACTCTTTCTCCTTCTGGTTCTCCTTCCATTTGTCTTTCACTCCTGCTCTTCCCATTTCCCTTTTCAGATTTTCTTTTACTCCTTTCTCTTGTGACTCAACGCCCACGGTCGAAACTCGCCACCAACCTCACGCTCTTCCACTCTCGAGGCTTCACTGTAGACTTCATCTTGTCCCTCACCTTCACCCTTCTCCCCACCTTTTCCCTCACCCTTTCTCTCACCTTTCCCCTCATCCTCTCCTTCACATTCCCCCATCACTCTCTCCCTCACCCTAATCCTCACCCTTTTGGGGGGTAACAAATAATCCATCTGACGAGGGATGAAGATAGAAATGAGAGGGAATGGAGGAAGAAGAAAAAGGAGATTACATAAAGAACTAAGTTAAGAATTTTATTCAGTACAATTTGATGAGTCCAGTGAAGGAGATTAAATAGAGATAGATCAAACATATTTTCTAATTTTGTTCAATACAATTTAGTGGATGCTCGTTGACCGAGCAAGTTAGAGCGTCGCTACTTGTGAAGGAGGTCGAGGTGACGGCGGTTTAAACCCTGTCGCCAGCGAGTTGGACCCAGGGTATAGTTAATTGAAACCCGCGGTTCAAAGTCCTCTGTAATGGTGTACCATCCTAGCCTCCTGATAGGGAGGAGTTCGTGATGTTAAATCGAAGACTCGTTACAATTTCGTGGATGAATTTGTCTTCAAAATAAATTCATACATTCTTTCACGGTATTGCAAAGATTCCTCCGTGGTGGAATAGATCCATAACGTGTCTGCTTGTGCCGGAGGAATTAGCTGGTCGAGGTTTCAGTGAGGTCAGAAACTAATTTGTGCGGGAAGTGGAGCCAGACTTGGCTTTGCTTTTGTCCAGGAAGAAAGGGAGTGTATGTGTTTGTTTCCTGTTTTGATTTAGTGTTTCTAACATGTTTTAAAGGGAAGAAAGTTCTTTCGACTAAATAGCCATTAGGTTTTGATGACAGTTATATAGTTAGTCGACATATATACAGTGTGTATATATATATATATATATATATATATATATATATATATATATATATATATATATATATATATATATATGCATATGCTAATAAGAACACGGGTACGTGTGTTCACTTATGCAAAGTAGACCACTTGGGAAAAGAAACTAACGAAGCAGAGAGTGTTTGTATTGTCGTGAAATGGATCTCTTTTAACAAATAAAAATCAGCTGGTGTGCCAGGTAAAGTTTATTAAAGAAATATAGCGGAAAGGTTAAGTGAGGAGCCTACGCCATGTACTCTTAATTTTGAACGAAAGTGTCTCCTTTACTTGATATTTATGGAGAGTATGGGCAAGTGACAGTCACCCGTCACAATGGAAATTTAACCGAAACATTGGTTCTTGCATGGTGAAGACATTGAGGTTGAATTAAGAACCTCCACCACGCTGAAAAGACGCCTCTAATACCACCAAAACCAGGAATCTATTTTCCAACACTTCATTGACCACCACGACATAAAGCCACCTATGAGCACATTAACAAAACAAAACAAAAATACCATTATAATCCACAGAGAAGATAATTTTAAAAGACTGCAGATTGTGGAAACTGTACCCATAACTTCCCAGCATCCCACCAGCGCCCCAAGAACACCATGCCCTTCATCACCAATAAGAACGAGATGGTCCCGAGCTCCTGCTGGTACTCAGCTCCCGTCAGAGCTCCCAGAAGCACCTTGCGCCACAACGTCCACCAGAACCCAATGCCCTTCTGCAACAACCCGAGCCCACAGGACCATGGACCACAAGTCAAACTAGAACTTCTACCACTCACTATGTGCTGAGATTGACGACTTCCCCTAGTGATCTCCACCAGGGACTTAAATTGACCTCTTCCACTTTCCTCAGTAACCTTACCCACGGACTCCAATTGACCTCTCCTGCTCCCAGTGAACTCATCCAAGAACTCCTGTTGACCTCTCTTACTTCTCCCGATGATCTCACCCAAAAACTCCCATTGACCTCTCCTACTCATCCCAATCACCTCACCCAAAAACTCCAGATGACCTGTCCTACATTTCTTAATAACTTTACTTTATAAGCAATACAAGTCAGCCTGCAGACATTATTTTCCACCAGATCTTCGCCTACAACAGCCATTCAAGATAGTCATATTTTTTCTTACCCTGAAGAAGCCTCTGAGTGAGGCGAAAAAATTGGGTTTCGGTGGTTTGTGTAAACAGTTTTATTGTACTAGTACATGGATTTTTTTTTATAAGAATTGCCATTCATCATCGCCTATCAATACACCCTTCTACATGAAATTGAAATCATGAATGATTATGTTTAATTAAACCTTAAACTATAAGAGCAAAAAGTTATTCTTGAAACTGAAGATATCGAATATCAAAACATCCAAAGCTATTAGCGCAGTTGACTTCAACCAAAACTGTCTTCGTCAGAACCTGTGCCCAAGAAGTATTATATAAAGTATAAGATCCGCCCGAGATTCTGCAAGAACCAAGCTGGGGGACGGAGTGTGAGCCGGTCCATGCCACACACAAGAATTGTAAATCAAAACATTGCATATCTTAGTCCCCCTCCTCTCGAAAAAAGTTCTCGAGTTTGGTCCTTGGGATTCTTCGGGAGATGACTGTACTAGGCAGGTGGCGACGTAGCGGGAGCGTGACTTCCCGCGAAGTTAAGAAAGTCTTAGGGTATTTTTGTGACAGGGTAGATAAGAGATGAATGACTCCGAGGTTGCCGTGGTTAAGGAATGGGAATAGAAGACCCATAGCTGGGGATGGGTGAGTTTGCGTTGGGTATCCTATGTTGTATGTAATGTATGAACTGAAAGTTTGCGTTAAGTATATCATACTATATGTAATGTATTTACTAAATCTCACAAAAGTTCCATAGCCCCTGTCGTTGGGTGCACTATACCGTCCGTAACGTAAGTACAGAATCATACAAAAGTTCCAAATCCCCCAATGAACTTAGTTCTAGAAATGTAGCCTTTTCATGCAGTTATAAATGTGGGTTTCATTTATGATAAATTCCTTTTGATCGTAAGACATTTATTCCCTTCGTTAATGAGATGACGTCAGATAGATGAATGCTTGGAGACAGGAAAACAAAAAATGGCACCCATGCACAGAAGGGCTATATCGAAACCCTTTAAAACCCCTTCGCTACTCAGGGGAATCCATAGAGGTAAAGAGAACAGGTTAGCGATAGAAAAATTTCAAATGAAATGTGCTGCCCGGCACGGAAGGGGTTGAATTCAATTGGGCTGACAGAAGTTGTGATGGCGACTATATACTGTAGCCAACATCAAAAGGCCTGTCGCCAATTTTGAGTCCGACAGTGCGCATATTTCAATCGTTGTTTGGCATTTGGTGTATGGATTGTATATTAGTAGCGTAACAATATATTAGTATATTTTCATCAAAGATTTCAATGCTCATTGAGTTGCCTCGATCACAAACTTATTTCTTATTAGCAATGAAACGATTGATATAGATTTAAACCAGTCTAGGGTTTTACATCTAGGGTGAAAAAAATCACCTGGTGGCAGCTAGATTATATACGTCATGAATAACAGTGGAAGGTTCTTTTCACACGTATCGACTTTTTGCCGTGCGCCGTCCACGACACGATGTCGTGCTCCCAAATAACCATTGGTGTTTATGGATGCCTTCACATGTCATGACCACGACCACGTGTGAAAACATCCATAGACACACACCCTTGGTTATTTGAGAGCACGACTTCGTGTCGTGGACGGCGCACGGAGAAAAGTCGACACGCGTGAAAGAAGCCGAAGGATTTCCTGAGGTAGATTTTCGTTATGGAAGGGAGGTACTCATCAAGTGAATCAAATTACTTGGTATTTCCAGGTCAACCAAATTGTGTCCCTGAAATAATTCAGAGCAGCATTTCTTAAAGTTTTCCGATCTCAACATTCCTAACTCTGGTTAATATCTGATTATTAGATGGATAAAGGAAAATGAAGTGAAGTACTGCCATGTCTTCAGCACTTTCCAGCACCCCATGGAAGTCATTCCAGCACCCTCAGGAGGTGCTAGCATCCAGGGTTAAGAAACACTGGTTTATGTGTAGTGCAATCACTCATGGCCTTGTTAAGGTACAATGTAATCGTTAACCTTAAACGGCGGAACAGATTTCCTCAGCTACAGAAAGAAATGCTGGAAACAGAATAAAAGTATCCATGAAGGAATTACACCGTTTTTGAATTTATATGCCTTTTTTTAACGAGCATTCACCCAGTATTTGTAACAAAACAACTCGTATTTTAGAAAATGGAATTTCCTATGTAAGTTATTTATCTTTATTCTTTATGATATACAGAAAATATTATTGTATGGTTATTATCTGATGGATAAGAATGTATGATTATGCCATAGGGTCACCTTAAAAAATCCTAATACATTATTTGATTTTAGTTATTTAATGGGATTTAATTTCCTTGAAGTATATTCATTTGTCAAATGTTTTTTTTTATTTTTTTTATTTTGGTATACTGTATGCATAACAAAGAAAAACGCATTTGTTTGTCTGAATTCAATTGATACAAGAAATTTGTTCAACAGGCTGAACCATTGGCTTGTAGATTGGCCAGTCTGTCTAGTTCCTGTTCGGTCGAATCAGAGAGGAAGAGGAACGAGAGGAGGAGGAGAATAAGGAAGGGGAGATGGAGGAGGGGAGAAAGAATGGGAGGAAGAGGGGAGGAGGAAAGGGAAGAGGAGGAGAAAGAGAAGAAGGAGGCAGGGAAGATGTAGGAGGAGAAGGAGGAGGAGGACTAAGGGGAAGAGAAGAAGGTAGAGGAGGAGGAGGAAAAAAGGGAAGAAGAAAGGAGAAGAGGAAGAAGAGGAGCTGGAGGAGGAAGAGGCAGATGAGGAGGAGGAGGAAAGGGAGGTGGAAGAATGGGAGGAGATAGGAAGGGAAAAGAGTAGGAGGAGCAAGAGGAGGTAGGGCAGGAGGAGCAAGAGCAGGAGAAGGAGTAGGAGGAAGAATATGAGGAGGAGGAGGAGGAGGATGGAGGCGTAGGAGGAAGAGGAGGAGGGAGAGGAACAGGAGGAGGAGGAGGAGATCGGGCCCGGTTGGCCATATTCACTCAAAATTTAATCCAATGTCCGAGTAGAAAAATATTTATCGGTTTTAATAAATGTGCGTCCGCAAGGCGAGGCCAATAAAGGCGAAATTAATTTTCACTGTTGCCCATATGATGTTGGCGAGTTACATAATGTTTGCGGAGCATAATATGCCAGATGTAGTGATGAGGAATGCTGTTGTTTGTTGCAGATACGGATTTATGATATCAATTGTTTTTCTCTTTCAATTGATTATTGGGAATGGGAATAAGAATAGTTGTTTAGAAGGAAGATTTACTGTGATGACAAACTCCTCTGTTGGAAATGATTTGGAAATTGAGGTTTTCACACCAGAAGCTTAACAGCTGTGGTCGAACAAATCACATTTGCCTTTTCTGGTTGAATAGCTTGGGTAAGTGACAGTCACCGTGATCCATTGGGACTATTAAATCAGGGTTTACGTTCGTATGAAGCAAGTTTGTGAGTGAAGTGAAATGATGCGGATTAGAGCGTCACTTCTTGCGGCGGAGGTCGAGGTGACGGTAGTTCGAACCATGCCACCATTGAGTTGAACCAAAGGAATGGTTCATTAAATTCTATGGTACAACGTTCTCTGTAAAGGGCACCGTCTTCGCCTCTAGATAGGGCGAGTTCGTGACGTTTAATATAAACTTTGGAATAAAAAAAAATGAAAATGTCTTACCTGCTGTGCCTTCCTCCACTTCTTTCTCCTATTTCCGCATTCATGTCCCCCGCCACCAAGGCTTTTTCTCTCAAACTCGTTCAAAGGAACAACATAGGTCTTGATCCATCTCTCCGTTTGAAATATCCTTCTCACCGTCTCCATCCTCCTTTTACTATTTTCCCCCCGAGTCCTTATTTCTCACATCCGCTGATTATATATATATATATATATATATATATATATATATATATAATTCAGTTCTATTCAAGTATCACGGCAACACATATTTTTCACTTTTTTATTTGAAAGATCTATTTTTACTTTCAAATGGTTACGTTAAGATAATTAGGTTGGATTGGGTTAGATTAGATTAGGTTAAGTTAGGTTAGGTTAGGAACTATTGAACAAAGTAAGTTTCTAGTTAAATATCCGTGTTTGCGTGACTCTGGAATTTTATTAATAATTATTTCCTTCTATCACTCCGATCAGCTACACTGCTTAAATCTCCCCTCTACCACCACTATGAATCCAGAATAGAAAGTGTGATTATTCCTTACACACACACAAAAATAAATTCCTTTTCCTTTTCATATCTTCCTTTTCTACCATTTCTCTCAACCTTTTCCACACCTCTCCATCCACTTCTTCCTCCCTTTTCCACCTCTTCCTCTCACTTCTAACTTCTCTTCCTCTTCCTCCTCCGTTTTGTACTCTTTATGCTCTACCCTCCTCATATATAGACACCAGTGCCCCCTAACTCACACTTTACCTCCCAAGTTTAGACTCTAACTAAGCTCCCATTTCAGCCCCCAACCCTGTCCCCACTCAAGCCCCATCCCAGCCCCCATCCCAGCCCCCATCCCAGCCCCCATCCCAGCCACCACCCCTAGCCCCCACCCGTAGCCCATGTCTCCAGTGTATTGTGGCTGCACCAGTTATGCAACTGTTCTTTGTGTCCGCCGAGTATTAGACTACAGGGATCATCCGCCCATTGCTTTGTTCCTGGAAACCATTCCCTTCCCTCTCTTCCTCTTTCGGCTGCTCCTTTTCCTCTTCCTCTTCCGCCACCTCTAACTTCACCCCCTCCTCCTCCTTCTCCTCCTCCTCCTCCTCCTCCTCCTCCTCCTCCTCCTCCTCCTCCTCCTCCTCCTCCTCCTACTCCCCCTCCTTTTCTTCCTCCTCCTCCTCCTACTCTTCCTCCTCCTTTTCTTCCTCCACTTCCATCTCCTCCTCCTCTTTCCTTTCCTCCTCTTTCTCTTCCTTCTATTCAACCTTTCTTCTTTATCTGACTCCTTCTCCCTTGCAACTCATCTACCCCTTTTTTCATTTTTCATCCGTCGTTTCAATCCCCTTCATTTCGATTTTCTGGCTTATATATATTACTCCCATTTATTATCTATCCCTCCCATAAATATCGCGTCTTCTTTCTTGCTCGTCTTCTTGGCTCCTCAGTCGCGACGCTTGTTGCCGGCGTCGGCGCTGGAGGGGGCTCTGGCGGCGGCAAAACCTCCCTCCTCCATTCTTTCCTCCCACACCTCCTCCTCCTCCTCCTCCAACTCCTCCTCCTCCTCCAACTCCTCCTCCTCCTCCTCCTCCAACTCCTCCTCTTCCTCCTCCTCCCTCCCCTCCTCCTTCTCTCCTCCTTCCCCTCCTCTTTCTCCTCCTCCTCCTCCTTCCCCTCCTCCTTCCCCTCCTCCTTCACCTCTTCCTCCTTCTCCTCCTCCTCCTCCTCCTCCTCCTCCTTCCCCTCCTCCTTCCCCTCCTCTTTCTCCTTCTCAGTCTCCTCCTCCTCCTTCTCCTCCTCTTTCTCCTTCTCAGTCTCCTCCTCCTCCTTCTCCTCCTCCTTCCCCTCCTCTTTATCCTTCTCCTTCTTCTCCTCCTCCTCCTCTTCCTACTCCTCCTCCTCCTCCTTCCACTCCTTCTCTTTCTCCTACCCCTCCTCCTTCCCCTCCTCTTTCTCCTTCTCCTCCTCCTCCTCCTCCTCCTCCTCCTCCTCCTTCCACTCCTTCCCTTTCTCCCTTTCCTCCTCCTCCTCCTCCTTCCCCTTCTCCTCTTCCTCCTCCACCTTCTCTTTCTCCTTCTCCTTCTCCTCCTCTTCCTTCCCCTTCTTCGTTTCTTTTTTTTTCTCCACCCGTACTTCTCCACCTCCTCTTCTTCTCTTCCTCCACTTCCTCTCCCTCTCCATCCTGGCTCTTATATTCCCACTCCTCCCCCTCTTCCACCACTCCATCTTCCCCTTTTTCCCTTTTCCCCTTCTTCCTTCCTCCCCTCCTTTTCCTTTATCTCCCCTTGTCTTCCGTTTCCCATTGTCTACACCTCCTCTTAATTTCCCCTCCCTATCTCCCTCCCCCCTCTCTTTCCCTTCCTCCTCCTTATCTCCTTCCCCCTCCTCTTTCCCTTCCTTCTCCCCATCTTCCTCGCCCTCCTCTTCCCCTTCCCCCTCCCCATGTCCTTCCCCCTCCTCTACCCCTTCCCCCTCCCCATCTCCACCACAATCTCCTTCCCCCCCCCTCCAGGTAATCATTGGCTTTGCTGTCAAGGTTCGTCGCTGTTCTCTCCCTCCTTGTCATTGAAACCCGTGTCTCCCTCCAGTCACGATATCCAACTTCTTTTTCTTTGAGTTCTTTTTCTTCTTCTTTGTCTTTTTATCCTTGTCTTTTTTTCTTGTCTTTTTTTGCTTCTTTTTCTCGTTCTCGCTCTCGCCCTCGCCCTCGCACTTGCTCTCGCTCACGTTCTCTCGCTCTCTCATTCTCGCTTTCTCTCTCTCGCTGTCTTACTGTCTCTCTTTCTCGCTGTCTCTCTCGCTGTCTCTCTCTTGCTATCTCTCTCTCGCTATCTCTCTCTCTCTCTCTCTCCCACTCTGTCTCTTTCTCCCTCTGTCTCCCTCTCCTTCTCCCTCTCCCTTACCTTCTCCCTCTCCATCTCCTTCTCCCTCTCCCTTACCTTCTTCCTCTCCCTTACCTTCTCCCTCTCCCTTACCTTCTCCCTCTCGTTCTCACATTCCCTCTTCCTCTCTCTCCCTCTTCTCTCTCTCTCTCTCTCTCTCTCTCTCTCTCTCTCTCTCTCTCTCTCTCTCTCTCTCTCTCTCTCTCTCTCTCTCTCTTTCTCTCTCTCTCTCTCTCCCTCTACCTCTCTCTCTCTCTCTCTCTCTCTCTCTCTCTCTCTCTCTCTCTCTCTCTCTCTCTCTCTCTCTCTCTCTCTCTCTCTCTCTGTCTCTCTCTCTCTCTCTCTCTCATGCTTCCCTGTTTTCTTCCTTCGACGTCTTTTGTCAGAGTTACTTCCCTGCATGTCTTCCATCCTTTGTGTCTCGTTCTTTTACTTTTCCTCCTTCTTTACATGTCTTTTGTTTAACTTTTTATCATCCTTTTCGTGTTTTTTGTCTCCTACTTTTACCTTTTACTAAATTTGACTCAAGGCGTACTCAATAATGTGCTGAATGAAATAGTCTAATGATACTTAAGCTAAAAGGAAAAGTAGTATGCGATTCCCAGCCCTACCCCTCCAGGCACGGAAGGGATCAACTAACCTCTCCTAACCTAACCTAACTCAACCTAAGCTAACCTAACCTAACCCAACCTAACCTAACCTAACTTAACCTAATATAACCTAACGTATTCTAACCTAACCTAACCTAGCCTAACCTAACCTAACCGAACCCAACCTAACTTAACTAAACCTAACTTAACATAAGCTAACCTAATAACCTACCTTAACCTAACCTAACCTATCCTAACCTAACCCAACGTAACTTAGCCTAACCTAACCTAACCTATCTTAACCTAACCTACCAAAACCGACTGGATATAGAATCTTCCGGAAGCTAAAGTGTAAATAGTGAATAAAATCTTGGTCAAAGAGATAGAGGAAAAAGCTCTACATTTCTTTGTTTACTAGGTTCTGTGGATTGGCAACATAACTCTTTTTCTGTTGTTGTTTTTGTTTTATTTATATTTTCTCGGATGTTCACTAATACCATCATCCACCATTCATTTATACGTTTCAGCTCTTACTAGCTTTCTGTTCCTTCCCTTGTCTTCATAAAATCACCTAATGTCAATAAAGAGCAAATCCGTTTCCACAACCTCCTTCCTTTTCCCACCCCATACCATCTCCCTCCTCTTCCCCTTTTTCCCTTCCCTTTCCCATTTTCCCTCACTATTTCCCGACCTCCTCCTCCTCCTCCTCCTCCTCCTCCTCCTCCTCCCGTTTCTCTTCTCTTTTCCTTGTTCCTTCCTTTCTTCTCCCCATCACCGTCCCCTCCCCCCTCCCTCTCCTTCCTTCGGCGACCTGGTATCAAGGCCAAGGAAGGCCTCACGGAAGTCGAGCTCTTGTCACGAAATGGTCGAAGTCGCCTCACGAAATAAGAACGGCGACGCCGGACCCAAGACATATGTTTTGCTCGGACGCTCCGGCACCATCGAACCCAAATTCCCGCCGCGGATCACGCACATATCCACGCGCTTGGAACATTTACAAATTATGTATACGCAGTTCTGCTCATGTGTGTGTGTGTGTGTGTGTGTGTGTGTGTGTGTGTGTGTGTGTGTGTGTGTGTGTGTGTGTGTGTGTGTGTGTGTGTGTGTGTGTGTGTGTGTGTGTGTGTGTGTGTGTGTGTTTGTGTGTGTGTGGTGTTTGTGTTTGTGCCTGTATCTGTACATAAAGCAGAGGAAATATCAAAGAAACATATCAATCGGCTAAACAGTGTAATTACGTTCTGTCTCAAATAGCAAAACTTTTTGCAGAAGAGATATTACAAGCGGTGCCTCGGGGTTCTCTGTGTTGATCGTTTGTCCTTATAATAGACATAAACAACTTAGAGAACTTGTTGTTAAAATGTTCTAATACCCGTACCCCGAGAGGTATAACAATATTTTCCTCGTGAATCCCGCTTGTTAAAGATAAATATTATCGGAAAGAAGTGACATTGATCATTGAAACAAAACTAGATTTGGATCTAGATTGGTTTAATTAATGAATCATATCAGTGCATTTAGAAAGATGTCTCATACTTCCTAGAGGTACAGGTATTCCAGATTAAGAACCATTCTATAAGATAGTGACTAAGTTGAGACATTTACCACTATTTAGCTATAAGTCAAACTTGATTAGCTAGTGGACTTCGCCCCGGTGACAAAGAGAAAAATGCACAAGAAAATTATTTTGATGGTTATTCGTTGAGTCGAAATATCTAAAGCGAGTCAACTTGAGGCTTGGTCAGGTCAGATCAGGTTATGTTGAATTATGTTATTCATGTTGAGGCAGGCTTGGTTGCAAATACTTTTGATATATCTGAAACAACTTCCACGGAAATACTATGAATATTTCTGTCTCTTCATCTCTCAAAACAATTCATATGAACGTAAAGCTCTAAAATCTTATGGTCTGCCAAGTGATCCGTGATTTTCCGCGGTTTTCCCATGTAGTCCGTTTTGCTTTTACAAACCATAGAAACTTAGTGCTCACGAGTCAAGAACGAAGGTGAACATAGCACAGCACCCATGTATATCACACGTCATCATTTGCCGTTGAATGTAGAAAC
>NC_134803.1:33733035-33738035 GCF_046742065.1 Oratosquilla oratoria
CACACACAGGATATATGAAGCCCCTATTGTCATATTGAGTCTGTGTAAAATCACCTGTTTTTAATCAGAAGAAAATCTATCCGATACGTCATCGTGGCAAAGGGTTTGGTACTCAACGGAGACAAGATTTTCTTTTATTCGAACTTTTGTTTTATTTTGTTTTTGTTTTATTTTGTTTTATCGTATATCATTTCATCTTATTTCGTTTTATTTTATTTTCTATCTTTCCTTCTTTTCCCGCAAATTCTTCTCTTAAACTCAATCCGGATGCCTCTCCTGAATTACTTGAATAATCGTACTCTGCTACTTTCTCTTCCTCCTCCTCCTCCTCCTCCTTCAGCGTCTCCTCCTCCTCCTCCATTTCCTTCTCTCCCACCTCCATTTCCTCCTCTCCCTCCTCCATTCTCCTCATCCTCACCCTTATCCTCCTATTCCTCCTTCTCCTTCTTCCGGTTTTTTTTCATGATTATCTCTCCTTCTCTCCTCATTATCCCTATTCCTTTCCAAATTTCCTCCTCCTGACTTCCCGTCAATTTTTGTTTATGTTCCTGTACCTACGGATTCTGTATTAACTATTTTTACTGACTCCTATTAATTTCCCAGGATTTGCTTGCATTATCCCAGACCCTACATCCACCTGTCCAGTTTACAATATGTTAGCCTCTGGGTCTCAATCGGCAGAGTTCTTGGTGGACCATACTTGGAATAAAGGTACGCCTTGCTCAGTGCGATTATCACTCAACGATGATTGTTCATGGCTCAACGATCTCTAGAGCCAGCACTAGTTCTTTGTTTTTGAATGATGGGGCTGTTTTGCTTCGAGCGACTGCCGCTAGAACCGCTACAAACAAAGAATTAGTGCTCTAAACAATCGTTTCATGAGCATCGTTGAGCCATGAATGATCATCGTTGGGTGAAAATCGCACCGAGCAAAAGTTACTTTAAGCAGGGAACACACTGACGCTAGACAGGGGCAGACAGGAGCCAGACAGGGATAGGCCCGAATTTGACAGGGGCAGAGAGATTTCAAGCAGGGACAGACGAGATCCAGGTGAGGCTTGTGCTGAATCCCACTAGGAATGAAGTCAAGACAGATATACAGGAGGTCCAGGTATGGTTTGAATCCCGCTAGGAATAGACAGGGTGAGACAGAAGCCAGACAGGGTTTTAGTGGCAACCCTCGTGGGAAATGGTCAGGGTTAGGACGGGAGACCCTGCAGAAGGCTTAGTTGAGATCCTGTGGAGACTGGCTCGGGGTCCTCCGGAGACCTAGTAGATGCATATATGATGGGACCCAAGCTTCCCGCGCCAGGTGGCTCTTTCATAAGACAAAAACAACAATGGACCTTTAAAAGATTGCGTCGGGAAGGGAGAGACGAGGAGTAAAGAGAAGAAGGAGGTGGAGGAGAGGAATATGAAAGGAAGCTGAAGGAAAGAGGAAGGAGATTGTGGAGAGAAATTGGAGAGTAAAGGAAGGGAGAAAATGAATACTCCTTGGTATGAGAAAGGGGCAAGAAAGAAAGAAAGGCGTGGGAAGAAGGATGAGAAGATAAATGGAAGAAGAAAGTGAAAGAAAGGAAGAAAAGGAGAACAGAAAAGGAGCAAAAGATTGAGTCATGGAGAGGACTGGAGGTAAATGAAAGACATTAATAAGGAATAAGAACGTGGAGGGAGATTAAAAAGTAGGGTAAAAAAGAAGAGAACAAAACAGAAACATCGAGCAGGGAATACCGAGAGACATGTATGTCCATGAAAACAGAGCAGAGCGGTGGTAATAACGAGATAAAAAAAAGAGAGAAAAAAAATCAAGTGAATGGCAGATTACGGCGAAAGACTTGAAAAAAATTTGGAGAAGTGAAGCAGTCTTGCGAGATGAGGAACTGGAGACGGAGAGGCAGACAGAAGAAGAGGGAGAGTATTTCTAATAGTTTGTTAGCAATAACCAGCGCTTCTGTCGAAGTGAGGTGGTGGAGTGATGCGGGTGGTGAATGAGAGCAAGTTGCAGGAAGGAGATAAAGAAACGGGAGGAAGGAAAAAAAGGACCTAAAAAGAGACGGACAGACAAATAGGTAGACAGATATACAGACAGCCAGAGGCAGACGGAAACATACAGAGACAAACACAGAGAGACAGACAGATAGATAGAAACAGATAGACAGAAACAGACAGACAGATAAAATACCAATCTACCAATAGACAGATGGACGATCTGATGGGATGGGTAGACAGACAGGCTGAATATTTTTGAACATATGAAGGATTAGGGATTAATGTGATAGAGAAAAGGGAGCCGGGAAGTGATTAGGAGACGGCACATACAGACAGAAAGATAGAGAGGAGAGGAAAATTATGCAAACTCTTTTTTGAATGAAGATAGACGGAGGAGAGGAGGAAGAAGAGGAGGAGGAGGAAAAAAAGGAGGAGGAAGAAGGAGGAAGAGGAGGAGTAGGAGGACAGTTTTTTTTTTCTTTTTCTTTTTTTACAATGTAATGGGAGCACTAAACCGAAAACACTCGTGCAGTTTCAGTTTATTTATAGACATTTTTTTGCGCTCGTGATAATTGTGTTAAAAGTTGAATAGTCTGCTGCAAAAGAGAATGTGTGTCAAACACATGTCCTCTTGGCCATGTGGGCATTAGCCGGAGTTCTCTCGTTTAACATAACTTTAGTGGTCTGCTGTGCTGTGGTATGGTGGCTGGTTCCATTATGGGATATTTGTCTAAGGTGTTGAGATGTATGTGAATTTGTGTTGTATATGAATCGGAGGGAATGTGTAATGAATTTAGTAGGTATTGTCGTGGAGTATTGTTTTTTTATAGTGATGAAAAGATACACTCATAAGCAAATTTTTGGACCCACGCTACAAGTCTCACATCAGTATATACATACGAATATATATATCTATATATATATATATATATATATATATTTATATATATATAAAAATATATATATAATATATATATATATATATATTGGACAGTAAATTTACACTCCAACATTACTCGGTGTTTATCTCACCACCCTTCCACTCATATATATATACATATATATGTCGAGCATGTGATATATTTTCCTATGTAGTGTTTAGCTTACAGTTAGGTAATTTTATTTTTCTATTGGATAATACAAAATTGAATTTCGTATCATGAAAAACGCGTGTTGGGTAAACAATTTTGCTCCTGATCGTACATGCCAAAATGAAACTATTTCTAGATAAATTTTTGTTGTAATGGGCTCACTTATCATTTTGCTTTTAGTGTGGATATATCATAGACGTTTCTATTAAACCATGTTGTCTCTTGATCAAAGCAACAGACTAGTTCCTGTCTGGCTACATTCCTAGCTTCTAGATGACTAGTTGATTATCTTGACCTTTCCAGTACCACAGCATATTTCTAGACTGACCTTTTTCGTTGTAGAATATGAGAGGCCATAGCTTGAGAACACAACAGTAAGAAGCTTTCTTCCCTTATTTAAACTTTCATGATTTTATCTCTATTTCCCATATTTCATTTAATTTCATCCCATATATTTCCTGCGTATTTTGTTCCCATTATTCCTGTGTATAATGTGGCGCCCTTTAGAGATTTTTTCTGGACAAGAACTTTTTTATTATTATTATTATTTTTACCTGAGTAGGGGGACCTTCACGTTGCAGTGAGTCAGTATCGATTAAGAGCCCCCTTTAGGGTCAAAGATGCTCCTCCCTTTCCCCCTATTCAAAAAATTACTTGTCATGAACCATGGAGATCTGATATACCTCATCTCTCTCTTTTTCTTTTTCTTTTTTCTTTTTTCTTTTGTATTCCCCTCCTCTTTTCCCATATTTACCCCTACCGTCTCCTTTTTTTTTCCAAATTTTCCCCTCATTTTGTATACATATTTTTTCTTCATCTCCCTTGTTCCTTCTTTCCCCGTGGCTATGTCGATATTCCCCCTGCCTCATATCTCTCCCCTCATTTCTTTTTCTTCTTTTTTCATACCTTTGGAAATCCTCCTCGCTCTCTCAGATGGTGTATACATCCCCAGTGCTTACCACTCCACTTTTTCTCTCTCTTTCTCTTTCTTTCCTAGACCTTCAACTTCTCTCCCCTAGTGGTTTTCATATTTAGTCTCTTTATGCATATATTTTTTCTTTTATCTATTTTTATTTATTTATTTATTATTATTTTTTTTTTTACCTCTTTTATTGCCTTTTGTGCATTAGTCCTTTTCTGTTCATTCGCTTTTCTTCCTTGTATTGTTCTGTCTGGGAAATGTTTCACTTTGTTTATCAATTGTTCTCTTTACCTTTCTGTTACTTGACCATATTTCTATATTTTTGGCAGATCCTATTTCCCATCATTTCCACGGTTTCCTTGTTTTGGTCTTGTCTAGCTCTCAGTTTTAAACTTTCTTCTTCTTTTTTTCTTTCCTCTCCTTGTTATTCTTTTTATTCGTCTTGTTCATCCTTTCTCTCTCCTCCCGCTTTTCAACCCCGCGTTCAATTCCTTTTTTTATATATGTTTCCCTTGTCCACTCCAGCCTCTTTTTTTTATGCAAGATTGAATTTTATATTTGTTTTCCTTCCACGTCTTCCCCCAATTTGTTGTTCACTTTTGCTCTTAGGCCATTCTTCATCTTTCTTTCCCCTTCTCTCTTTCCCCCTTCTCTCTTTCCCCCTTCTCTCTTACCACTCTCCCCTTCCCCCTCTCTTTTTCCCACTCTCTCTTCCACCCTTCCTTCTCAGCACCATCCTCTTCGTTGCTGTCCTCTTTATATCTATTTTTCTTCTTTATTCGTCTATTTTCTTCCATCTTTCTTCCCTCCTTTGTTCCCTTGTTTCTTTTCTACACCATACTTTGTCTACTTACTGTTTGCTCTTTTCATTCCTCCTCCTCCCTTTTCACCATCTTCATCGCCTTCTATTCCTCCACTTTAGTTGGTCTTCTTTCCCTTGTTTCTTTTCTATATCATACTTTGTCTATTTACTGTTTGCTCTTTTCATTCCTCCTCCT
>NC_134803.1:33745535-33778035 GCF_046742065.1 Oratosquilla oratoria
TCTGCATCATTCTTTTTCATAACGTGTCTCAGAAATCTCCCCCATCATTCTTTCTGTAATCATTCAGAACTCGTTCATCTCCCTTTTCTATAAATTGGTAGGACTCTTCCATCCTTTGTTTTCATAAGTCTTTGGTTATACCTATCCATTGGTTATCCTTTTCCATCTTTCTCTTCCACAATTCACTCTCCCATCACCATTTCCCATAATTTGATGTAAGTCTTCCCTCCCCTTTTTCCATGATTTCGCAGCCTTCTCCCAGTCTCCATTTCCATATAAGCCTAATCACAAACTGAGATGCAGACGACACAGCACAGAACAAAGGCAGATTTTCTTTCGCTGAATTGAAGTACATTTTGAATTTCTTTCACTTGAAATGCATCTAGATTACTACCTCAGCATTTCAGTTGAGAGGGTAGTTAAAATTGTATTTTGATTTAGCAATAAGAAGTCTGTTTTTGCCCTGTGCTGCGTCGTCTGTGTCGCCTGCGTCACAATTTGCGCCTAAGCTAATGCCAGAAGTCTTCGGTCGTATTTATCCAACTTCGAACTCTCCCAACCAACCACACGAGTGTGGGCTTTTATCCTTAGAAGAAACCATCCCTTACACTGCCTTACCCTTGATCTCTGGCCTTATTCGTATATCACAATATTCCTCCCTTCCTTGCCTTTATATTTCTACAAAGTTTTCCTTTGTCGTAGGGAGAATATAGGGAGAGAGAAATAGGAATAGGTGAGGAGAAGGTCGCTATACCCTTCCAATATCTCCACTTTCTCAATCTCTCTCCATTTTTTCCTGTCATTCTTTTCCACTGTTTGTCGAAAACCAAAACTTTCCGAGTGTCGTGTGGTCTGGTACTTTCCGGGCAAATTCTGGTATGACTTTTTATTCATTTTTCCTCTTTTTCTCTTCTTTTTTTCTTTATCTTTGTCTTCTATATGTCCTAATTGCGGTATCTCCTACCTACCCACTTTTCTCCTTTATATTAGCTCACAGACATTACATGGGCGAGCCTATAAATACCTCTTTCCCCACCCTAATCTCCCGTCGTATATTCTCATACATCAATAAATTCTTATTTTGGTGTATTTCTTATAATTATTTCATTATTATTTTATTTTTTGTTTTAGCTCTCGCAAGTTTCATATTCTATAGCTTTACCCCCAAATATATCGTCCACCTACACAAACACCTCTAGGGATGGGACTTGCGGGACACAGTTGGTCTAGTGGATTCCCAACCCCCCTCTACCCACCTCCTCCTGTAAGACAGCATGTAACAAATTAGATATCGCTGTGTTTATCATGAGTGGGGAAAAGGAAGGATGGATGGGGCATGGGGTACATGAACAGTATATATTAATATGTGGTTTCTGCAGCAAGATATCTTAATACGTCTTACCATTGGGGGAGGGGGGAGGATATTGTGGGGTATTGGAGGGGGAAAGAATTGAAGGTAGGTGAAGGGGGGGGGGTTTACCCAAGTTGGAAGACCTTGTGAAGTCCCCCCTCTCTCTCTCTCTCTCTCTCTCTCTCTCTCTCTCTCTCTCTCTCTCTCTCTCTCTCTCTCTCTCTCTCTCTCTCTCTCTCTCTCTCTCTCTCTCTCTCTCTCTGTCTCTTTTTTCTTTTCTTTTTTTCTTTTTTTGTATTAAAGGTGGTATTCCTTGTCTTGTCTTTTGGAATCCCCGGGGTCCTCTCGCAGCCCTCCAATAGATTCCCATACACCTTTGTCTAGAAATCTCGGGGGCGTTTTCCGGGAAGCCATAGGTATCCATTTCCCGATGTCTTCATAACGCCCGGATCTCTGCTATGACCCATAAGTTTCCACCAGGACATCACCTTTCTCCTCCGCTCTTCCTACTCCTCCCTCCCTTCCTCCTCCTTCCCTTCCTCCTCCTCCTCCTCCTACTTTTCTCCATCTATTCTTCCTCTTGCTTTTCTTCCACCACTTCCTCCTCCACTCTCTCCATTTCTTCCTCCTCTTCTTTCTCCACTTCCTCCTCCAATTCCCCCTTTACCTCATACTCTTCCTTCTTCTCTTTTCCTCCTCTTCCACCTCTTTCACTTCTCTTTTTCCTACTCTTCCTTCTTCTCTTCTTCCGTCCCTTCCTCCTTCTCTTCCTCCTCCTTCTCTTCCTCCTCCTTCTCTTTCTCTTCCACTTCCTCCTCATGTTTCTCTTGCTCCTCCTCCTTCTCCTCTTCCTCCTTTTCCTTTTCCTCTTTCTCCTCCTCTTCTACTTCCTTCTGTTACTTATATTCCTGTTCATCGCCCACTAATAAGAGGATGGAAAAGTAGTATTAAGTATGATCTCCATTGTTATCACCCAATACTGTTATTATTTAGGGTATATAAACAATGGCGCTATTATTTGGGTATTATTTCTATACAATGATAACGATGGTGACGTTGCTGACCTGGTGGTTAATACACATACAGTACCTCATAAGAAAGGAGGAGACTACAAGAGACCATAACGGCCACACTAGGCTGTCACATTCATCTGTGTCGTACAGTTTCCCAAAGCTATATAAAATTCTTTGGCAGCAGCTGGAATGAAATACTTAAAATGACAATAATTACGAAATACACTTTTTCACAAAAACACGTATGTTGCCCTCGCAGCAGAACTTGCAATGAGAATCAACCAGTCTTACATGGAATAAGACTCTCCATTTCTCCTCCTCCTCTTCCTCCTTCTCCTCCTCCTCCTTCTCCACCTCCTCCTTATCCTCCTCCTCCTCTTCCTCCTTCTCCAACTCCTCCTTATCCTCCTCCTCCTACTTATCCTCCTCCTTCTTCTCCTTCTCCTCCCTCTATTTTCGCAGTACAGCTTTGAAGTATAAACATGTATGGAATAATGTATGGAACAAGTCTTGTATGGAATAACACAATATCTTTTTTTCTCTATGTTCCAGGTGTTCTCCAGTGCTCGCGTGTTCTTTAGCGTGGGTGGCAAGTACTACAATGGGCTGCCTTTGGACATCCCTTACATGCCCGATTCAGTCTCCGAGTACGCCCGTAACGTGACGCTCAAACTTCACGGGCGTGTCGGCAAGTTTATCAAGTTACAACTTTACTTCGCCGACCGATGGATCATGGTTTCGGAGATCTTCATCAAATCAGGTGAGTTTATTAGCCTTTTGTCTATTTATTTAATAGTTTATTTATCTAATTATTAATCTATTAATTATCAGCTTATATACTTGTTTTATTTGTTTATTTACTTATCCAATGATTTATTCTTTACCTGCTTATTCATATATTTATTAATTCATTTATCTATTGACCTGTCTATCTATTTATTTTCAATTAATAATAAGTGTCACTCGGAAGGAATATCACTATAAAAGCACTAAAATGGAAATATAAAAAAACAGACATGCCTAGACATAAATACAGAAGGATAAATGTTATGAAGACAGCATACAAATCACCAATCTACACTGAAAATTTTCGAACATTAAATTTAATTGGCGACATCATCGTCTTAATTTACTTAGGTTAAATTCGGGTAAGTTTTGTTTAGTTTTAGATTGTTTTTGGTCTAGTTTATCGTCCCATTGAAGGCCATGTCAAACCACAGACTCAGAAGTGGCCAGTCAGTGTGACTGACATGGACATGGAGTGTTTTAGTAATAAGATATTCATTTACTTTAAACGGGATACAAGTTAGATGTACTTGAGATAGATTTCAAAAAACAATTCTTAGTCTTTCAACATGGCGATAGAACTATTTTTTTTTTCCTAGCCAAGGTTTTTTTTTTTTTTATTTTTTTTTTTTATGACAATTCCAGTTTGCTCAGCTGAGGGGAAGTGTCTGGTTTTGATTGGGGCAAATCATATCAACTACTTCGTTCAATTGAAGAAGGGAATATCGTTTATATGTTCGTGAATGCAAATGACTAACACAATTGTATGCTACTACTGTGTTAGTAGAATGATGAAATAGAAGAAAAAGGAATATTTTTTACTGATTTTATACTCACATCTTCGACTTATACTTACGGCTACACGTAGGCGATTATTTTCAGCATAGGAAAACGTCACTGGTATTAGACACGTTAACTCTTTAGTGTTATATACAGTATACCAGAGGGCTACAAAAAAATTCTTTGTATCTACTAAAAGTGTTTGGCGAGATTCCTTTTCCGTCCGAAACTGTGGTCGACTGCATTTGTGGAAGCTTCCAATAGTGAATTCTTCTTCATAGCTTCCGAGTCGGAGGCTTGAGCAGGTTCAGTGTCCTGAAGTCAGCCACGAATGTTGGGCACTTTCAACATGGTGACGTGCTTTATATATTCCATTATGGCGGATCTATGCAGGTGGAATGAGAAGAAATAGGAGAAGGAGAAGGTTGAGGAGGAAGAAGAGATTTAGGAGGTGGAGGAAGAAGAAGAAACATAGGAGAAGGAGGAGGAGGAGGAGGAGGAAAAAGAAGAAGAAGATATACCAGACAGCGCAGAAGGAAGAGTATGAGAAGGATGAGGATCACAAGAAGAATGAAAAAGATTAGGATAAGGAAGTGATAGTAGGCATAACGAGGACTCCGGGATGAAGATTGCCTTCATACCTCATCAGAGGTCCTAAGCCAGAGAAGAAAAAATCATAAATTACGTCATTATGCTGAAAGGCGTGTGAGAGTTATACACCTTGTCCTTAACCCTTTAGTTGCATTTTATAATAATGGTATTTTTAGGTGTCGCCAGGCGATTTTATTCAGTTGAGAGTGATTTATCTCCATACCAAAAGGACTGAACGTTCCTTTTGAATTTCTGAATTCTATTTTTCCATTTCAACCACGATCTATTTCTAGTAATAATATATATTACACTGCCTTTTTTCACATATTCTTCTCATCTCTCTCTATACCCTTCTCTGTTCTCTCCCTCCTCTTCTTCTTCTTCTGTACCCTTTCTTGATACCCTCCCCCTACTCCTACCTCACCCGCTGTCGCCTTTCTCGATCCTTTCTCAATCACTTGTTTTTTCCTCTCCTCTTGCTCTCCTCTCCCCCCTTTGTACTGCACCGCTCCTTTTCCTTTCTATGATGCGACCTTTCCCCCTTCCCATCCCCCTTCTCTTTCCCCCTTTCATCTTCCTTTCCTACGCCCAAGTCTCCCTTCTTCCATTGCTCTCCCCTACACCCTCGGCCTCTCAAATATCATATTCCGTACCCATATTCACATATATCTTTCCCCCATTTCTCCTTCTCGTTTCTCTCTCTCTCTCTATATATATATATCTATCTATCTATCTCTGTCTATCTATCTATCTATCTCCTTCTCCTCCCCCCTCTCTCTCTCTCTCTCTCTCTCTCTCTCTCTCTCTCTCTCTCTCTCTCTCTCTCTCTCTCTTTCTCTCTCTCTCTCTCTCTCTCTGTGTATATGTGTGTGTCTTTGTGAGTGTATTTCTGTCTCTCTGTCTGTGTCAATTGTCTCTGTCTCTCTCTGTCTGTCTTACTCTTTTAGCTCTCTCTGTTTGTCTTTTTCCGTCTGTCTCTCTGCCTGTCTCCCTCTGTCTCTTTCTTTGTGTCTCTGTCTCTGTGTCTTTCTGTCTCTCTATCTCTGTCTCTCTCTGCCCCCTCTCTCTCTCTCTCTCTCTCTCTCTCTCTCTCTCTCTCTCTCTCTCTCTCTCTCTCTCTCTCTCTCTCTCTCTCTCTCTCTCTCTCTCTCTCTTTTCTTTCCCCTGAAGATATTCCTTTCTGCCACGAAGACTACCACGTACAGTCTGTTATCATCAACTTCCCCACAGTACAGTGGTTCTTCATATCTTTATCTGCATGACCTCCCTTTTGATACCCTGGTTTATTCCTTTTCCTCCTAAGTTCCAGAAATGGCTCACAAAATGTCCTTTTGATTCCACTTCCTGTATCAAATCTTAAAAGTCCTGAAATTCATATCCTTTAACTGAATATGATCGCCTGACACAGACAAAATAAACATACAAATCTATTTAGGTAGTCAAAGCGTTAAAAGAGAGAGAGAATATATATATAGATATATATATATATATATATATATATATATATATATTCGTTACAGATATTACCCTCCCATCATCATTCCTCACCTTCCATTTCGACTCTCCCATTCCAACGCCCATTTACTTGTTTCCGTCATTTCAACCCCATTTTTTTCACGTTTTAAAATAGAAATTTATCCCTTGCCTTCGACATTCTCTCATATTACTTCGATCATAGTCCTTCATTTGTTCTCTATCCTAAATCCACATCTTTGTCTCCATTACTTCCAATTTTCTTTCTTCCCGATTTTCAGGAGTTTGGATTCCCCTCTCGTCCCCCCTTTAGCTTCTCCCCTCCCTCCTCTGTGTATGTAAACCACAAAATTCAATATACATTTCCCGCAATTCTATCAACATTCGCCCTCCTCGCACAAATCCTTTTCTTATTTTCCCATTATTTTGTAAATCCGCCCGACTTCGTGTAATGTTTGGATAATGTCTTTGTAATACAATATTTCACATTTGTGTGGCGTGATTTCAGGAAGGGAGCTACAATTTCATTCCGGGTCTGTTTTCGACTCTGCCTGGGTTTCAGCTGAATGAATGAGATAGACATTGGTTTTCCACTGGGATGGTCTCCGGCGTGGAGTGGTGTGTGATAGTGCAGTTGTTTATTATGAGGTCGTTCAGTATACGCGATGCGTGCGTATACGTAACATTGCGTACCTCCACATTTCGTTTACGCGATCAAGGAGAGACAGGAGTATTTAAGGTCACAGAAGGAAAGCTAATGGTTCACTAAGAGGGAAAATTTAAGAATTATTAAATTAATTAATTGATCAAATAAACGCGATGCGTATGTATACATACCACAGCGTACTTTCCACACATTGTTTGCACAATCAAGGAGAGACAGGAGTATTTGAGGTCACAGAAGAAAAGCCAATGGGTCAGAAGGAGAGAAGACTTGAAAATTATGAAATTGGTGAATAGACAAAATAAATGAATATAATATCTTTTTATGATTTATCTTGTCAAAAATACATGGAAAAATAGGAATGAACTTTCATAGAATTTAGATTGCACGATAGAAAGAGTGAGTGTAGAATGCAGTAAATGTGATTTGCCCAGGTCAGTCATACCGTGATTCGGCACCAGTAAGCAAAATCTATAACCAACTTTGCCGGCCAAAATACGAAACATGCAACATGTATTTTTTTCATATGAAAAATCGGAAGGTGCAAAAGAATAGTATTTTGATGCATTTTGATGGGCTGGGATACGGGACTTGGCCTCGGCTGGGCAAGATTTCTTTTGATATGCAGATCTTGGTCGAAGTGATTAAAACAAGCGACTGTGCAACATGGCTGGGGACGTGCAGGACGGGGATCTGCAACGGTGGATACACTCGGAGTAAGGTCAGGTGGTTGGGGACACACACACACACACACACAAACACACACACACACACACACACACACACACACACACACACACACACACACACACACACACACACACACACACACACACACACACACACACACACACACACACACAAACTTGGACGTCAAAAGAAGAGGGAAGGGAGGGATAAGGAAGAAAACAGTACAGAAAGGGAAAGCGGGAAGGAAGGTTGACAGTTCTGCTGTGTTTGCAAGTGTGAATATGCGCAGGCAATCAAATGGTAAGGCAGAAGAAAGAACGAAAGGAAGAAAGTCAGATAGAGATGGAGAAAAGAAAGAAGGGGAAAGGGATAGGGAAGTAGGAATAGGGTGGATATCGATGGAATTAGAGATAGAGAAAGAGAGAATGGGGGAGGTGGAAGGCGTGAGTGAAGAAGGAGGAACGAAGGGGTGGAAGTAAATTAGAAAAATAAGCAGATGCAAAGAGAGAGAGAGAGAGATAGATAGAGAGAGAGAGAGAGAGAAACAAGCAGACAGACAAAGAGAGAGAGAGACAGAGAGAGAGAAAGAGAGAGAGAGAGACAGAGAGAGAGAGAGAGAAGGATGAATGAAGGGAAAGAAAACAGCCGTCATATTATTTCAAAACTTAGAATAGCCAATACCTTGTAATGTTCTATTTTTTCCACCACATCACGTTCTAAGATTTTGGCGTTTGTCAAAAAAGGGTAAATAAAGAGTGTCTCTTGTTAGGGAGGGGGATGCATTAGAGAGAAATATAATTAACCTGCGGCAGCCACAATGAAAGGAGAAATGTTAAATTTGTGTTTTATGGGGAGTGCTATGGAGATTTATAATACAGCCTAACGGTAGCCAGAATTAAACAAAAAAGTTTGACCCAATTTGGAAGTGATTCATTGAAGTAGACCACAGCAGTTTCTGGAGCTAAAGGGCCGTCACAGAAATGAAATAAGATAGCTTTGCGAGAGCTGTAATAAAATAAAAATAAAGGAAGGTTTCCACCTGGTGCCGCCAGGGACACGGTGCCTCAATGCCGAAGTCGGTGGCGTGCCAGTCGGAGCACCAGATCTGCCAGGAAAAGGTCATCTCGACCAGGTTACGTGCAATCTCTGTCACATGCATCGTCATGAACTGTGGCTGGGGGGGTCTGTGAGGGGGTTTGGAATGCAGGGGTAGGGGGGGGCATGGAAGGCCTCAACCTACACTGGGAGTGGCGAGAATTGAAACCCAACCACCGGAATAGACGGGTACACAATGAATTGAATTAGTAACTGAAAATATGAATAAAAAAGGAAAGGAAACTGTGTTGAAGCAGAGTAAAACCGTATTCAAATTTATGTATATACGAGGTATGGAGAATTAGACACACGAATGCTGTTCTAAGGTCATCTTGCGGATGCTTGAAGAAAGTCACTTATATCTTTATTAGTTATTATTAATATCATTATCACTGTTATTAATATCATTGATGTTATCATTATTATTATCATTGTTATCATTGTTGTCATTAGTATCGCTATCGTTAACATTATTAGTATTATTATAACCATCGTTATTATCACCATTATTGTGATTATAATTTCTATTATTGTAATTATTATCAATCATTATTTTATCATTATTATTATCAATTGTTTTCATCATCATCATCATCATCATTGTTATCGTTATCATTATCATTATTAGTAGGAGTAGTAGTAGTAGTATTCGTAGTAGTAGTATTAATGTCATCATCATCATCGTTATCATTATTATTTCAATATCTATTTTTACAGTTTTTGACAAATGCTACATGTATATGAACGTACACCTATTAGAAGTCCCTTTGTAAATTGAGGAGACCAGGAGTAGAATCGACCGGTCCATTATGCCAACACTTGTGTCCAAACACAACATAGTAACGTTGTATGACTGCTTTCAACAGAACTTTTACATATTCATATTTCACTGGGAGGTGATCAATTAACTTATTGGCTTCAGAGTTCATTCTTTCACTTAAAAAATCTTCTGGCACTGTCCAGAACGTAAAAACATAAACTCAGAGACACATTGCTCACGAAATTGCATTGATGTTGGTAAGAAGAATCGTAATTGTTTAGGCAAACTTAGGTTAGATCGGTTTAGATTAGGTCAGTTTAGTTTAGGTCAGGTCAGTTTAGGTCAGGTCAGTTTAGGTCAGGTCAGTTTAGGTCAGTTCAGGTTAGATTAGGTCAGTTCAGTTTAAGTAAGGTCAGGTCAGGTCAGATTAGGTCATGTTAAGTCAGATCAGGTTAGGTCAGGTAAGGTCAAGTTAGGTCAGGATAAGCTCTGCGCATGAGGACACTGTATTGTAGAGTTACATGTAGCACAGCGGTAGTGCCTCGGAACCTCGGAGTGTTAAACGAATAGAGCCAAAGCCCACGGAACACAAACAAGTGCGTCCTGGCGCGCGTGTTTCGAAAGCGGGCGTAGGGCTTTGGGGCCGCCCAATGACTCGATGTAGCAAACACGGGCGCTCGGTTAACTTCTACAATACGGTGACGTACCCTTTGCTATTAGTTCTCATGCCATGTGCCGTAGATATTATTCGTCTGAGTTTCCACCTGCGGACACGAAGTGTTCGTAGATGAGAGGGACTTTGTTTCTGTCCGCTGATTGGGTGTTTGGTGAATGAAATCGCCGGGCCTTTGCCAGAACAGGCATAAGAAATAAGATAATGTTTAAGAGGAACAGCCCTTCCCAACAAAACAAGGACGACAGATATAACGTGTTTAGTGTCCACAGTATTCTCCCAGTGCCCCGCTTAACGAAATAATGAACAAACAAATATATGTAAGCTAGTCAGGCGCACTTAAGTGCGCGCATGTAAATGCGATCTCTTGTAATGTCATGGACTTTGGCGCAAGCATACGCAACAGGCATATCATCGCGCGCGGGTTGGTATGCACACACACACGCACACACACACATACGCACGCACGTACGCACACACACACACACACACACACACACACACACACACACACACACACACACACACGCATGCACGTACGACATACACACACACACACGCACGTACACACACACACACACACACACACACACACACACACACACACACACACACACACACACACACACACACACACACACACACACACACACACACACACACACACACACAGCACGCACGCACGTATACACGCGCGCACACACACACACACACACACACACACACACACACACACACACACACACATTACGAAGTGGGGAATTGGAGATGTAAGAGCGTTGTAGGTCGCTGGAGTTTGTGGAGGGGTGGGGAAGTTGTGATTTTTCTTTTTTATTCAAATCATTCACATATCCCTTGCGCTGCTATGGCGGACTTAATAGATTTTGATATGGCTAGGAATAGGTCCTTTTGTGGAGCCGAAGAGTCGATTTGCTCGTTCTCTTACATAAAATTGTGTCTTTGGCCAGAACAAAATATGTAAAGATCACTACAGTAGCGAGGTCATAAAGTGAATTTATTTACAAAGGAAAAAGAATTAAAGGAGAGGAGGAGCTAACAAGGAGTAAGCTGAGAGAGGAGAATTAAAATAAAGCAGGCAAATCAGATCAGAAGAGGGGCACAGATGAGGTGAAGAAAGAGAGAGGAAGCAGAGGAAGTAGATGCTGTAGGGAGGAAGGGAGAAGGAGGAGGAGGAGGAGGGGAGTAGGAGGAAGAGGAGGAGGAGGAGAGGAAGGAGGAGGAAGAGCGGGAGGCGGTAGTACAGCGGGAGGACTCGATAGCTCACATCTGTAGCAATATGAAAGGAAAATGGCTTCTATCCTCTCCTTCCGTCAGCCATGCAAGTCTCGAGCTGGCGCGCCCGCCGTTCACCCATCGAGAGGAGGGCGATGGAGGGAGAGAATAGAAAGAGAAGGAGGGACCGTGGGATTTGGGGGGGCTTGGGAGGGGGGGGGGCGGGTCGAGGTTAGGGTTATAAAGTTGTGGATAGTGGCGAGGAAGGAGTTGGGGATGGGGGGAAGGGGAAGGGGAAGGGGGGCGGATTCAGGATGAGGGGTGAAAGGGACCGGGAGGTATAGAAATGGTAAAGGGACGACAGGTGGTTCACTGAATACTGAGGGTAGACGCTTCCACTAGTTTGCGTAGTATGATGCTGGGGACTGTCGAAGTAAATTCATATACGTGCACATACTCGTGTATTTTTGATGTGTATGTGGAAAACTTATATGAGCGCATGCGCGCACACATCAAACAAATTTATATAAAGATCACTTGCGTGTTTGTGTAATGGTGTGTGTGCGTGCGTGTGTGCGTGCGTGTGTGTATGTGTATGTATGTATGTGTTTGTGTGTATGTGTGTGTGTGTGTGTGTGTGTGTGTGTGTGTGTGTGTGTTCATGTGAGTCTATACGTATCATTAAATATGTATATGAAACACACCCATGATATGTGACTTAGGATCCAATTAGTCCTTTAATATGACGTTTAGACTTCATGAGCAATCTACAGAGAATTATTGCGCTCTATATCACAGTCAGTATACAGTTTGAAGCCTCTGATGACTCGCAGTGGTACTCAGTGTGTTGATCCAGTTTAAATAGGCTTCACGAGCCTTATATCTGCTTTATCTAAAATAAGTTTACTTTTTATGAGAAATAATTCAAGTATATTTCCCGTTTTTTTTTTATTACAAACGTTATCTATGATTATAATTTTTTCTTAATCACACGTATTAAGGTAGTTTTTTTTACTTTCCTTTAAAGCTGCGAGATTTCAGTGTATGAACGTGGGTAATTTTGATTTAGATGTTCTACTTACCAATGTTCCTGTACATTTGAACAATCTTCAATCATAATATGTATAAGGATCACCTAGAAGCTATCGCCCAGTGTTAGGGTTATAAAAAAGTCACGAATTCTCCATTAGATTTCGTTCAAAGAAAACAAGAGTTAAGAACGTAATCTTCCTGCATTTGGAATGTCTCTGATTTTGATGATCTTGCGAAAGTGAGGGGTAGGCCAGGCAGGAAGAGAATGTAAGTTGTCAAGTGTGGTATACAGACTTGACGTATGCGCCTGTTGCATTAGGTAAGATCACTAGACCTCATTTCTCTGGTGCAATCTGTGCCGTGAAATGACACACCTAACTCAGGCCCACAAATACAGTAAGAGGCTGATAGAGTATTAAATTCTGGTGTTCTCATGTTTTTATATCTGCTTAAATGAGTAGATATGACATAAATCGCTATTTACATAAAGTGAAAGTAAGCCTCGGTTGAAACACATGATACAACAGCAGACAAAGGTTTTTTATAGAACTTGATACTTGAATGCAAACCAAAGAATCAAGTTGTAAATACTCCTAATGACGTAGGCTATAGCATGGTAGGTAACAAACACCAATAATTTGCGTCTCTCTCTCTCTCTCTCTATCTCTCTCTCTCTCTCTCTCTCTCTCTCTCTCTCTATATATATATATATATATATATATATATATATATATATATATATATATATATATATATATATAAATATATATATATATATATATATATATATATAATATACCTGAAGATAACATTATCCAGTGCAATGGAGAAATAATCCCCTCATGATCTGGTACTTTGTACTGAAGGTGTCAGTTGTGTGTCATTAAACTGATGGAATGTTAGAATGCTTTCATCCACACTTGTATCCTTATCATTAGCCAATAATGTAAGCTTGTGTACACACACAAATATACACACACACGCACGCACGTACACACACAAACACCTCGTGGCACGATGGTTAGAGTTCTCGCGTGCCACTACGGTGGTCCGGGTTCAAATCCCGCCTAGAGCTGAAATTATTTTAGTATCACTGCGCTGCGGGTTGTTACTCCAACTCTCGTGGGTGGTGAGTTGGGGGTATGTGTGCATGTAAGGTCACAGTATTACCCATAGATCGGTCATACGAGCTCTCAGCTCTCATCCGGGAGGTTAATAACTGTCGACCACGAGTCCAACACATGATCCAAATCCATGGTGAATCACACACACATACACAGACACACATACACACACATACACAGACACACATACACACACACACACACACACACACACACACACACACACACGG
Source organism: Oratosquilla oratoria (assembly GCF_046742065.1). Classification (NCBI taxonomy): domain Eukaryota; kingdom Metazoa; phylum Arthropoda; class Malacostraca; order Stomatopoda; family Squillidae; genus Oratosquilla; species Oratosquilla oratoria. The sequence continues at coordinate 33,759,031 of NC_134803.1, forward strand.
ACACAAAACACAAACACACACACACACACGCGCGCGCGCGCCACACACACACACACACACACACACACACACACACACACACACACACACGGACACAAAACACAAACGCACACAGACGCAGGCACACACACACGGACGCAAAACACACACACACACACACACACACACACACACACACACACACACACACACACACACACACACACATATATATATATATAGATATTTGGAACAAGTAATACTTACGGAGATGTAAAAATAATAGCAGCGATAGTAATAATATACATTGGTTCTAACATAAATTTCAATTAGATACATTTAATTCGGTGACAATGATAGACTTCAGTGCAGTCAACTTGATTAATGTTTTTCAATTTGTTTATTCATTTTTATTTTTTATTAAGAAAATATCTACAGCAGGAGTACTGGAATACATCAATATCTCTCTGCAAAGAGAGGCACTGTGGCTGCTGAGGCTTCTGTTGACATGTTTGATAGTATTATTGTGCAACACTAATCGGATCACAGTCCTCCTGTGCGCTCGCGAAGCCGCACCACGAATCACGCGCACACACGCCCACATCTCTTTTGCGTTGGACAGAGACCAATCCTATGTGTGATATTTCACTCTAAAGGCGTCATCACATTGGGCAATTTTTCCTCCAATCTCCAATTAATCGGTGAAGCCACCCAGCGCCAAAATTTTCCACCGTAAAATTACTATGGAAAACCATTTTGTTTTCTCAACCATTTATATAGAATGTCATATAAGGTTCCTGTCGAAAGCTGCAGGCTGCAAATCTGCTCTAACAGTCGAAGGAAAAATAGCCCAGTGTAAACGCCTTGAATTAGTGGTTTTTCAACCTTGGGTTCTATAGATCTCTAGTGGTCCACAAGTGGGCAAGACAAGAAATTGGTGGTAATTTATGGATGCAAGATGTTTTTATATAACGTTGAAATGTATTCCAAGAAGATATGCAACTGGAATCCATAAGTATAGAATACGTGCGAAAGTAGGTTGAGAACCCTTCCTAAGTGCTTCCTTTTAGGTTCTTCAATATGGTGATTTTTTTTATTTATCTATTTATTTATATATTTATTTATTTTATTTTCATCTATTTTTCATGTCAGATTATGGTGTACGACTGTAGGGAGAAACTAGTATGAGGTGCCTTTCCTCTTTCCTTCCCTCTGATTTTCGTTCACCACCAATTTATACATTGTTTTGTTGAACGCTTTAACTTCTGATTTGGTAATTTTTTTCTTTCGTTTTATGTATATTGCTAAGAACTGACTAGTCATCCTCCAAGTTTTTAAATGTACGAGTTATAGATTTTCCCCTCTGTCTTTTCATCAAAACCATTTTCTTTCAAAATGTCATTTCTTTCACTCAGATAAATTTAGTTTAGGTTAATTTGGGCAGTATATGTACACACACACAGACAAACACACACAAAGACACACGCACGCACATACATGCACGCACGCACACACACGCACACACACACGCACACAAACACACACATACACACATACACCCACACACACACACACCCACACACACACACATACACACACACACACGCACACACACACACACAGTCACACAAAACACGTGATAGAATGTGCAGGCATGCAAGCGCGTGCTACCTTGTGCCCGAAACCTGCACTCGACCATGTTCATGTGCAAATAGGACTGAAAATTATTGCCACTGTCGTTGCGAGGTTGGGGTCGGTTCGGAGCTCCCTCGCTGCATTGTTCGCGGCAGTGCACTCGAGTGCGCATGCGTGAAGGTGTCAGGTCGTTTATGAGCGTTTTGTTTGTACGTATGTACGTATTCTTATGTACCTTTATTTTTTTCATTTGTAATGCGTTTGAACCTCAATGTGTTCATGTGTACATGAATAAAACGTATATATACATATATATATATATATATATATATATATATATATATATATATGGATGCGTGTGCGTGTGTTTGTGTATGCGTGTGTGTGTGTGCGCGCGCGCGTGTGTGTGTGTCTGTTTGTGCGCATGTGTGTGTATGTGTGTGTTTGTGCTTACTTAAATGTTTTTACCAAATTTATAGTATCCGGGTTTTTGAGCCATGCTCATGGGATTGCCGTCTTTACCTTCAATTGGTTTATGGTGTTGTGCTGGATCATTTCTAATTTCAACATGTTTCACGAACATGTGAAAAGGTATGCTTCCTAAAGGGGCATTTAGACGCCCAAACGGTTTGACAAACCCGGTTTGTCAAACAAGTGTTTGAAGTGATGTTTGACCGTGTGAATGGGGTATTTGGTTGTCAAACACGTTCGACAAACGTGTTTGACGACCAAATACCCCATTCACACGGTCAAACATCACTTCAAACACTTGTCTGACAAACCGGGTTTGTCAAAGTGTTTGACCGTGTAATTGCCCCTTACTACCCTTAAGTTTCTTCCTCTTAAATTCTTTTATAACTTGTAATTGCTCTTTAATTTCACACTAAAAAATCCTGTCTCTCTATTTCTTATTTTTCTGTTTTGATATAAACGCTATTATCTCACCCCTCTCTCTTCATTCCTCCAATGAAGGTAGCCTAGGTCTCTCCTGTCTCTGTTCATATGTTTTACCTGTCATGTTTGGGAATATTCTGGTTGCCGCTGCCTGTATTATTGATCTTTCCGGAAAGAAATTTGAGGCTGTTGCATGCGTTGTATTAGTGTAGGTCTGTTTCGATTTTACGAGCTAGCTGAACAAGGAGGAGGAGGAGGAGGAGGAGGAAAAGGAGGTGAGAAGGAGGAGGATAGGGGAAGAGGAGAAGGAGAGGAGGAGCAGGAGGGAAGGAAGGAAAAGGAGGAGGAGGAGGAGGAGGAGGAGGAGGAGGAGGAGGAGGAGGAGGAGGAGGAGGAGAGGGAGCAGTTGCCAGTTGTCAGGTCTCTTTTGAAGAAAAAAAATGAGAAAAGATATTTAAAGTTGACAGAGAAAGGTCTTGGACTCAGTCCAGAGACTGGAGGTACACCTCCAGATGGAGGTTAAAGGCTTTGAGGATGAACAACAAGGAGTGGATTCTCTCATAAGAACATAATGGGAAAAAAAATGCAAGAGAACATAAGGCCTACACCGGGAAGTTTAATTTCCTTTACCGCCTGTCATCCCTGTCCATAAACTTATCTAATTATCTCTTAAAATAATCTAATCTTTTCTTAAAACAACCAGTTGTTCAGCGCTCTCTACTCTGTTAAGTCTATCCCGTTTATTAACCATTTTGCTAGTGAACCAATTCTTACCTATTTCCTTCTTAAACTTCCCATATCTCAGAACTCCCACTAACATCCAACTGTCGTTAGTCCCTCAATGACTGAAATCTGTATAGATATTTTCAGAAGAGTCTTGAAGGAAAGTTGTAGAAGAATGAGAATGGTCTTTAAGAAAACGTGTATCGAAATTGAATTTGGTTCAGAAAAAGAAAAAAGAAAAAAGAGACTGTAAAGGTCTCTGGTTTGCAGACAATGCGTCACTCGAAAATGGATTTATTAAGATAAAAGACAGACTGACGAGCAAACGAGAACAGAAACTTGGACTAAGAAGCCATCAAGCGTGACGACGAAAGAGATCGAGTGACAGCTAAAGAGCGAAATAAATCGAAAAGAACTGACTTTTTTTTTTCTTTTTTTTTGTAATTCAAAGTACATGGTCTTGACATCGAATGGAGAAACGAGAAAATTCAGTAAATAGGCGAAACAAAAAACCTGATAAAGGACCGGAAGAAAGTAAATCAGATGATAAAGAGCGAAATAGATCGAAAAGAACAGACTCTTTTTTGAAAAAAAAATCAAAGTACATGGTCTTGAACTCGGGTGGAGAAATGAGAAAATTCAGTAAATAGGCGAAATAAAAATCCTGATAAAAGACCTGATGAAAGGGAAGAGAAGGAGGAGGAGGAGGAGGAGGAGAGGGAAGAGGAGGAGGAAGAGGAGGTGGAGGAAACAAGGAGAAAAAAGATTATGGAGGAGAAGGAATGTGAGGGAGGGGGAAGGCGCGGGAGAGTTTGAGTATAAGATATTGCATAAATGTGGAATGATATAGGAGAGGAATAATTGAAGACGAAGAAGGAAAAGGGGGAGGGAGAAGGAGAAAATAAAAAGAGGGAAATGTATTCATAGAGCGAGGCGAAAGAGAAGGGTATAATGAATATGGAAATGAGAAAAAGGGGGATGGGGAGGAAAGATAACACAAGGTGGGGATCAATGTACGTTGAAAGTTTGTACAAAGTAGGCAACCACAAGCCGTTTACAGATGTAAAGGGTGTGTGTGAGAGGGAAAAAGAGAGAGAGAGAGAGAGAGAGAAATAGAAAAGAGGGGAGGTTGGAGAGAAGGAGTAGCTATCTGTGGGTGCTCGAACCTGAAGCAAGAAACGTCAGCCCTCCTCTATGTTCTTAGACACTCAGGGCAAATGATCTTCCTCAGAAGCAATCGAGTCTCGAACCCTGGACTCCATCTTTACGATGAAATTTGAAATCCCAATGCAGAGGACAGAGATAAAAAGATGCAATGTTTTTGCACGAGACATCGTTCCCGGCACGTGAACACAAAGGTCCTAGAACGATTCCCGTAGTATATAGATAGCGGACCCTAGCCACGCCTGAACCATTCACGTTATCCTAGAGTACATGGGTCAATCTTTTTTGCTACAGTATCGTTTCAAAAGGTGAATAAAATGATTTGTCAGCCAGAATAAATTCCCTTGTGCAAGTTACCATGGGGAAGGAGTTAAAGTGAATTGATGTCACCGCATCGGAAGGGGCGAGGTAGACAGACCGACCGACCGCGAAAAACGTAAATGTAGGGATGTAGGAAAAGAGGATATGGAGTGAAAGAAGGGGGTAAAGCGGCTTGAAGGGAAGAAGATAGAAAGGAAGGGAAGGTACTAACAAGAGAAGGGAGCAGTAAGGGAACAAGTGAGGGAGAAGGGAGAGAGGGGAGAGTAGGCAGGGAAAGAAGAAAGTAAAGGAGATAAGACAGGGTGAAGGAGGGTGGAGGGGAAGGAAGAAGGAGAAGAAATATGGAGGGAGGGAGGGAGGGAGGGACATGGAGGTCAAGCATGCTTAAATTTATCACCAGAGGAGCGTGGAAGGGACGGGAGAAGATAAGAAACGAGGAGATGGCAGAAGAACAGGAGAGACGAGGAGTGGAGCTCGAGGAGAAAGGGGGAAGGGGGAGGGGGAGAAGGAGGAGGAAGAGAAGTCGAAAGGTGGAGGAAAGAATAAGAGGAAGCGTAGTGATGACGTGGCTTATTGTGGTTTGTTTTAACCCGAAAGTTGATGAAAGGAAGAGATCTAGAGGAAGAGGGTAAAGGTAAGGGCATAACCTCAGGATAAGGATAAATCAAAGGCTAAAAGTGAGGCTAAGGCTAAGAGTAAGGCTAATGATAACAGTAAGGATCCGAGTGAGTCTCATGGTAAGGCACAAAGTGAGAACAAAGTTTAGAGGACGACAGGCACGAGAGTAAAGGTAAGGTCTTGTGCAAGACTAAGGCTTGAGTAAGGAAGTCTGACAATAATGATGAGGATCTAAGTATGACTAAGCCTGAAGTATAAAGTAATGGTAAGGGTGAGTGTTAGAGTTAGAATGAGAGAAAAGGGTTTAGAGCATCGGTTCTTAACCTTGGGTACGAAACCTTAAACCTGTGGTTACGAGACATGATAGCCAGTGCATGATACTGTATATTTACATTGAGAAAGCAAAGAAAGGTTTGTATCACTAATCCTCTTCATATGTCTGCACTGTATTTGTATTGGGTGGGGGTGCGAGAAAAAATTCTGAAATATCAAGGGTACGGGTATTGAAAAAGGTTAAGAACTACTGGTTTAGAGCAAAAGAAGGCTCAAAGTAAGAGCATGAGTGAGGATTATGGTGGGGTGGTTATGGATTAGATAAGAGTAAGTGTTGGTATGAGAATAAAGGTAAGTTGAGAATAAATGATAGGATTGTAAAAAGATTATGAGTGAAAGAAAGGGTAAGGATGAAAGTGAAAGTAAGGACAAAAGAGTAAGAATTAAGGTGAGATTAAGGTTAGCTTGAGGGTAAGAATAAGCCTCAGATTTGGGCTTAGCCTGAGAGTAAGGATAAAAGTTAGGATAAAAAAACAAGAAGAAGAAGTTAGGAAACAGTGGTAAATTCAGGGTCAAAGGGCAAACATTAAGGGTTTAGGCAAGAACCCTTTGAACCAATAACGGAGTCTCAGCAACCTAAATTGAATCACTTATTCCAACCAGAATAAAATAAAAAGATACCTCGAGCATAACCTATGGGAGGAAGACATATATACGGAGAGGAAAGAAGAAGAGGGAAGCAGCAACACAGGAGAATGGACGGGAGTGTAGATAATGCAAATCGGGTAAAAGGAAAGATACAAAGAAAGAGAGGTGACAAAGGAAGAGAATAAGAAAAAAGAGAGAAATAAAAAGAATATTACAGAGAGATGGTAAAAAAGAGAAGCAAAAGAGAAAAGGAGAGAAATAAGCAAGTGAAATGAAATATGGAGAAGGAAGAACTGAGACACAAGCGAAAAGAGTAAGATAGGAAATGAGGAAGAAGATATCGAAAAGAGAAGAAAATGAAAGAAAAGGTGGAGGGTAAAGAAAATTGGTTAAAAGAAAACTGGAAATGAAAATGGTAGTGGGTATGAGAAGAGGAGGGAAAGGGTCAAGTTAAAGAACTGCAGGAAAAAATCTAAGAAGAAATAGAAGGAAAAATGTACGTGTGGTGTGGCTAGAATTTGTTATGTAAAGAAAGAAAGAGAGAAAGAGAGAGAGAGAGAGAGAGAGAGAGAGAGAGAGAGAGAGAGAGAGAGAGAGAGAGAGAGAGAGAGAGAAAGAAAGAGAGAGAGAGGGGTAGAGATGTAGAGATGTAGAGTTGTAGAGATAGAGAGATAGAAGGATAGACAGATATATAAATGCAAGTGTAGATATAGTTGTAGATATAGATATAATATAGATATATAGATATAGATGTAGATGTAGATAGGTGTTGTATTTTGTTGTCAAAAACTAACCTTTCTGTCCTCGTTGAGTCACAGAATTAGTGAAGGAGAGATATGATAGAGACAACAGAAAGAAAGACTAACAAGAGTTAGAAAGTTTGGGTATCTATTGATATATATTGATAATCTTATGACTTCGATATATGGTGTGGGAGGGTCAATCCTATCATAACTTTTGAGGAAGTGATTTAATTCTGATATGTCAGTCAACAGATGGTTTTAATTAGTGAAAGGGAGGTCTCCATCGTGAGCGATGTCGCGATAGATTGTGACACTGTTGTGGTCAATGCTCAAATATCGACATCACATCGTTTGGTGTTTGATACAACAGAATATAGATAATCATTTGACTGAACACAGCTGGAGGAAAGAAAAAAAATGTCAGAAAAGAAAAGAAAAAAAAAGAAAAAAAAGAGGAAAAAAAGGAACAGGAAAAGAGAATGAAAATAACGAAATATAAAAAAAAAAGGAAAGAAAAAGAGGAAAAGAAAGGGAAAGAGAAAACAAAGGAGAAGGAAGAGGGAAGAATAGAGAAGATTTACAAAGGAAATGAAGGAGACTGGAAGGATTGATTAGGATGATTGAAGAAGATGTCTGAATAGTGATAAAAAAAAAAATCACGAACAGATTGCAAGCAAAACTGACGGAAATTGAAAGAACAATTGACACGTGGACTTGTACGAAAAGACGTCAGAATATAGAAAGACAATGACTGTAAACAATTCTAATGAATATATTGGTATTTTGTTGATTGTATTACCTGATAGAATGCATGATGAAATGAAATGAAAATAGAAAGTGCTGCATAACTGAGATGATGGTGATGATGATGATGATGATGATATGGTTTAACGTCACAGACTCCCCTATCGGAAGGCTAGGAAGGTGCCCCTTACAGAGGGCTTTGTAGCGTAAATTTAATGAAACATGCCCTGGGTTCAACTTCGCCGGTGGCAGGGTTCGAACCACTATCTCCTCAACCTTTGCCAGAACAACGACGCCACTACCCGCTTGCCCAGCGAGCCTCCACCGCTTGCCACTAGGAAGGTGACATTTTTAAAATGGAAACCAAAAAGTCTGTAACGCTATTTGAGTCTCCGGCAAGTTGAAATAAACTAGATGTAATTTCTCCCATCTGTTTAGTAAGATCAACTATTATGGGACAAAGGGGGTTATTATGGTAATGCATAAGCCATCCCCTTTGCTGAATAGAATCACTTTGCCTCAACAGATATAAAATCATAAGAACAGAAGAACATAAGAATGGAGGTGACTGCAAGAAGCCTACCCTAGGCAGTTACATGCTTACCACCTGCCGTCCCTATCCACAAAGTTATCTAATCTCTTAAAACAACCAAGCCTTTCAGTGCTCACTACATGGTTGTTAAGTCTATCCCATACGTTAATCCCTCTGCTTGTAAGCCATTTTTTGGTAAATTTGTTAAAGGAAAGCAACCAATGGCATAAGGAAAGAGAATAAGACCCTGTTCACACTAGCGGTTTGAACCGTGCGGAAACCGCGGCGGTACCGCATAGTCAAGGAAACACACTTATACTGTAATTGAACCGGCGCGGTTCAAACCGATAGTGTTAACAGGGCCTAACCGAAAACATGGAGGGCTGTACAGCGAAGGAGGGCGAGTGAAGGGATGGTAATAAAAAGTGGAGGCAGGTGTGCAATAAGCTCTGAAGTGGAGCAAGGTGGATAAAAATGTGGAGGATCGAGAGGTGGAGTTCGAACATGGAGGTAAAGAACCTGCCTACCCTTGTTATAGAGTGGAGTAAGATGAAAGTAGAAATTAAATAATAGAGAAAGGAAAGGCGAGTTACATGTTACATGGACAAACGAAAAAAAAAAAAACTATTGATCCTTGTGTGGCTGTTCAGTACCTAACCTAATTTAGTAATGTATATATATATATATATATATATATATATATATATATATATATATATATATATATATATATATATATATATTGGTGTGGGTAGCTGTTGTGGTAGGGTGGTTCGAGATGGCATTGGAGGCTGAGAGGTGATAGAGGAGTGAGGTTGAAAGGGAGGAAACTGAGTGAAGTGTGAGTCGAGTAGACAGAGGGAGGAGGGAGGAGGTGGTAGTAGAGTTCGGGAGGGGTGAAGGCCGACCATCGCAAGGTGGAGGGCATCACGGCGAAGTGGCCGACACAGGTTGCGTTGATGGCCCCCGATGTCTTCATGTGCCACACAGCTGAGGACCCATCCTCCTCCCCCTCCTCCTCCCTCTCCTCCTTCCTCTCCTCCCCTACTTCCTCCTCCTCCCCACCTCCTCCTCCTCAACCTCCTCTTCCCCGCCTCCTCCTTCCCCACCTCCTCCTCATCCCTCATTTTCTCCTTCCCCGCCTCTTCCACCGCCTACTACTTCCCCACCTCCTCCTCCCCACCTGCTCCACCCCCACCTCCTCTCCCCTGCCTCCTCCTTTCCTGTATTCTCCTCCCCCGCCTCCTCCTCTACGCTTCCTCCTCCCCGCCTCGTCCTCTCCCGCCTCCTTCTCCCCCCGCCTCGTTCTCTCCCGCCTCCTCCTTCTCTCTTCCTCTTCCTTCTCCTCCTCGTCCTCCCCCCTCTGCACCCCCTCTTTCGCCTCGTGTTCTTTCTCCACCCCCTCCTCCACTTCTTCCTCCTCCCATAATCCTCCTCCTTCCCCCTTTTCCATTTCCTTTCGTCCTTCTCCTTTCCTTCTTCCTCTTCTTTCTCCTTCTCCCCTCCTACATCTTGTTTTCCCTCCTTTGCCACCCTTACTTCTCCACCCGTTTCTCTTCTTTCTCCTTGTCCTCAGTCCCCCTCTTCCTCCATCCTTCATTTGCATTCCTCCGCCTTTTCCTTTTCTTCTTCCCTGCCTCTTCTTCTCCTTTGCTGTTTTCTTCCATTTCCCTCTCTTTTTCTTTTTCTTTTCTTATTTTCTAATCGGAAACGTGCGGCTTTCACATGCTTCTAGTCGCAGGTTCGAATCCCGCACTTATTTCACATTTCAACCGGTGTCTTTTACCTGTGACCTGCTTCACCAGCCCCCAAAGCACAGAGGGCTAAGGTGACGGCTTTGGTCTTCAATATCACGAGGTCGTCTCCACCAAACAGTTATATCGACCTTCTTCATCTTTGCCTATTGGGGGTTTCCCTTAGCTGAAGAGAATAACCTGGTGACAGTTCTCTACATTTTAAGGTTTATGTGTTTGTATATATATATATATATATAATATATGTATATAATATATGTATATATATACATATATATATAATATATATATGTATATATATACATATACATATATGTATATATATACATATATATACATATATATATATATATATATGTGTGTGTGTGTATATAAATGTATATATACATATATATATATATATATATATACATACATATATATATGAATATCTAGGGAGCAGATTCTCTTGTATGCATGTGTTGTTAAAGTCGACAGCATTAAGGAGGTTGTTAATCTTCTTATGGGTATTCTCCAGCTTTCTAACCAATACTCTGCCATTTGGCAACTTGGTTTATGCCCACCCTCCAAATGGCAAAGTATTGGTTAGAAAGCTGGAGAATGCCCATAAGAGGATTAACAACCTCTTTAATGCTGTCGACTTTAACAACACATAATACATGTATATATACATATATATATGTATATATATACATGTATATATATATATATATATATATATATATATATATATATATATATATATACATGTACACACACACACACACACACACACACACACACACACACACACACACATATATATATATATATATATATATATATATATATATATATATATATTATTATTATTTTTTTTCGAACTTAGAGTCGTACTTTTAATCCTGTCGACAGCCAGGTCGAAAGGTTGACAGCTAGGAAGAACTTTACTTTTTTTTTAAGTAAGTTTACTTAGTTTACTAACTAGTAAAGTTAGTGACCTTCTAGTTTCTCACGGCAGAAAACTGTTTTGAAAGTGTCACTCTAAACCTCAGGCCCCAAATGCAGCAATCATCACCACCGCTTTCTATGTCACGCACCCCCTCCCCCCCGCCCACGCACGCCCATCTCGAGGGTCACCATCTCGCCGTCATCAATTTGTCATCAATCACCATCCCAGACCAACGTGGTTTTCATGTCTACGTTTTATTGTTGACATATCAGCAGTTTGCTTCCAAAGTTTCGTGTATTATCCATTCGAGAGGAACATTATCCGGTTTTATCCGTAGCTCTTTTCTCGCGCTCTCGCTCTTTTGGGCTCTTGCTCTTCCTTCCGTTCTTTTGCTCTCTGTTTTCCCCTTGCTTTAGCTTTCTCTCTCTCTCTCTCTCTCTCTCTCTCTCTCTCTCTCTCTCTCTCTCTCTCTCTCTCTCTCTCTCTCTCTCTCTCTCACTCGCACTTACTCTCGCTCTCGTTTTCGATCTCTTTTATTTCCTCTGGCTCTATCACTCTCTCTCGCTCTCTTTCGTTCTCTCTCTTGCACTCTCTCGCTCTCTCTCACTTTCTGTCGCTCACGCTTTCTCCATTCACTTTAATCCACCGAAGGTTTACGTAAAGTCGAATAGTTAACCTGACATAGTAGTGGTTTGTATGGGATTTTACTTCCTTCATTGTTTTGGCTACTTGATTTGCTCTTTGAGTTTTTATTTATCCTTTGAGTTTGACTTCCCTTTTTTTCACAAGTGCACAGGGGTCGCTCCTCGCAATGTTTCGTTGTTGTCTCGTCATTAAACCTCGCGTCACCACCAAATAAATGTTTCTTCTTCCTTTCATATATTCGTCTTTCTTGCTGCTGTATTCCAGCTCCCTCTCCTCCTACTCCTCGCCCTCCTCCTCCTTCCTCAACTCCTCTTCCTACTCGTCCTCGTCCTACACCTCCTCCTCCTTCCCCTGTTCTTCCTTCCCATCTTCTTACACACCCTCCACCTCCTTATCGTACACCTTAATATACTCTGTTTTCTTATCTTTTCTTTGCATCATATCTTCATCTCTCTTTCTTATCTTTCCTTACATGTGCTTCCATCTTTTCCCTCTCGTTCCTTCGCTTTCCCCCCTTTGCGTACTTGCCCTCTCGTTCTTACCTCTGCTGCTCCTTTCCTTCAGGACTGTTTCGTCTTCCACCCCCTCGTTTACGTAGGGGCGCAGGAGAGAATATATTGCGAGAGAATGAAATATGGTAACCATCAGTTTTCGCCTGTTTCCGTGTTCAATAACGCCCCCCTCTTCGTGCTTCGACTTCTCCTCCCCCCCGTCCTCGTACTCCTCCTCCTCCTCCTCCCTCTCCTCCTCCTACTCCTCCTCTGGGAGGTTCCTCCACCGCGTCGTGGGGAAGACCCAGAGACGTGGTGCGGGATCCTCAGCTTCCAAGAAATGGCCGCTTTGCGGGAAATACTCAGATACACAAACATACACACACAAATGCGCGCGCACACACACACACACACACACACACACACACACACACACACACACACACACGTACACACACACGCAACGCACACACACGACTCGGTGGCGCAGTTGGTAGAGCGATGAACTAATAGCATGGTGGTGCCCGTAGTACTTGGTTCGAATCCTACCCAGGGCCGAAATTATTTCGGTACAGCTGCGCTTCGGGTCGTTACTCTGACTCTCGTGGGCGGGGAGTTGGGTGTGTGTGTGTGTGTAAGGTCATAGCATTACCCATAGATCGGACCTACGAGCTCTGAGCTCTCTTCCAGGAGGGAAATAGCTGTCGATCACGAGTCCAACACGTGATCCAAAGACCAAGTGAATACACACACATACACACACACACGCACACACACGCACACACATACACCTAACTCACATACACCTAACTCACATATGCAAACCACCATACACACACACACACACACATCCCTTTGTCCTGAACCAGTTATTCACAAATACCACGACAAGCATGCTACACGTAGATCAACGACTGGATCGTGGGAATACGATGCAGAGAAGATAGGGGAGCACAGATGGGAGTTTCAGAGTTAGGTTGTGGTTGAAGGTAATGGCATCCACACATTCTCAGGTACAAGCCAAGACGGCAGGAAATAGCAGAAGAAAACAGAGGACGAAGGGCAAGAGATAACAAGAGTCGTTATCTCTGGGGCAGAATGAGTAAAGTTGCTCGAAAGCCTCCGATCGGTTACATGTTTTACAAAAGAAAAAAAAATCCTGGATCCAGTTTTAGGATTGAGGTTAACGTACAGATTTGTAAGATGTAAGTTCCAGGCTCATTTATACTCTTTTAATAACTATAGCAAAAATGTCTATGTGTGTTTATCTTCCCTTGTGCCTGTCTATTCATTTCATATCTCTCTTACTATATATATACATATATATATATATGTATATATATGTATATATATATGCATATATATATATGTATATATATATATATGTATATACATATATATACATATGTATATATATATATACATATGTATATATATGTATATATATGTATATATATGTATATATATATATATATATATATATATATATATATATATATATATATATATATATATATATATATATAAGTCTGTCTATCTATCCATTTTTCTACTATATAGTCATGTATTCATCCGTCTACATACCTACATATTTTTCTGTCTTTATTTTACCATCTTTACCCTCCCTCTCTCCCTCCGTCCGTCCCTCCCATATTATTTTTCCTTATTCGCCAGCCACACCATCTAACGCTCTACGTCTCCCTTCTTCTCCCTCGCAGTTCCCGCGGTCGGCAACTTCACCATCGAGAGTTCCGGTTCCCTGGACCTCCCGCCGCCTGATCCAGAGACCACGAAGTTCTCGACCGTGTATCAACACGACGGCGCCTCTTTCAGGACGAAGGACCATCCCAACATGGGTAAGAGAATTTCTCAAAGTTGGCCACAATTGAAAGAACATAAAAACAAAAGAATGGAGGAGACTACAAGAGACCATAATACTCACACTATTCAGATCCTCGTCCCTTACAACATAACACTTATCCAGGGTTTAGTACCCTTGAATGAAATCACGTACCACCTGTTTGAACATTGTTTATATCGTGCTAGGGAAAGGATTAATTGAGGTGGCTATGATACTTTTACTATAGAGATCTTTATTTCGATTAAATGAAAACGTCTGGTGATTGTTACGATGAAATTTATATAACGCAGGTATCGGGGTAATGATTAGCTGGGATAAGCTGAAAAGCCGCTATCGGGGAAAGAGAAAAGTATAAGTACCGTATCTGTTGTATATTACGGCCATTAAATGTGGTTCACTTCTGCAGATAGATAAAATAAGATGAAAAAAGAGAATAGATACATAACAGCAATTTGAATTGCCGAGTGAACTAGACTGTCACCATGCCCAACATAGTTTAATTAACTTTTATTAAATAACCGCGTATTGTCAATGTTTTAAAAGGACAACTGTCCTCAGATTCCCTGAGTTACTTTTGCAGTTAAAAAAAAAGAGAGAGAAAAAAAAAGAGAAATCCGAAGTTATCTGTCCTGACCTGAGAGACATAATTATCGAGATAGCCGTCCTGAGATTACAGAAGTACATTCCAACTTGATGTTCATATAGTACATGCTTAGCTGTAGGCCTCAGCATGGGGCATAATGCCAATATGTTTTATTGAGCATGCGGCATATGCCGGTCTTTTTTGCATCGACTGTGTGATATGTGACGATCTGTTGCGGCGAGTATGTGGCACATGATAACCTATTACGATATGTATGTCACGCATAATAACATTTTACGATGTGTATGTTGCACTGAGTATGTGTTGCGTTAGGTAGCACATACTTGTTGCGCTTAAATTGAGGCATATGCTGGCCAACTGCACCAAGTATAAGGCATACGCCGACCTGTTGCTCTGAGTATGTGGCATCTGCCCGCCTGTTGAAGGCGGAAAACATTTGGAGAACTGTAGCAAGCAAAGAGAGTTACATTTAGTATCTGGTGCGGGGCTGTCTTTAGAAAGATTCGTTTACACGTGTTCTGTTGCACTTTCAACTCTATTCCGGGATTAACCCAGTCATGACGTAGAGATTGGGAGGGAACGAATAAATGAAAGAGGGAAGAAGAAAGGAAGAGATGAAGGAAGGAGGAATTGGGGGAGAAAGATTGGATAAGTACAGGAAGAAAAATTTAAGAGGGAGAGATTATTTGTAAGTGCTATTTGGTTCACCTCTTTTATTATCATTATTATTATTAATATCTCTCTTGTACCAAAACCCTCATATAGTAAACACTGAGAAGTCTACCAGCTTCACGTCCCACTCACCATTGGAATTTATAGAACCAAGTCACTGGTGTCTTCCTAAAACGTCCCTCCACCAACAAAATGACTTGAGCAGCATCTCGGCGACTAGCCAGCATCAGTTTAATCGACCTGAGACAGCCCAAGAGACGCTATGTGGCCACGAGATCGCCCTAAACATGACCCCAATGACCTCAGCTGTTCTGTTCACAATGTCGCCTGGGATAACCTAAGAGGTCCAACAGCTATTGGCTTTCGCATTTACTTCTCCAGGTTCAGCCTGAGCGACCTAAGCTGAGCATCCGCTGCCTGCATAAAGAAAACATTATCCCTTTACCTCTTGGATACCCCAGCAACCCTCCCCATGACGTCATGCATATTAATAGGCCAATATGCACCGGCTCTCGGGGAACAATTTCATGGAAAGGACCATCAATTGCAAAAGCATGTTATGCTCCTTCAGAATTATTCTGAGTTTTACAGAAAGGACATATTTTGGACAGAATTACTTCGAGTGAAAACGGATGCACCTCGAGCAGTCTTCGAGAAATGTTGAAATCTTTGAGTAAAAAACAACGCTCGTAGGAGGTACCAATGTTTGCAAACTTGGATACACACATTAACCCAAGGAGATTTTTCTGTTTTTTTTTCTTTCTTTATATATATATATATATATATATATATATATATATATATATATATATATATATATATATATATATATATATATATATATATATATATATATATATATGTATATAATCAGTACCTAGCAGGCAGAATAAAAAAATAAATAAATAACTCATATCTGCTGTGAAGGTTCCTTCACGCAGAAGGTGCTCCCGTTCTCGAGGAAGAGCTCATCCTATTGCGAGTCTCGTCGTGTCTGACTTGCTGATGGGTTGCAAATCCACTTTCGGGTCGGAACGAGCTTCTGTCTACCCAAGTTTTAACCAACGTCGTCAAGAGGATTCAAGGGCGAGACAGTCCCTGGGACAGAAGAAAAGGAGGTTAAACTCGGCTTGAATGAGAAAAAGGAAAGAGAAGGTCGTCGGGGGCGTAGGAAATAAGAGAAAAGGATCGGGTTGGATGAAGAAGAAAAGGAGTCGTTTGGAATCCGGGAATGGCGTTAGAGTGGGTGTCTGGTTAGGTCCACGTAGGACAAGAGGAGGAAGAAGGTAATGGAGGAGAAGTTAAAGACAGTAACAGGAGAGGGAAGTATTTACATTTCAACTCTGTCAGTACTGTGACATAAGTTTTCTTATATCGTGAGATAACTCATAGAGACAGAAGCGCAGGGAAAGTACAGCCCATAAAAACAATGCTCCTTTGAGACCTCTATTCAGTCTGGAATCTGTCCCATCATGTGAATAAAATCGCCCAACTGAAACCAAACCCTGATGGACAAGAGTTCGAATTAGTGACCGAGAGTACCACGGGACAAAGTGTTGTGACAAGGAAAGAAAAACAGACATGAGTAGGGGGAAGGGGGGAAGAGGCAAGGGGTAGTGGTAAAAGCGGGGGGGGGGGAGCTTAAGGGACGGGACTAAGAGATGGGAGGTCAAGGGGGTGACATGGACAGGTGGCTGACATCCGTCGAAGCCCAGGGCCCAATATTACAGACTTGGGGCAGTTGCCAGAAGGAACGATAGTCCGTCTTACTTTCCTGAATGACAGTATATTCGAAAAATCTGAATGATATATTTGTGTGTATGTACGTTTGTATGATGCGTCAGTACAAGTATTCATATACATATTCATATACACATATTTATTTATATATTTATTTATACCTTGTATATACAAATGTATCTGTGTATATATAGTTTGTATTCATGCATGTGTATATATTTTTCTGCTTGTGTGAGTCTACATAACGGTGTATGCATGACCATGCAAACCTTCTACGTATACGCATGTGCGCATGTGTACCGAGATGGCGCTGGAGGATGAAAGAGAAGGCAGATGTCGGGAAAACAGAGCGTGTTATTCTCTAAATGTGGTGTGCTTAGACAGTCCGGGCAGAGACAAGGGCGAACACGGGCCAGCGAGGCCGGTCACAGCTGGCGGAGCTGCACGCGAAGGGGAGACGACGAAGACCAGGAGGAGGAAAAAGAGATGGAGGAGAAGAGATGGACTGGATCAAGTGGGGAAGATACAGAGGAAAGGGAAGAGGAAGAGGAGGAAGTAGAGTGAAAGGAAGTGACGACGAGGAATAGGAAGAGGAGCAAGAAGAGGAGGAGGAGGAAAGATGAATTGGAATCAAATTGGAGAGATTAAGAGGAAAGAGAGGAAAACGAAGAGGAAGAAGAATAGAAGACGATGAGAGGAAATAAGAAAAGGAGGAAAGAGAAAATGGAATGGGGGAAAAGAGAATGGGATAGATATATTGAGAGAGAGAGAGAGAGAGAGAGAGGGGGGGGAGAGGGATAGGAAGCAAGTTTAAGGAAGGAAGATGTGGAGGACACGCGGTTGGAGGAGGAGGAAAAGGAGGAAGAAGAAGAAAGAAAATGCAGATGAAGAATGGAGGATAGTGAAGCAGAATCTTAAAACGAAGAGGAAGTAAAAGAGAAGACAGAGAGGGAGGAGCTATGATGCAAAATGAAGTTGGAAAAGAAGTGAATTAAACTAAATAGAGATATCAAGAGAGGGAGAAAGATATAAACAATGACAGTTTCATGTAAAAGAAATAAGAAGAAATAAAATAGAAGCTGTGTCTTGCGACACTGCTTCTGACCCAGGGCAGTGGACAGGATGCAGGGATGACCCGTCATCCAGGAGGTGCCAATATAAGAGAGAGGGAGGAGGGTGGAGGGGAGTGGAATATATAGGAAATGGAATGGGTGGGAGTGGTTCTATGCCTTTTTCTTTTTGGCTACCCCCCCGTGTAAGGGGGAAAAGGCTTTGGTATGTATGTAAAATAGATTATTTAAAAAATAGCAATCGAATATAAAATCTATATAAGAAAAAAGATAATGTTTGAGAGAGGAAAAACAGGAGATTTAAAAGTAGGAGGAAAAAAGAAAAGAAGTAATAGAAAAAAGAAAATGGTATAGAAAGGTGAGACTTGAGATTAGTAAGACAAGGATAAAATAATAAGAAATAAAAATAAAAAGCAAAAAGTATATAAAAAAAAAGAAAGAGGATAATAGAGTTCATTGGGCGTGGAAGGAAAGAAGGAAGAGGTGGAAAGGGTAAGGTAAAGTTTCTTGTTCATAAAGAAGAGTGGAGGAATCAAAAGAAAAAGAATTTATGCAAGTCTGAAAAAAAAACATAAATGCATATACGCGCGCGCGTGTGTGTATATGTGTGTGTGCGTGTGTATGCTCGCGCAAGTGTCTGTGTGTCTGTGTGCGTGCATACAGAGTGCTTTTGCATGCGTGTGATGTCCGCCCCTGTCTTCAGCCCCAGAATTACATCCCTGACTTTCCAATAGCCCTCTTCTGTGAAGTCCCCGCTAACCTCTAATTGTGTGTTTCCCTCCCTCCCATTTCCGGCGATGGCGGAGCAGTCGTGGAGGGACCTCGCGGACAAGAGTACGTGGCGCTGGTCATCGGAGTCCTCGTTGCTGTGATCTTCCTTCTCGTGTCCGCCATTCTCCTCATCGTTTGGCGGACGAGGAGGCAGAAGGCCGGAACTATCACCCACGACATTTTCACGGGGCC
>NC_134803.1:33783035-33800535 GCF_046742065.1 Oratosquilla oratoria
AAAGGAGTTCTCGGACGCTGCCTCTCGTAGTAATTTGTTATGAAAGATCAATCGAAGGGTCTTGTTTCCATCGGTTACAAAGACTATGATTTATTTTATTTATTTATTTTATTATTATTTTTTTTATATATATATATTTTTTTTCAAAACGCTCTTCGAAGCGTCCAGAAGATTTGTTTCCCAAAGTGAACTCCCATCCTCTTCAAGCCGCTTCAGTCACCTTCCTTAGGCCCTCTCCTTCTTCCTACCTCTTTCCTTCATCTTTATTATTTTTTTTTCTGAACACATTTCTTGTTTTTCCCTTTCCCATCAACCTTTCCATTTTTTTTTTTATTGGTCATTTTATTCTTCTGTTTCCTATTCTCATGCCATCATTCATGTTCCTTTCCTTGTTTTTTCCTCTTGCGCCATCTCCGTTTTATTCGGATACCTCTTTGACCTCCACAGGCCGGCCCAATACGAAACCAATTTGAAGGAAATCACTTGACGGCAGAGAGTTACCGTCGGCATTGCAAGTGATTTGATATTTACTCGTGGAGGTTTCCCTTCACTACGTTCCAGATCGCTCTTGGCAGTGAAGGGACTGTTATACCTTCAACTCGATGTCGATTCAGTGACGTCAGATCATTTTACTTGGAATGGAATGAGGTCGCTATTGATCAAGATCCCTTTGTTAATTTACTTATTTTTTTCATTTCATATATCTATTAATTTATATTCATCTATTTATTTGTCTATTCATCTGTTTATTCATTCATTTATTTATTTATTTATTTGTTTATTCATATTGCACCTTTTTACCCATCTCTTCTTCTTAGCTCCGATCTTGATTTACACAATGCAGGTTCTAGGTATGACCGCAGTATACTCTACAGGAAGCAGTGACCGTCACAAACATCGGGAGTCCGATCACATAGGGCAAAATTGACGATTTCTATCATGCTATCTTTTTATTGTCTCTTATATTACAAAAAAACCGTGATCTCCCCAGCACACTGCGGTTTCTCCTTACCTGTACAGTATATCTTTTCATTTTTTATATATATATATATATATATATATATATTTTTTTTTTTTTTTTTTTTTTTTTTTAGTATCACAGTCTGTTTCTCATCCTTCCAGATTGTTCATTTTTTTCTCTTTCTCAGTATTCTGTTTTCCTTTTTCTCTCAGCTTTCTTATTCCACTTTAAGTTTCTCAGCCATCTAGTTTCATTCTTCTCTGCCTCTTGTCTTCGTGTATTTCAATCTCTCTCCGTGTTCTATTTATTTCGTGTATTCAATTTACTCTCTCGGTCTTTCTTAGTGTATTACATTTTCTCTCTTTTAATTTTTCTCGTCTCTTTCTTCTTCTCTCTATTTTATTTTTTATTTTTTAATGCTTATATGATATTTTTTTTCTTCTCTTTCACGTGCCTGGCTAACTAATTTTTCTGTTTTATCCTGTTTTATCTATTTATTCTTATTTATCTATATATTTACATGTAACTTTTTATTCATTTGTTTACCAGCTTATTCATAAATCTATTCACCTATTTGTTTATTTAATTATCTATATATTTATTTGTCAATCTATTTATTAACTCACTTAATTACTTGCTGATTATTTAATCTTTCCTACCCTACTATGTGTTGTTTAGCTCTCATTCCCAAATTACTATTTATATATTTATTTGTCAATCTATTTACTAATTCACTTAATTACTTGCTAATTTACTTAATCATTTTTACCCTCCTATGTGTTGTATAGCTCTCATTCCCAAATTACTATTTATATATTTATTTGTCAATCTATTTACTAATTCACTTAATTACTTACTGATTTGCTTAATCATTTTTTATCCTCCTACGTGTTGTTTGGCTCTCATTCCCAAATTACTCCCCACCTGATGTATTCTCCATCTCCTTCAAACCCTTTATTCCTCCTCCCCTCAGCCTCTCTTCTCCTGGACTCCTCTTCCGCTACAACTCTTCACCTCACCTTCTCCTATTGTTATCGATACCTCTTTCCCCCTTCCCCTCTTCCCCACGATCCCTCTTCTCGTCGACCCCTCTTCCCCTCCATTCGCTCTCCCTTCCACCTATCTAGCCCTCCAGACCTCTTCCCTACCTTTCAATCTCCCATCAACCTCTCCACCTCTTTACCTTTCCAGCTCTTTTCCCTATTCCTTTCTTCTCGTCGACCCTTCTTCCCCTCCACCCCTCTTCCCTTCTCTCCATCATCTTCTTCACACACACACGGACACACACACACACACACATACACACACACACACACACACACACACATACACACACACACACACACACACACACACACACTTACACACACACACACATACACAGACACACACACACGCACACACACACACACATACACACACACAAACACACACACACACACACACACACATGCATACATACATATATACATACACCTCTTTCTCGAAGACTATCTTGGTCTCTTTTATACTATAAACCTTTTCTCGCCTCTATGGAAACGGGTCGTTCTCGCATTCCTCTACTCCATCGTCCCTTTTCACTCCACCACTTCTCATTTACTCAATTGCCTCCTCACTAAACTCCACAGTTTTCTTCCACCGTTCTCGTACACCATATTTTCATTATCGTGATTCTTTTTTTTTCATTTTCTACATTTTAGTTTTGTTTAATATATCTCTCGTCCATTTTTCTTTCTTTCTCTCGTTCCTCTGTTTTGTCTTTCTTTTCTCCTCATTTCTTTCTATCTTACTCTTTTTTTATGTCTCTTCAATTCTCTAACATCTTACATTCCTCTCGCTTTTCCTTTCTCGCGTTTCTCTCTCTCTCCTTCTTCTTCTTCTTCTTCTTCTTCTTCTTCTTCTTCTTCTTCTTCCTCTTCTTCTTCTTTCTCATCTTTCTCCCTTCCTTCACTTTTCTCCCAGTGGAAGTACGGTACTTCCCACAATACTTACTCCTCAGCTCTCAATTCTAGCCTCTCAATGTTTGCACTTCTACTCAACTTCCATCCTCCATTACTCATCTCACTCTTTCCCCATCGCCTCTCCTGCCTCAACATTTTCTCCTCAATTTCGCTTGGCCCTGGACCACTTAACTCTGTACCTTGGACATTCAGTAACCCTAAACCTCAAACCTAGTTTCTCAACCAATACTCATCACCCAATCCCCTCAAACCTCAACCTAACCCCTCACTCCTCATCCTTCAACACTTACTAATCCCTCAGTATCCTTTACAATTGACCCCTCAACCCTTAATCCTCAACTCTTCCTCCTCAACTCTCATTCCCGACTTCATACCCTCAACGCACACCATTTTCTGGGGAAAAAAATTGCAGAGACGCCTCTCGTCTAGCACGTAACAGCAGGGAACAAGGTTTGCGTCCACATTCCTTTGTTACCTTTGTATACACTCATTGAGGTCTTTGTATAGATTTACTGCGGCCTTTTGTATACATTTACTGCGGCCTTTTGTGTACTTAAGAGACGTGACGGGGCTCAAGTGTGGGTAGTTCCAGATGTAGCGGATGGCGCCAACCCACCACTCCCCGCCACCATCTTCCCCTCCGCCTCCCCTACGTATCATTTCTCCCTTCTCCCACAAGCCACTCCTCCTCCTCCTCCTCCGCTTCCTCCTACTCCTCCACTTCCTCCTCCTCCCCTTCCTCCTCCTCCTCCACTTCCTCGTCATCCTCCTCCCTTTTCCTCGTCATCCTCCTTCTCTTCCTCTTCCTCCTCACCCTCCTCCTCCTGCTCCTCCTCATCGTCTATCTCCTCCACCACCACCCCGTCCTCCCTCCTCCTTATCCTCTCCCTCCTTGTCCTCCTCCTTTTTCCTCCTTTTTCCAAAACCCTTTCCTACTCCTCTTCTGCCTCCTCTTACCGTTTCTATTCCTTGTCCTCCTCCTCGCCTCCTCAATTTCCTCATCTTTGCCCTCCTCCTCCTCCTCTTCACTTCTTCCTCCTCCTCTTCCTCGTTCTCCATCACCTCCTCCTCCTCCTACTACTACTACTACTACTACTACTACTACTACTACTCTTTCTCCTCCTCCTGCTCCTCCTTCTGCTCCACCTGCTCCTCTTCCTCCTCGTCCTCCATGACCTCTTCCTCCTCATCCCTACTATTAAGTACAACTGCATATGTTTTATACAATTAATATTTAAGGGACTTTAGTGTCATCCTGTCATCCCTGTGGACCAGAGTCGTGCAACATTCTTTTGTGATCGGAAGAAGAAGAATGCCAATCACTTTTAACTTCTCCCGTTCCTCCTTTCTCGTGCCATTCTGTCGCTCATTCACAACCTTTATGACTCCATCTTTTTGGTGGTGCGATATTGTCCGGATAGAAGCACTGGTTATCACCATTGATATGCTAAAGAAAATCCTCCTCTTCCTTCTCCTACACTTTCTCTTCCTCCTCCTCCTCCTCCTCGTCCTCTTCATCTTCCCTTCCTCCTCCTCTTCTTTCTCCTCCTATTCCTCATCTTCCTATTTTTATTCCTCATCCATTTATCCTCCCCTTCCTGTTCTTATTTCTCATCCGTTTCTCTTCCTCTTCTACCTCTTCCTCTTCTCCTTCTCTTCTTCCTTTTCCGTTTCTTCTTTTCGTTCCTCTTCCTCCACCTTTTCCTACCCCTTCCTCCACCTTTCCCTCCTCCTCCTCCTCTTCCTCCTCCTCCACCTCCTCCTCCACCTCCTCCTCCTCCTCCTCCTTCCTCCCCTGCTTCCCTCCGTAGTTCCATCGCCAATTCACCTGAAAGGATTCTGTCGCCGAGTGCGGTGGTGATTGTTGCAGTCTTTTCTGTGTGCGTGATTTTATGTGCTCTTGTATATGTATGTGTATGTGCGTATGTGTATGTATGTGTGCGTGTGCGTGCGTGTGTGTGTGTGTGTGTGTGTGTGTGTGTGTGTGTGTGTGTGCGTTTGTGTGTGTGTATGTGGGTGGGTGGGTGCTTGTGTGCGTATGTGTATTTGTGTGTGTGTGTGTGTGTGTGTGGGTGGGTGGGTGCTTGTGTTCGTATGTGTATTTGTGTGTGTGCTTGTGTGTATTTGTGTATGTTAGTGTGTGTGTATGTATATACATATATATATATATATATATATATATATATATAATATATGTGCGTGCGTGCGCGCGCGTGTGTGCGTGCGTGTGTGTGTGTTTGTGTGTGTGTGCGCGCGCGCGTTTGTGTGTGTGTATGTGGGTGGGTGGGTGCTTGTGTGCGTATGTGTATTTGTGTGTGTGTGTGTGTGTGTGTGGGTGGGTGGGTGCTTGTGTTCGTATGTGTATTTGTGTGGGTGCTTGTGTGTATTTGTGTATGTTAGTGTGTGTGTATGTATATATATATATATATATATATATATATATATATATATGTGTGTGTGTGTGTGTGTGTGTGTGTGCGTGCGTGCGTGTATGTGTGTGTGTGTGTGTGTGTGTGTGTGTATGTGTGTGTGTGTGTGTGATCGCTCGTGTGGGTGTGTGCGTATGTGTGTGTCAAGGAGGTGTTTATGTACTCACGCCTGCGTGCTGTATACACTCCCTCTTCCTCAAACATGTATATATGTGCGCATGTATACGAGTGTGTACATGCACGCTTTTGTACGTGTACACCGCCAGGTGGGCAAGAAGGCTTGAGGTCTCCTGTGTGTAGATGAAAGGCGTCATCTCAAAGTTTTCCTCTCCTTGTGTCTTCAAAGATTCTTCAGTGTGACGTCACGGACACTATCTAGCATTGCGAACGCTCCAGAAGCTCAGGAGACCACGAGGACTTAAAGCTCTTGGGAGGTATTTCAATCCTCTTTGCTACCAAGAGTCTTCCACGAAGATGAATAGAATAGATTGACGATAGTCAAGAATAAGAGGAGAGGGACTCCACTGTACGAAAGGTGAAAAGGAGATTCTTGGCGAACCAAAATTGTCCTGTTTCTACCACTGGCCTCCGCTTCCGTCATCCTATTCCTTCTTCTCTTCCTCTTCCTCCTCTTTTTCTTCCTTCTACTCCTCTCATCTTCTTCCTCCTCTTCCTACACCTCTCCCTCCTTCCATTCCTCTCTACCTCTCTCCCACTCCTCCTCTTCCCGTTCGTTTTCTTGTTCCGTTTCCTCTTCCTTCTCCTCTTCTTTCTCCTCCTTCTACTCTTCCTTTTTTTTCTCCTCTTCCTCCCCTTCTTCCACTCCTCATCCTCCTGTTCCATTTCTTGTTCCGTTTCCTCTTCCATTTCCTCCTCCTCCTCTTTCTCCTTCTGTTCTTCCTCCTGTATTTCAATGCCCTGTTATTCCTGTAAACTCCTTTCTTGTTTTGTTTTAATTCTTTTCTATATTCATCTTTTTTCTTTGTCCTTCCTTTTTTGTCACTATCCTCTCTTCCCTTTCACCAACTGTGTGTCTTTCCTCTTTACTATTTTTTAATTCATTTCTTTTAAACGCCAATTCAATTGTCTTCTCCCATTTACTGCACATTCATTCTCTCATATTCTACTCCTTTATTGCACAATTTCTTCATTTTCCTCCTGAGGTTCGTCTGTTTTCGTCCTCCGAAGGGAGAAAGAAAGAGGGTTATTACCCAAATATTTCCTTATTCCTCCTCTCGTTGTTTTTTTTTTTTTTTCCAACTGATTCACTGACTGCTTTGGCCATATAGGACTGTCCTAGAATTACACCTTTTCTTCTTCAATGTGTAATTATTATTATTATCATTATTATTATTATTATTATTATTATTATTATTACTATTGTTATTGTTATTATCATTATCATAATTATTATTATTTATCTATTTATTTATCTATTATCTTTTATCTATTTATTTTATTCTACTTTATTTATTTATTTTATTTATTTATTTATTCATTTTATTTATTTATTTATTTTTTTATTTATTTTTTTTTCTTAGAATCGTCGTGTCACTCGGCGCCATTTTGTTTCCTTACTAACTTTTGGACAGTTCTGTTCTTGTTTACGCTGTCAGGCGCGCGTCATCGCCCGAGACCCGACTCGGCGGCCAGGCCTTCGCCGGCCTTCTTCCTGTCCTTCCCCATCTTCGTTCTCTTTTTGCCCTTCAGAGGGTCTTTCAACCTTCTTTCTTATTCAGGGGGAGCTTTTGTCCTCCTTCCTTCTTGTTCCTTCGTCAGGACTTTTCAACTTGGTCCTCCGGTTTATTTTTTTTCTTGAAGGTGTATTTTCCCCCTCCGTTTCTCCGCCCTCATTTTTGCGTACGATGCCCGAGTCTTCCCAGTGTTTCTGAAGTTCCTGACAGTAACTTTTTTTTTTTTTTTTTTTTTTTTAAGGGTGTGTGTGTTTTTCGGTAACATCTACTTATCTTTCCTTAGTTTCTGCCTCTTTTCTTCCTCAGTCCCACACGATCTCACAATAATAAGTTTTGGTTTCACACTCTCATAAGCATTTTTTTTTTTTTTTTATGATTGATTCAGTTTAACTTCGCGAACTTCCCCCTATCAGGAGTCTAGGACAGTACCCCTTACAGACTATTTTGTAGCGTGGAATTTAATGAACCATCACATTGGTCCAACTCGTTGGCGGCCTCCGCCGACTTCTTTTCCACTACACATCTTTGTTCTTCCTTTTTTTTCTTATTCTTTTTATTATTCTCCGTTGATATTTCTTTTTCCTCTCTTCATTCCCTTTGTACATCCTTGATATGGACCTCACATCTACACCTTCCTGCACATATTTTTTTATTATTATTTTTTTTTTTTCAGCTGTGTATCTGTCTTTATAGGCCACCCCTTTTTTCCTTTTGTTACCTCCTTATTCCCTCATCTCCCTCTTCCTATTCCATCCTTACTCATCTCCTACCTCACTCACCCTCTTTTTTATTCCCCGCCTCTGCTTTCCTTTCTTATCTTTCTCTTTTTTCACCATCTTCCTCTTCCTCCCTCATTTTCTTCGTCCTCCCTCAGTATCATCTTCCACACTCAACTCCCTCTTTCTCATTTTTTTTCATTTCCCTCTAATTCCTTCACCCTTATCCTCTTCCGCTACTTCTACCACATCTTCCTCTTTCTCATCCTATGTCATTTCCTTTCTTCTTCCTCATCTCCACAATGCGCACATCATTTCTTGTTTCATTTCTTTCTACGGAAACCTTATCCCAGGAGACTCCCAGCCAATCCCTTTGCCAAGCTTGATTCCACTGCCACCACTGCCACCACAACAGCAGCCGACCTTACCACAACCACAACCCACTTCCAACACCATCATAAGCTTTACCAACACACTATATATCTACCTCTGTCACTATCATCACCTTCGCAGATAGTTGGACTATCACGGTCACCCCTCCTCTTCTTCCTTCTTTTCCTCCTCTTTGTCTTATCTCTTCTCTTTTCCTCCTCTTTATTTCATTTCTTTTCTTAGTCATTCATGTTCTTTTCTTCGTTGCCCATTTCCTTGTCCTCTTTCTCCTTGTTTTCTTCGTTTGCCTCTTCTCCTTCCGTCAGTCATATTTCTCCCATTCCTCCTTTTCTGCCCCCCACCAACTTCAGTTCCATCTCTTCTTCTCCCGTACGTTTCTTCCCTTCTATTTCTGGCCTCTTCTACTTTCTTGTTCCTCTCGTGTTTCTCTTGTAAATCTCATATCCTCTTTAGATCCCACCATTATTCGACCTGATCTGACCAAATCTCGCTGATAAATTCTGACCTCTTGAACTTACTCAAGAGGAACCAAGGACCTGTCGCTTTTTCTTCTCCAATCCCTGCCTGTCTCCATTCCTTCCTTTGTCCTTCCCTATCTCTGTTCTCCTCTCCTGTCTCCCTCTTTCTCTCCTTTTCCATTTCCAACTTCCTCTCCCTCCCTTTCTCCCTCTTCACTCCCTTTTTCCTTCTTTCACTCTTAGCCTCATTCTCCTTCTCCTCCTCTTTCTCCTCCTCTTCTCCAATCTCTATACTTCTCCCGTTTCCCCGCCCCCATCCACTTCAAGCAGATGTTTCCCCTTAAACGTATTTTTCTCTGCGGCTCTTATAGATGAAAACCATATCGATGAACACTCACTAATAGTACCCATCACCAAATTCTTTGTTTATGAGTAAACAAAAATTGTAGCTAAATTGTGTACAATTTTGAATGTAACTCCTTGACAGAAATTTCCATTGATCCGACGAAAAATTCCTAGATATCCGTATCGGTAGAATTATATCGCCGTTTAAGATTGATTTCGTTGGAATTGTTAGCAAAACTTCAGTCCCCACACTATTCCCGTTTCAGAAGAGCACCTGCACACTGCACACACTAGATCATTTCCAGTACCTAGGTTTTGGTGTCGACGTGTATCCATTTTTGATGAGTTCTCCCAGTGTTCTATAACACAGGTCCTCACACGTCCTGCCTATGCTAACAATATTCACATGTTATATGTTCATATCAGCATGTAGCTGGAGAACAAAACCACAGAATATATGTGAAAATCTAAATGTGTAGTTAGGGGTAGTTTTCATACACCTTCATCCCACACATGCTCATAAACGAGCTTAGATTATAAATGTTCATCTTATCTGTCACACATTTAATCAGAAAATAATCTCAAAAAAGGACACCTATTACACACTCACGTACACGTGTAATTGAAGTTTTAGTAAATCCTTGTTCTCTGTTCTTCATTCAGTAAAACTACCTCATCACATGCACTGAGTATAACGTATTGTATGAGCACATTACAGGACACATTTGAACACTGTTATATATGTATATATCTATCTATCTATCTAATATATATATATATATATATATATACATATATATATATATATATATACATATATACACACACATATATATATATATACTCTATATATATATATATACTATATATATATATATATACTCTATATATATATATATACATATATACACACACATATATATATATATAATATATATATATATATACTATATATATATATATATACTATATATATATATATATATATGTATACGTACATTTTTATCAACCACAATTCACTTTAATCCAAAGCCATCAACATAAAAAAACTCGAGGAGGTATACATTCAGAAATTGATACGTGGTACAGCTTAGAACTCGAACCTCCACTAGCACGTAACAAGTGACGCTGACTTAACCGATTGCGCTATCAAGAGAGACAGCGCAATCGGTTAAGTCACTGTCACTTGTTACGTGCTAGTGGATATTTGAGTCCTTAACCATACCACGTGACGATTTCTGCATGTATGCGTCCTCGAGTTTTTCGATGTTAATGGCTTAGAATCAAAGTTAATTCTGATTGATAAATGTAAATCTGGTCACTGGGACCCATTCAGTGTTGTACACACACACACATATATATATATATATATATATATATATATATATATGTATATATATATATATATATATATATACATATATATACACACTGAGTTAAACACCACAGCATTGTCACAATTGTTAATCTTCTTTCTAATATTTTCAATCCTTCTCACTATAGGTCTGACTTTGGGAGGATGATCGAAAATCAATTGTCCAAAGTTCTCCATTTTAATAACAGATGACGTTTCGACTTCACAGAGTCATTATCAAAACAAATACATTTATCACAACACAATTACACAGAACACAACAATTACATTTTTCCGAACTGAACAGTGCGACGTCTTTCCATATGCATAGAAAGACTTACAGTGGAGAGTGGCTTGATGACCTGGATGATCTGACCCGACTTGATCGCCTATGGAAAGACGTCGCACTGTTCAGTTCGGAAAAATGTAATTGTTGTGTTCTGTGTAATTGTGTTGTGATAAATGTAATTATTTTGATAATGACTCTGTGAAGTCGAAACGTCATCTGTTATTAAAATGGAGAACTTTGGACAATTGATTTTCGATCATCCTCCCAAAGTCAGAACTATAGTGAGAAGGATTGAAAATATTAGAAAGAAGATTAACAATTGTGACAATGCTGTGGTGTTTAACTCAGTGTGTATCAAGGAGAACCTGCGCCCTAAGTATACGATATATATATATATATATATATATATATATATATATATGTATGTATATATATATATGTATATATATATATATATATGTATATGTATATATATATATGTACATATATATGTACATATGTATGTAAGTATATATATATATAGTGTATATGTATATATATATGTACATATATATGTACATATGTATGTAAGTATATATATATATATATATATATACATATATGTATGTATGTATGTATGTATGTTTGTATGTATTGTTAGATACAGATATATATTGCGTGAAGCCTTTTTTAGAATTATTGAATGTGGTTTTTTCTAGCATTTCTGTACTAATGCTGACCACCTGTAGTCCTAAATAGTGTTTACCTAAGAATGTTCACCCGTAGAAGCTCAACCACCACGTGGACTGAACCATTCTCTTCCTGCACACTGACTCCGACGTAGACCTGGATGTTCCCCTTTACTCTTCTGATCAACTCTTGGTCGGGAATGTTTATTTTGAAATGAGAATGCTCGCTACCTATCCTGCTGTACACCACCTTTTCTCATGATTTACAGAAAATGCACATTTTATATATTTATACCTCTCTATCCCTTAGTGAATATACTGTACATGATATATGTACATACATACATGCATATATATATATATATATATATATATATATATATATATATATATATATATATATATATATATATATATATATATACACATACATACATATGTGCATAGCGTATATACGCGCGCGTGTTTATATGCATGTTTGTGCGTGTTTGATCGCTTGTGAACGTATGTATATATGTATATACGGATTAATACTGTATATTCATTGATACATATATGTGTATATATATATATATATATGTATGTATATAATATGTATATATACTCGTGTATACATATATGTGTATGTATGTGTGTATGCGAGTACTTTTTGAATCTACATTTTTATACAGAGAATGGTCGTTTCTTTTATTTTTCAGTGGTGTAGATTTTAGATAACAATTTTAGTATGTTCTTAGTATCTTTTTATGTTTTACACTAAGGCAGTTAGATTTTATACAGGTATGCGGTGAGACGGGGATAGAAATCAAGAAACTTAGGAAACCTTATTTGGAGTAACTAAAGTAGTAAAGTAAGATAATCAAATTCTTAGAAAAGCTTATTTAGAGAATAGAATGGGTTTCTCAATTTCTAATAGTCAGAAACTGTAGAATACCGTTTGGATTTGGAGTAATGTGAGCATACCGCATGGGAATAGTCTGGTCTGGTTTGGTTTTGGTCTGATTTGGTTTGATCTGGACTGGTCTGATCTCGGCTGGTCTTGCTTTCCGATGACCTAAAGTAATTTGATGTGGTCTAAAATGGTCTAGAATGAATCCTCTAAACCAATATCCTAGTCTGAATATTTCCACAAATGGTCTGTTCAACAAAATAAGTACAAAGCAAATGTAGATGGCATTTAGCTAACAAGACGTGAACATATCTTTTACTTAATCCTTTCGCTCTATAGAAAGTTCCCTTAGGAGTGGAGGCAATCAGGACATATCTATGAAACTGTGAATAACAGTGAATAGTTGTAGAACAAATCGCTAGTGGCAGCGACGTTATTCAAACAATCAAGGCCGACCTTCCCGACGTTCGAACTCGGGTCCCTCTGAGTGGTTACGCTTGCAACTCACGCTCAGTGGGACCCAAGTTCAAAGCTCGCGACGGTAGGTCCCGATTGTTTGAACAGTGAATAGGTTTATCGAGAAGGGTTTGAGCGTTCCACTGCTTTATAAAGAACTTCCCTTGGTTGAATTATATCACCTGGCGGCGGCCAGAACGAATATAGGTCATGAACTTTGCTGAAAGGATTAAGTTTAAGGAAGAAGTGCTTAGCTTAATGAACTCTTGTGAACAGAGTAATTAATTTCGTCAACAGGAGATTGCCAACAGTAAAGTATAATCATGTTAATGCGCTTGATATGAAAGAAGTCCAGTTTTAATAAATCTTCTGGTCGACATTTCAACTTTAAATATTTCGTTAAGGATAATGCCGTACGATATTATTCAGCCAAAAAGAGAAAGAACGTGAGAATTTTGTCCTTGGAGTGAAAGTAAAGTAAGTGAATAGATAAGCAAAAGATAATAGACATATAGATAAATAGATGATAAATGAATATATAAATAAATGAATAAATAAATAAATAAATATATAAATCATTAGATAATTCTATTGATTAGTAAAGTAAAATTAAATAAAGACAAGATTAACTATATGATATTACCAAGATCAAAGTTATTAGATTACCTTACTTTCCCAAATAGTTTGAGAAATGGAATTTTTACTTCTTTTGAAACGAAACGCCTGACGTCAGCCAGAATAAACACAAGAATCGAATAACGCCAGTGAGCCCTCGTGACCTTAGAAGTTGTTTTAATGGCTTCATTATTTAAAGAAGAAGGAATAGGAAGGAAAATATGACCTGGACGAGTCTATTTTGGTTCCATATCTGAATCCTAAGTGACAAATGGAAGCGCCTCTGGGAACTTCTCTTTCCCTTTTGGTCTCGAGAAACAGGAAACCATAAAACCAAAGTATTGGTAGACTTTCCTCAGTAGAAGCCGAATGTTTGATTCTGTGCCTCTGCCCGTGGACTGGGGAAACAATGGGAGGTAATAAAATACTGTCACTAGGCCATAAAAGCAATACCACTGTAATAAAAACATCTTTATGAAGCAGGAGGGCGTGTGATCGATGATCGTGGCACCTATCCTACAGTACACATAAGAGGATAGGAATGGAGAAGACTGCAAGAGACCATAGGGCCTACACTAGCCAATTCTATGTCCATTATCCCCTATCATGCTTATCCAAAAATTTATCCAAGCTTCATTTAAAACAACTAATTGTTTGAGTGCTCACTACATGGTTACTAAGTTTATTCCATTCGTTAATCATTCTGTTGGTAAACCAGTTCTTGCCTATTTCGCGTGGTCATGCACTACTAGAAGACTTCTGTAGTAGACGGTGTGATATCATTTTTTTCTTTGACTATTAAAGTAGTTTGATGAAGGTTAAAAGAAATTTACAATTGATAATTGCCTTTCAAAGTTTGAACCTCCCCTAAATGAAATCACCAGCCTTGTATAAATAAAAAAAAATAAGAGGTTAATTAATACATTAAGAAATAGATAAGCAAAGAAAGTAATAAACAAAAGAATAGTCAGCAAATATATATGTAAACAAATAAAGTGTTTTATCGTGGAGAGGCAAATATAAAACTTTGATACAAGAGAGCTACTCTGGATGATAAATATCAAAATAATAAGCAAAAGAATAAATAAACAAGCAAATGAATAAAGGAAATAAGCAAATAGATAATTAGATGTATGGATGAATAAATAGATCAATGAATTAATAACACTATGATAAAACGTGAAAAAGCCGCCAGTGCATTGAAGAGGTAGCCACTGGACTGGTAAAGACAAAGCGAGACAGCTCTTCTCTGTAATGGTACATGTACAGATAATAACAGTAGGTGATAATGAAGTTGCAGATGGTAATATGATCGTGTATGATAAGGACATGATTAAATGCATTAATGACAAGATCGTAGCTGGTGAAGTTTGGATTTGTAAATAGGAATAGCATGTCTTCAGTTAACAATATGGAAATAGTGGGGTTGTATATGGTTAGAGCACAGCTGTATACGGTAAAATAGACGTATAGGTTAGTAATACGATTGTATAGGGTAATGACATGATAGTAAATGTCAATGATAGGGTCGTATTTGGTGAGGGCAGGTCTTGTAAATGATAATAACACGGCCGCAAATGGCATTTGTGTAGTTCTTGCTGAGCATAGAAAGATTGTAGCAAGGCAGATCATACAAATGGTGATGTCACAATTCCAAATGATAATTGTAGACGATGAGATAGTAATATGAGGGTTTCTTATTGTGATTACCCTTCCTCATGAGGTAATAACAGAGGCTGAGATGGTAATGAGAGGCCGTGTGACAGCAAAGAGAGCTGCAAGGATAAGAATTTCTTTGTTTCAGTCGGTAACAATTTGGAAATGTACGAATTACAAGACCAGAAGGAAGGAGAACGGCTAAGAGCCCAGTGAGTAACGAACGGGGATTTGCTACATGCTAGCCTTTTCATTGCGGAGCGAGTTTTCCCACAGCTGAATAGAGTTACCTGGCGGCAGCTTAAGTACAAGTCATAAAACTCGTTTAGACTCACAATTTTAGGGCCTTCTTTCGGCTGAATGAAATTGTATAATTATAGGCTATATAAGAATGAAGGATTTTAGGTTATCAAATAAGGAATGGGGATCCTGTACATAGCTGGTCGCAAGTTTGTAATTCGATTTGGTAAATATCAAATACAGTATATATGATTCATATATTTTAATCTAGTGCATAACGAATAATATTGCCATCCGTATGCGATCAGTTTCTTCATATTTCTCACCGATTTATTTGTATATTCGTTCATTCTTTTTTATTTTTGGTTTATAAAGCCATCAGAATATATAGGACGCAACGAATTAGGAATGATAATTAGAGGATTCTAATACTGTACGTTGCATAGAGGCCACCACACAAATAGGATTACCATACAGATGACTGTCATTAATGTACCGTAGTGCTTGACGATTTTATGTACCTGGAAGGGAAAGAGGGCCACTGTCACAACATATTTAGGACTTATAAAGCCCAAAGCCCTAAGGGAGTCCCTGGTCTCTCTTGAAGACGAACAAAATAATTTAGTGTCATCCAGAACAGATGTCGATGAAGGAGACCAAAGTGTCGTTAGGCCCCGGCCGTCCGTCGTTATGCAAAGTCTGCTTCAGGTTTACTTTATTGATTTGTAGGACAAGCAGGCAGACACCTTATCTTTATGCTTCAAGACATTTTGCAGCAAAGTCCACCAGTTGCGTTCCGTACGGAAACCTCCGAAGTATACAGAGTTGTGTTTTTTGTGTCCCTGGAGTCGATATGACGTCATGTTGTACTCACAGGTTCAGAATTTTTTTATTCAGACAACTTTTGATTGTATAATACTGTACTTAGAAGATAAATATATGAAATATAAAGAGGAGGGAACCTTACGGTGGAAGATTGTTTTATTCAACTGAAGCCATCACCTTTGTTTTATACTTGAACATACGTTGGGTATTAACCCAATCCTTTATAGTTGCCAGGTGAGATTAAACTTAATCCTTCACAGCATTATACTGTTATGGCAGACGCAGGATATAACATCAGGAACGTAACACAACACCATATGACCAGGATTTGAACCAATACAGTGCCCACAGGTAGGAATCGATAGGAAATGTGATGATCAGAAAAAGATAAAAAAAAATGTAGGAACGTTATTATGAGAATACACAGAAATAAATGAGAGGCAAGAACTTCTCATTGAGACCCACCAACCGAACTTTAGGTCACCAGCCATCACTAAGATCATAAGAGACTCATGCGTTATGGGGAGGGGGCTGAAACCTTAATGAAGATTTATTAAAAAAGAACGAAATGAGTACTAGTGTTGTCTCTTAGCCAGAAACTCCCTATAGAAACCCAAGAACCTCCTGTAGATCAGACACCATTATAAACAGCAAAGATCCTGACTTGACGTCACAGTGGTAGTGAGGAATAGAAGCTTCCCAAAGACTATCACTGAATAATAAGACGAATGTAGTGTGTATAATACATGGTTAGGGGGCGATGTGGGGGGATGGGGGGTGAAGGAATAGTGGGGCGATGGGGTGGGAGGACTAGGGGGGCGCTGGGTCAGCTTGGCTGACGCCTATGTTTCTTCAGGAGGTTCAGAAGTTCCTGACGGCTCCGGCAGGGCTGCGGCCTTCCTCCCTTTGTCCCTCGCCAAGACTCAACACCACCAGGAGCAACGGCTACAGGCTCAACACCACCCTGCCTATACACCCGTCACAGGTAGCGTCACCACCACTTCTCACCACCGCTCCTGCCACCACCACCACTACCACCACCTCCACCTCCACTGCAACTGTATTTCTATGACAGTCTATAGTACCATTTTGTTTTCCCCTTTTCTACCACGAGCTACTTGTGCCACCGCCATCAGCTTCTTAGAACCTCGCCCCCATACCTTTATCCGCTATCACCTCATTACATAACACCATATTCTTCAGCACCGTAGTCACCCGCTCCACATTCTTCAGTGCTTCATTTATCCTCACCGTAATCTTTAGGACCTCAGGATCACACCGTTTTCCATAGAATTTTATTCATCCTCACCCTCTTTATTCAATATCCACGTATCCACACTTCAGTACTTCACTTATCCACACCACCTTCATTAGCACCACGGAATTCTTCACTACGAGAACAAAAACCTTAGACTTGCACCCTTGTTACTCTAATTTGGAATATTTGCACCAATATCACCAAAACCTTAGTTGCCATTCAGCCACCATTAGGAAGGTGATTACTGCTTCTAATGAAAGTTCTGATAGCACAGCACATCACAGCAACTAGTT
>NC_134803.1:33805535-33810535 GCF_046742065.1 Oratosquilla oratoria
ATCTGGTTATGGACATTAAGGAACTTTATTGAACAAGCACCCTTCCTGTCGGATCTCTCTTCATCTCCGGAGTACATGTTTACTTGTTCTTTGCTGAAGAGTTGAAGACGCAAGAGGACATTGGATTGGAAAAAAAAAAAGATTAACAGAGATGGAATGACAAAGAACACCTTGAAGCCAATTTTTTTCTACGTGTGTGCGT
The DNA here is from genome assembly GCF_046742065.1 of Oratosquilla oratoria. Taxonomy (NCBI): domain Eukaryota; kingdom Metazoa; phylum Arthropoda; class Malacostraca; order Stomatopoda; family Squillidae; genus Oratosquilla; species Oratosquilla oratoria. The sequence continues at coordinate 33,805,738 of NC_134803.1, forward strand.
ATATGTATGTGTACATGCGCGTGTACGTGAGTATGTACGTTCGTGGCTGCGTGCGTATGTGGATTTTTTTGTAGGGGGGTGTCGATGATGTAGATACTAGGTCTCAACTTCATAGGATCTGAGGAAAAAATGTAGATGGGAATTCAGTCGAATCCATTGAATTTTCGAGTGAGGTTCATACTGCCGAACATTTATTTACTAAAGAGGGTTTTTTTTTTGTCTACTTTGTGTGTGCTGAAATTTGGTGTTTTGTATTGATTTGATTTTTACTAGGGAAGCTCATGGTCCTGCGTTTCTTTTTATCGTTACTATCGTTACTATTATTATTATAATTTCTGATTTTATTCATTTTATCTTGCCTTATTTTTTTTATCTTTATGTACGTTGTCCCATTTTATTTAATTGTATGTATTCTTATTTATGTATTTGTTCACTTTTTATTTATCTTTATTTATTTATTTATTTATTTATTCATTTTGCCTTTTCAATGTAACATTTGTCTCTCATACTCGACTTCAGTCAGATATCCATTTCTTCCTACTTGTCTACCTAGCTCTGTTGCTACCAAACGAGGTGCCACAGAGATGAATAAAATCACCTGACGGCAGCCAGAATAAAAATAAAAGTGCCAAAAAATTAATGTAAATTTTCAGCAGTTTCACACCTATGTCCCTGTCCATTTGACATACACCCCTACCCCGTCCCCCATTTTCAATACTTTTACTTGTTCATTATTTCTTGTCCACAGACTCTTCTTCGCGTACCCTGTCGTCTTTTCCATTTGCATTCCCATTTTCTCTCTCTCTCTCTCTCTCTCTCTCTCTCTCTCTCTCTCTCATACATGTGTATATATGTATATGTATACATATGAATGCACACACACACCACACACACATATATACATACATATATATATAATTATACACACACACACATATATACATATATATATATATATATTATATATATACATATATACATATATATATATATATATTATATATATACATATATATATATGTATATATATATATATATATATATATATAATGTATGTATGTATGTATGTATATAATTACAATCACAAAACATAATAATTTTCCAACCCACGTGCCTTGACATCTTTATCCTTATTCCCTTAAACCCGAAGCATCCTTTCAACTTGATAAAAGGGCCCGATGTTGGCTAAAACAAAATTATTAAGATACGTTCTTGACTGAACAAGTTAACCGAGGAACTCTAAAGCTATTCAGTCTTTGGATTACCACTGATCTGAACATAATCGCCTAATATTAATAAGAAAGTGTATACAGTGTTTTACAGGTGGAGGGTGGTAAGGTCTGTGTGATCTTATATGCTTATATCCTCCAATATCATTACGCCCTACCCTTGCCTTTCCACTTCCTCCTCCTTCTCCTCTACCTCCTCCTCCTCTTACTCCTCCTCCATATTTTAGCTGCCAACACCTCTCATCCCTCCCTCTCCACCTCCACCACCTCCTCTTCACCAACAGCTCGACGATGTGAGTCATCCCCCTACATCCATATCATGGAGATTCATCTGATGCTGCGAAGAGTTATGAAGTGCCTATGCACATGTGTACCGTAGTGTATACATCCACTCACACACACACACACACACACACACACACACACACACACACACACACACACACACACACACACACACACACACACACACACACACTTGAGGGCGTAGTGGTAGAATTCCCGGCCACCACTTTGGCAGTAAGGGTTCAAATCCTACCCAGGGCTGAAATAATTTCAGTATCACTGCGCTGCGAGTCGTTACTCCAACTCTCGTGGGTGAGGAGTTGTGTGCGTAAAAGGTCACAGCATTACCCATAAACCGGTAATATATGAGCTCTGAGCTCTCTTCCGGGAGGGAAATAGTTGTCGATCACGAGTCCAATATGTGATTCAAGATCATGGTGAATTGTGAATCACGCATACACACACACACACACACACACACACACACACACACACACACACACACACACACACACACACACACACGTAAGATTCCCAGTAAACCCCTTGAGCCTATTTCAGAGCTGCGTAAATGAAGATTTGAGAATATCAGAACCCAAACATTGAGCCCACAAGAAATGATCAATATACCAGGAAAACACACACGCGCGTGCGCATGTATACATATAATGAATACATGCATGAACCTATACACATATAAATAAATATATTAATAAATAAACCAATTTGCATGGAATAAAACTTGTCTGAACTTGTGGATCCTACTAACACTTGTCCGTGTTCTCCCTCGACTACAGATGGGCGTGGAGGGTGACCTGGATAAATCGGGGCTCTACTCGGAGCCCTTCCACCTCCCGTCGTACAACTCCATCGGCGGGTACTCGACAACGATGGCCCATAAGCTCTCGAGACCGCCTCAGCTCTCCAGTCCGGACTATACGGGTGAGTACCACAAGGTTCTTGTACAGGGTTCTCGATGAAGGATCTTCAAGAAGGGTCTTCGAAGAGGGAGGGTTTACCAGCAAGTTGCCAGAAAGTTATTTTTGAATATTTTACCAGCAGTTTCCACCAGAAGGTTCTTGTTCAGGATTCTTGATGAAAGGTCTTCCAGAAGGTTTTTTTTCAGGATTCTTGCTGAAAGGTCTTCCGGAAAGGTCTTCGAGTAGGGTTTACCATCAATCACTATGAGGGTTTTCAGAAGTTTATCTAAAAAAAATACCAAATGCTTCCTCCAGATTGTTTTTGTGAAGGGTTCTCGCTGAAGGATCTTTCAGAGGTCTTTGGGCACGGTTTACCAGGAAGTACTATAAAGGTCTACAAAAGTTCTATAAGGTTCCTTTAAAAGCTTTTGCATATGAAATCTTGGATAAAGGGTTCCTACAATAGTTTCTTTCAGAAGCTAATTCCAGAAGGTTCTTCCAGGAGCTTTTTACCAGATAGTTCCTTTATATTATTTCTAAAAAAAAAGGTGTTAGAAGAATGTGTTCGTAGAAGTATACAGTAGAAAAGGAGAATAAAAGTGACGATCAATTGATCATTTATACGTGCTTTTTCGCTTTTTTTTTTTATATCATTGTTATCATTGTCATTATCATTTATTCGCCATCCCTATCATTATTGTTGTTGTTACTATTATTAATTATTGATTATTATTTCATTTCTTTTATTCATTTATCTTTGCAACTGGGACTGGAGATGACTTTGATCGAGCAGGACCTCCTTTGGTGGCAAAATAAATACTATAAACTAGGTCACTATTTTAAAGAAGTTAAACGAGGGGACACTAAGGTTAGGAGGGGAATAAGAATTAAAGTGGTGCACAGTTTAGACTCATGAACCTGCCACAGAACATTGTGTGGTGTGCTGATGAACTGTACTATCCATTGATATGCTGTATGAGTTTAAAGTTATGTAGTTATATTCGTTACTAAATATAATTATACGCAAGGTCGTGTATCAAATACTAAAAACATACGAGACCCTATGTTTTGTGGTACGACCACCTTTTGTGTAACCAAATGTGCCCTCGGAATCGACCTCCATCGAGCACACACATCTATGCCATCGTTACCTGACGGATTTCGTCCGTCCGCCATCATGGAGGTGCATTGATCACAGTTGTACTCGTAAACACTCGTCCTCAAGAACCGAAGCCTCAGGCCGGGCATTTTGCATTTGAACCCCACCGACCCTTTCAGTCTCTTCAGTTTCTTCATTTACTTTAGTTCTTGTAAATACTTTAGTATATTTAGACCCGTTCGTTGCCTGGGGTTTATTTACCTCTTGCTGCCTGATGTCTTGAGAGATGGTCTGCTGATGTGGATATCTGATGACGTCATGTAGAGGGCGAAACCTCTTGCCCTCAGCATACAAGCCCCCGGCAAGCTTCTGCCTGATGATTGGTTGGTTGGTAGCGTGATGTTTACTTGCAACGTCTCGAACTAACTGTGGTGAATTGCTGGTCTGGCGTGAGCAAACCATCTCTCATAGGTCATATTTCAACCCCTAGGTCCCCATAGCCCTCATTATCAGTCTCTCCTTCTGACCTTATATGCTCTTCGCCCTGAAGGTTCTCCGGCTCTTCATTCTTTAGGTCTTTGAGTACTTCGATCTATAGACCCTGACGTCCCTAGCACCTGAAGCTACTATTCTTTTGATCTTTATATTATTCGAGCCCATAAGTCCTGAGCACAGGTCCTTCAGCTCATAGATCCTTAATATGATGGGTTCTTCGGCCCATAAGCCCTATCCTTAGAACTTCAGCCCTTCTACCATTTCAGCCCTTTGGACCTTTAAATCCATTTTTCTCTTTGTCCATCAAAGTCCTTAAACCTTTCAGCCCTTCTGTTCTTTAGGATAACAGACCCTTCGCATTTGAGACCTCTTCTACTTTCCCTTCAGTTTTCCTTAAATATCTTCGCTTCCTTCCTCATGAACCGACTTTTAATCTACATAATTCTCTCTGTCACTTTTTTCTGTTTTTAGTTTCTTTTGTCTCGCTGCCTTCCCCTTTCTCGTTTTTCTTTATCCCTGCCTTCTTTTCTTCGTCTTGATTAGGTGTTCGTCCCTTCTGTGTGTTTTCCCTGCGCTGCATGACACTTATCGTTTACATCCTATTGTTTCTCGCTCTCCACTTTACCTCTCCAACATACTTCATTGAACACAATCATCAGTGCGCCTACTTCCTTTTTTCTGTACTTCTTAAAAGACTTGATGCAGTTTACTATGTTTAATTCATCTCTGCTTCTTCGCATATACCCCTCTAAGCCTACCTTTCTCCCACT
>NC_134803.1:33815535-33823035 GCF_046742065.1 Oratosquilla oratoria
CTTCCTTTCTTCGTTTTTTCGTTTATTTTGTCAACCTTCTGCGTTCTGTCATATCATTTCAATTACTATTATTATTAGTACTACTACTACTAGTAGTAGTAGTAGTAATATAATTATTAGTAGTAGTATTACTATATCCACTATCATTATCTTTATCATTGCTGTTATTCTCAGTATTATTATGGTAATTATTACAATGTCCATCATTATGATAATTTTTATTACCATTATTATCATTATTGTTATCGTTATGATTATTATCGCTACTATTATTATTAATAAATTTTTATTATCATTATTATTTATTATTATTGCTATTGTTGTTGTAATCATTCGTCGCTGGGCGAGCGGGTTAGGGCGTCGTTACTTACGGCGGAGATCGAGGGGATGGTAGTTCGAACCCTGCCACCGGCGGAGTTGAACCGTATAAGGCACTGTCCTAGACTCCCGACAGGGGGGAGTTTGTAACGTTAAACCATATCATCATCATCATTGTTATTATCATTATTATTGTTATTATTATTATCCCACCTCTTCCTCCACCACTTTCTCCACCTCCTCCTCTGCCACCTCCTCCTCCAATTCCATCTCGGCCTTCTCCTCTTCGTCGTCCTTCTTCTTGATCACCTCCTCTTCTTCCACGTCCTCTCACCCTCGTGCTTATCATCCTCCCATACCCTCTCCTATTATGCCTATCTCTCTTATCTGCCTACTCCTCATGCCCCTCTCGCCGCCCCTCCCCCTTTCTGTCCTCTTCCTCCTTTTCCTTTCAATCCTCCTATTCCTCTTCTTTCTCTTCCTCCTTTCTCCTAAAACATTCTCCCCTCTTTCCCTTATTTTTTCTCTTCATCGCTTCCTTCCTTATCTCTCTTCTAACTCAATACCTCATTTTGTTATTTCTTGTCTTTTCTTCCTCTTCTTCCTCTTTTTTCTTCTACTCCTCCTTTTTCTTTTCCTCCTCCTCCTTTCTCCTCCTTTTTCTTTTCCTCCTACTTCTCTTCCACTTTTCATCATTTTCTTCATCTTCTTTATATTCTTCTTCTTCTTCTTCTTCCTCTTCTTTATCTTCTTCTTCCTCTTCTTTATCTTCTTCTTCTTCCTCTTTTTTCCTCCTTCTCCAGCCCCCCTCCCTCCAGCCCTTGTCCCCGTCCTTCTCTTCATAATGAAGCAGGCCTGCGCGAGCCCTAAAATATTACCCAGGGATTTTTACTCAATATATTCCCTTATCCTCTCCTCTTCTTCCTCCTTCATCTCTCCTTTCCTTCTACTTCCTCATCTGTTCCAGGCACTCTCGTTCTCTCTATCTATCTATCTCTTTCTCCATATTCTCTTCATTCACTCCCTCTTCTTCTCACTCCCTCTCTCCACTTCTTATTCACTCTCTCTACTTCTTACTTTTCCTCACTCACTCCTCTCTCTCTCTCTCTCTTTCTCTCTCTCTCTCTCTCTCTCGTTTTTTTTTCTGTCTGACTGGTTTTATTTTCCCTTCTCTTAACTCAGTCATTTTTTTCCTATATGAATCTTTCTAACTTTAATTGGCCATAGGTGGGTGTGGCCAGTTGGTTTCGATCTCGCTTTGCCCTCAAAATTCCTTTCTCTTCCTGCCCCTCCTTTTGCTTCCTTTCCTTCTCCCCGTCCCCCTTCACTTACATTCTCTTCCCTCTTCTGCCTTTTCTTGACCTCCACTTACCTCCCTCCTCAACTCCCTAGTACTCTCCACCCATCTCTCTCCCACCCTTCTCTTACCTTCCCATCACCACCACTTTCCTTACCTTATCTTCCCTTACCTCCACTTCCTATCCCTTCTCTTCTCTTCACTTCCCTTCCCTCCTTCAACCCTTTGTTTCCCAGACTCTTCGTCTCTAACCCCCCCTCTCCTCCCTCCCTTCTGATGTATTCATCTTCCATTGGCGGCCTTCCGATATGAAAACATTGCCAAGCAAAACCTCGAGGACTCCTTCCGGTGGCAAGAACCAGACCCTCCTTGGCCTCCTCCCCCCCCCATCCTCACCCTCAACCTCTCTCCTCTCCCCTCTCCCTCAGTTCTTCTTCCCTCCCTGTCCCCTCCTTCCATCTCCCTCCCCTACAATTTCTCTCCCTTTTCTCTATTATTCTACTGCTCGTCCCCTTTGTCAACCTCTTCTCCACATCCCAACTTAACTCGGTGTCAACCTTTCTCTCCCCTTCCATTCCCGTCCCTTTATCAGTCTTGTGCTCCGCCGTCTCTTTGCACTTCTCCTAAGATCCTTTTCCATTCTCTTCATTCGACTGGTAATCCCTCGCCATCTTTTCCATCTCTCTCATATTGAACAAAACTTGATTGTAGTCACTGTTACAACATTTTCTACTTGTATTTCTATTGTCAGATATTCTTTGTCTCATATCAACATGTTAAATGATTACTCATGCCTAGTGACTTTTGTAATACATACATACATACATACATACATACATACATGCATACATGCATTTATTCGTACATGTATATATATAATACATATATATATATATATACATATACGTATACATATATATGTATGTATATATACATATACATATACGTATACATATATATATATGTACATATACATATACGTGTATATATATATGTACATATACATATACATATATGATAATTATTGCTTAGAAAATTGTTCAGCGGCTGCCATGTTCCGTTGCTAGAAGTTAATTTCCTCGAAAATGAAAGTCCGGATTATCAATACGTCCGGTAAATCGACAACTCTGGAAACAGTCGATTATCGTTTAGCAATGTTATTGCATTTTGTCCTCTGGATTACTCTTGCACTGATCCTGCTCCAACTTATTTCGGGTCTCGAACTGCAAAGTTCCAAGTATTATGTTATGTCATATGCAGAGTAATACACCACAATCATCGTTCTCTCTTTCTTTCTCTCATTCCTCTTGCTATCTCTCTCGCTCTCTATCTGTACCTTGTTCTCTCACTATCCCCTTCCTCATGATTGGGTCCTTTACTCTCTTGCTCTTTTTTGCTCTTTGATTAGCTCTCTCTCGCTGTCGCTCTTCCATCGTCAGTCTCTTCTTTCTCACTTTCTCACCCTCTTTAAAGGTGACAATTTCCCTCCCCCATCATTAAGGACAATCTTTTCCTTCCTCACCCTTAATAACCACCCTCTCTCATACCCTTAAAGATGACCCTCCCCTTTTCCTCTTTTAGAGAAGACCTTTTCTCCCCAACTTAAGTATCTCGTCTCCCTTCAACCGTGGTGATGACCCTCTCCCTTATAAACAACTCCCACCTTCACACCACTCTTGGGGACGACTCTTTCTTCCCAACACCCATAGCGACGACCTCGACTTCAACACACTCACACACCTGAACGAACCTCTCGTGCTCTTGAAGAAAAGCCCATCTCCCACCGGTATTCCCCCGTGACACCCGCCGACTCCTGCCTCTTCTTCGTACCCTGGGCCCCGCGATTCATTCCGTCCGCGCGCTTGATGCCTATTACATCCATCTTTGGTGTTTACCAGAGACCCCGAGACCCCGGCCGAATTCGGGAAGACAATTCCTCCTTCCTCCTCGCCACGTCTTCTTCGCGATGACTTCCCCCTTCTTTCCAGAAGACCTTCAGGGTCGGTTTCTTCTTCGTCTGGATTTTGATATTTTCATTTTTCGTTTTGAAGAGTAGGGGTTTGGTTTGGAATGTGTTTGGCAAGACAAGAACCCACATTCAAATCTTCAGGTGGAGAGGGAGTCAACAGTGGATTTGAATTATTTGACGGCAACCAGAATGAAGGTTGAAGTGTCGCCCCCCCCTGTGTGTGTGTGTGTGTGTGTGTGTGCGTGCGTGTGTGTGTGTGGTGTGTGTGTGTGTGTGTGTGTGTGTGTGTGTGTGTGTGTGTGTGAGTGTATGTGTATGTGAGAGAGAGGGAATGAGAGAGAGAGAGAGAGAGAGAGAGTTCACGTGTGCTTTTATGTGTTAATACGTATGTACATGTAACCGCGGAAAACCAAAGGAAATTTATATCCGTGTTGGACAACATACTAGAAGCGTTATTGGAGCTAATGAAACCTTAGCGTACAATACTTATCTAACATACATTGTACAAAGGTCCTGAGGCCTTGGCGCGGTGAACGCGCACCCCTGAATCCCCTGAAGGGTTTCGATGGTCACATTATACAAATAGCAGTGTCCAACTAAACTGACCGTCGAACCTGTATTGCATCAATCTATGTTTAGCACACACTTGGTCAAGTGATGCTTAAGCAGTGAGGGTGTAATTTCATTCATAGGCGTAATGGTCATTACTTCTATAATCACTTCTGTTGCTTGTGTCGGTGTTGTTCCTGCCCCGTCCCCGTTGGCGGGGTCCTGGGCGTTGCACTGCTTGCCTGCGTATTGTGTTTAACTTGGGGTTTAGGTGCTGTAATGAACAAACACATCATTCACGCACTAGCCCGGGTGTAGGATAAGGCATTTGTATGAAGTGGCATGCCTGGCAGTACATGCAGTCTTAATTATGTAGATATATGCACACCTGCATACACACATATTAACTTGCTTACGTGCATGCATTCATACACGTGCATACATGTATGCACACACATACACACACACACACACAGAGGAGAGAGAGAGAGAGAGAGAGAGAAGAGAGAGAGAGAGAGAGAGAGAGAGAGAAGCGACCCGTCACATAATCCTCACCTCGCCTTTAAGGTTCCAACCACTTCATCCCTTTTTACTTCACACCCACGTCACTTCCTGTCTAGCTTATCCTGGTGACCGCCGCTCCCCTATGTGTGACACGAAAGGCTTAATTCTGTATTAGGTACAGGAATCTCCCATATACGCAAATTGTACGTACCTTTAAACACTTTCGTATGTTGGTAACAATTTATATATATATATATATATATATATATATATATATATATATATATATATATATATATATATATATATACTCGTATATATGTATATGTATACCCGAGACTAGCGCTGATGTCGCTTGTGTGGTAAACTTGATTCTGTATAGTATTTCCATTATTTCTTCATACTTCTTTTCGTGCCATCAAAGCATATGCATTTCGTATTGAGAATTTTTCTTAACTTTCTTCCTTTTTTCTATTTTCGAATCTTCATATATCGGAGGTTCGTATATAGGGGATTCCCCTTATGGCTGATTGCAAAGTGCAGGGTAGGTGTAGGTTCCGTTAAGACGTCAGTGTCACATTTAGTGGAATGGATGGGCTCGTTACATCAATTGAATATCAGAAGTACTTAGTAAAATATGTATTTATTCAGTAACAGGTACGAAGTAAGCTACACCTGTATTACAAATCAGAATCAGTAAAACAGGTTAAAAACCACTTTTGATTGTCGCCTCAAGTTTCAATACAGAAAAGTCGTAACGGTCCTTAGTCCCTCAAACCGAATGTCAGCCTCTTAGGGCTGCACTCCAGATGTAAGCGAGGGTGTTGACAGGTTTATGAGACGGGTGGCAGGGACATGATTCTCTCTGACGACTGTCTTGTAGGACCACCACTACCAGGACCCGTCAGTGATCTCACCTGTCTAATCCCTCGAAACCTTCGACAGATTTGTCCTGGATGTCGCCAGGTGATTTTATTCGGCAGAGGATCGATCTATTCTTTGTTTGTCAACTGTCCACCCATCGTCTGAATCATCTGGACCATTAGACTCTGTTCACATTAAATATTTCAACCGCGGCAGTTCAATTACAAAGTAAGTCAATAGAGGCGTTCACACACAACCGCTTAGTTTTTCCTTGACTAAGCGGTGCCGCGACGGTTTCCGTGCGGTTCAAACCGCTAGTGTGAACAGGGCTTTATTACTGTGTCCAGGAGATTACTATAGCTGGCCTCAGAAGCAGAAAGTTCCTTTCCAGTTAATGAAATAGTTTGGAGGCAAAAGTGTAGAAAGAGGAAAACTTACGCAAGGTAGCAGGTCGGAGGTTTAATTAAATGGAATATTTATTGGTTATCTTTAAAATTCTGAAATTTCCAGTGTGTGCAGAATGAATGGTCCCAAAATCTACATATATTTTTTTAAAAGTGTTTTCATTTCTGATATTGGAGATTTCTTAATTTTAGAAATTCCCAGAATTTTGCACAAATGATAGAAGGCCCTAGGATTGAATAGGGTTACTAAATATAGATTTCTATTGTTTTTTTTTGTTTGTTTGTTTTTTATATTCCAGAATAGAAAAAAAAAAAAACAGATGCCCTAAGAGTCTCCATGGAGATGACTAAAATTCCCAAGTGTTATCCAAACTAGATTCTGTAAATTCGACACTCACTTTCGGATAAAAAAGGAATAGACCCTTTTCTAAAAGAACGAGAAAGAGGTATAACCAGGTTTATCTCGATTGTTTCTGTCCTGCGACCCACCCCCGGAACTCTCCTCTCCAACCCCGGAACTCTCTTCCCCAACCCCGGCCTCACCCGGCCCCGCCCGGCATAGAGATGTGGGGAGGAGTTCACGAGCACTGCGCGGTGAAGGCGAATAAGCTGTCAGGTTTTTCGAATGATATGCCACTCAGTTCCCCCCCAGTCCAAACTTTGATTACTCGCACCAACACCCCTCCCGCCTTCCCCTCCCCCCCATTCTCCCTCTCCCCTTCACTCCCCATGCTCCCCCTCTCCCTCCACATCCAAGCCCATATACTACCCTTCCCTTACCCCTCCCTTACCCCTCCTGTCTCTGGTGGTCTGTTCCCCACCCTCCCTTGTTGTACTGATACAATATGGAAATGGGATGGGATCTATAGAGAGGGAAGGTATGGGGAAACAGGGGTGATCAGGGACGGGGGCGGGGGAGCTCGTGTTGTGGGTGGAGGATGATTCGTTTGGAAGGTACGTAACCAGTTTTTCCAAACTTTAATGAATTTCGTGGTTAGCATCATACGCTTGCGTATCTATGCATACGTGCTCGCTCAGGTATACGTACGTGTACATGCGCACAGATCTTCTCTCTCTCTCTCTCTCTCTCTCTCTCTCTCTCTCTCTCTTCTCTCCATTACACACAAACACATACATGCACACAAACGCAAATCTAAACACACAAACAAATAATAACACACACGGACACGCACACACACACACACACACACACACACACACACACACACACACACACACACACACTAATACGCTCACACGAACACGCACATACAAAAATGCAAACAAAAACACACACGGATCTGCCAACATTTGGAATATGCTCTTTCTGTATGCCTCCTAAATCTCCTTATAGACATTAATAGATAGGAAAGAGCACAGCGGTGAGCCACAAAATTCATATCAAATATAAGAAACAAAGCATACAAAAACCGCTTAAAACATTTAAACCTATTCTCTCTTAAAAAGGGAGGGGGGGTTAAGATCCCGAGGGGATTTAATACAAGCCTTTGAGATGTTAAAGGGAATTGGTAATTAAGCTGGAAATATTTTTAGTTTAGATACGCCGTATACAACAAGTAATGGCCTTAAACTGT
>NC_134803.1:33830535-33835535 GCF_046742065.1 Oratosquilla oratoria
ACTATCGACTAAGCTATACAAATCCACCCCTTCAACTGAATAAACTTCTCTGACATTAGAACTGCCTAGTGAAGACATGGAAATGCCTTGTGTAGGCTTTATGGTTATATGCAGTCTCATCCATTCTTATGTTAGGTTAAATATAGACATATATATATGTATATATATGTATATATATATATATATATACATATATATATATATATAAATATATATGTATATACAGTATACATATACCCCTTCGCCTCGATGACTCCCTTTATAGATTTCATTAAGGTCAACGTCATGCCATTCTATTCAATCGAGGAGATGCCACCCTACCAGGCAAAGGTCAAAAGCGGATGACAGAGTCTGGAAGGCAGACAGAAAGGAAAGTAAAAATAAAAAATCAGCTTAAGCTATAATCCGCTGTTCTTTGAAAGATATTGTGATAATCCACTCACTACAACCCACGACTTAGAACATCCCTTTTTGCTGTCGCCAGGCGATTTTATTCGATTGAGGTGAACCCCCTCCCCTCCCTTTCTCTCTCTGCCCCGGGGGCTTAGCCAGAGGCGAATAAAAACAATTAACGATAGCCACCCAGCACAGAAGGGAGCTAACTACGTTATGACACTGGGCTGTCTTCCTCCAACCTCCAACCACCAACCTCAAATTAATCGGTGGTACCGCCCATCTCAGAACTTTTCGTAAAATCATTATGGCCAACTCTGTTTCTCTACAGTTTACTTAGAATGTCCTTTGATATGCTGAAGGAAAATTACTTTCCTTCAGCATATCAGATTTCTTCCCGGAAGCAGCGAGCTGCAAGTCTGCTCTAACAATCGGAGGAAGAATAGCTTAGTGTGATAACGTCTTAAGCAAGAGCGAGAGAGTATCAGGGACGTAGATGAAGTCAGCAAGCGGCAGATAGACTAGAAGGTATGGTAGCACCCCGTATTGGAGGGTTTAAGGGAAGTTATTATTGACGCTGGTGAAGTTGGAGGGGTTGGGGAGAAGTGGGGGGGGGATAAAAGTCGGGTGAGCGTGAGCGGGGCAATGGACGCCACCTCTTGAAGGAGATAGGGAGCTTCAGAGGCCAATCGGTCTGAATAACACACACGAGATTTCAGTAAACAAAGCGTCCCTATCAGGAGGCTAGGATTATATATATATATACATACATACATTTATATATATATATATATATATATATATATATATATATATACAGTATACATATACAGTATATATATATATATATATATATATATACATATATGCATATATACATATATATATATGTATATATATACATATGTATATATACATATATATATACATATATATATATAACGTGGGATGTAATAAACCATGCCTTTGGTCCAACTCGCTGGTGGTAAAATTGAGCTGATGTCACCTTAACCTCCGCTGCAAGCATTACCAAACGTCCTAATCAAACATTACCCGTAATGAACTGACGTCAAGGTGCCGAAGAATTATTGATGTCACCAGAATAATTACTTATTTCTTAGAACAAATGAAATGGAATAATGAAGAGTAAAGTAATAAGACACTAAAAATGCAAAAGAATAAACTACGAGGAAAGAAAATCTGGTGTGGAACCATGAATGAAAAAAAAGACATGAAAGCCGAAACATAAAAGAGAAAACAAAGGCGCGCAACAGGTCTCGTAGACCTCAAGAAGAATAGAGAGCGAAATGATAAAGCAAAAAATATATAGAAAAAATGTGGGGAGCTCTGTTGCGCAACCAGAAATTAAAAAAAGAAAGAAAAGTAAAAAATCATACATGAAAGAATAGAATAATAGGAGAAACAGTGTAAAATGCAACAGGTCTCGCAAGGGTCTTAGATAAGACAAGCACCGACTGAATGCCCTCAAGAAGCTACGCAAAACCACAATGTGAAAAGAACATATGAAAACAGTAGAAAAACACAACGGGATAAAAAATGAGTAAAAGAATAAATGAATAAAAAGAAAAGTATACGCAAACATATTGAAGAAAAAAGTTATTTTATTTAATCAAATATGTAATAAGTATAGCAATCTGATATTACAAAGAGGAAACCATCAGATATATATATATATATATATATATATATATATATATATATATATATATATATATATATATATATTTATATTATGACATCATGGCAGGTGTATGAGTAATGAAAATCACACGATTGGGAAAGAGATTTTATACCTGGCCGGTTTCGCCTTATGAAGAAACCTCATAAGGAGAAACCGGTGAAGAATAAAGTCTGTGTTCACAATCGTATAATTTCCATTCTTACCACTCATATATATATATATATATATATATATATATATATATATGTGTGTGTGTGTGTGTATATATGTATATATCGATAATTTTTATGACAGTTGCATGTAGGATTCGAACCCGCTATACACGGCTATCCGTAGATTACCTGTACGGTGTCCTAGACCACTACGCCACTGTCATAAAAATTATCGGTTTGATGTCGCTGCCATTAGCGTATTATTCTCATATGTATATATATATACATATATATATATGTATATGTATACCGTATATGTATATATATATATATGTGTGTGTATATATATATATGTATATATATATGTATATATATATATATATAAATAAATATATATAATGTATATATATACTTTCTGAACAAGGTAATCGTATGTTGTAATAGACCAAAAGGTCTCCTGTTGGTATGCTCCGCCTTTGTAATCCTTCGTAATCGCCTTCCAATAACTAAGAATAATATATAAGAAGAATTCTGCCAGTTTCAACAAAGAAATACGTTTAAATAAATTAAAAATATTTGGTCTGATGCAGTAAGAGAAAATCCGGCTGGATATCGAGGCACGAAGGGAACGAAATAGAATAAACAGTCTGACTGTGTACAGTCAACAGAGGGAAGCCGAGCAACAGTACATATCGTAGGGACCAGGTGGCCAAAACAAAGGGCTACAATAAACATGTGGGTGAGTTTGTTTACAGTAAACAGAAACAACCACCACATCAATCAATAAAAGACGAAGACAACGCAAACCAACACAGTAAATGGAAAAGAGGAATTCTAAGTTCATAAAAAACAAAAGTCAATAAGAGAATTCGGGTGTTATGAATGAAATGAACAGAAACGGGACTAAGCTATCTGGAATAGTGGTAAAGAAGTTCGTGATGAGGGCCCGCCACGTCTCAGTAGCAGCGCGTGTGTCTGGTAACCGCGTGGGGATTTCGGGCGTATGTTCGGATCTTGACCATGGTGCAAAGGTTAGGAAGGGCATATACTTTGAACAATAGCCCTCAACCGCTGCTCACCTTGAACTTGAGGTGACATCAGGATCCTCTGGGTAGCGTCACTGGAAAAGTGGCATCATGATCTATGAATTGTTCCGGACCTTCTGCAATATTGAGATCCAGGCAGGTACCAACCCCGCAAAAAAATAAAACAAATAAATAAATAAATAAATAAAATAAAATAAACTAAACTAAACTAAAATGAATAAATAAATAAGATAAATATAAATAGATAAATGAATAAATAAATATAAAAGTAAAAAAAAAAATCGTGAGAGCAACGGTACGTACAAGGAAATCTTAATTTCGAAATAAAAATGACAAGGAGAGCAATACGCCTAGTAAATCAATGGAGGAAAATACTATAATTTCACTGTGTTCTCGATATCCGGTGTTTCTATCCCTGGATACAAAATGGCACCAAATGGAACCATAGAGATGGTAAAGGAAAGATTTAAGGAGCGTGACAGAAAGGAGGGATAGGAGATGAAAATTATCATAATTCTTTTCATAGAAGAAATTAATCTCCAGTCATGAAAATTATGTCACATGACTCTGGTCCGTAGAGGTTCAAAGTGACAGAAACAAAACAATAAGGAAAAGGTTGAATGTTTATAATGAGAAAGAAAAGAGACGCAGAATACAGGACATTAGTAAACACGAGGGTAGTTCCAATAGTAAACAAGAAGATAATCGTTCTCGATACTGAAGATCGAAATGAGAAGAGATTCTGTATTTAGAAGTCGAAAGGGATCCATGGATACTTCTCACAAGGATGAGGGAACCAGGAGTACAACAGTCCATTGATCTAATGGATGGATTGATGGATTGACTTGCCCTTACGAGTTGAAGGGTTGTCGGATACGTCGTGATTGATGGATGGATGAAAGGAAGGTTTGCAAACGAGGATTAATGTAATGAGAATTGATGAACTCAAGCATTTGATCAAGTCCTTAGTCAAATTGTTTGTCTGTGCCTTTCGTACTGTCGATGTTTACTTCAACTTCTTAAGTGTTTCCTAAAGTTTTGTAGATTTTTTCTTTTCTTAATGACTGAAATGAAAAATATTTTTCTCTCTCTCCCTCGCCCCCCTCTCTCTCTCTCCCTCTCTCTCTCTATCCATCTATCTATCTCTCTGTCCATCCATAATCTATCTATCAATCTCTATTTATGCATCTATCTCTCGAAGGATTGTCTAACCTTTGGCCTACAAAATCAAGAAATCTGATCGGAGTAGTCTCGGGTGACGGAGGACAAGACGCGCCATGTATCTGTATTTCCATATTCTATCTTATCTCTCTCCATTTACATTTTCTTTGTCTTTGTTCTTATTTACCTCTTCTCTGTCTTTCTTATTATATATCGTTTCTTTGTCTCTCCTCATTTACTTCCTTTCTGCCTTTCTCTTCTTTTGCGTCTTCCCTTCCTCTCTTTTCATTTATCTCTCAATTATTTCTATAGTCATTTACGTCTTCTCTGCCTCTCTCACAATTTACCTCTGCCTCCTTTCTCTTTGCTTATCTCTTCTGTACCTCTCTTTCCATTTACTCTTTCTCTGCTTCTCTCTTCTCTATTTCTCTGCCCCTCTCTTCATTTGCCTCTTCCCAATCTCTCTCTCCGTCTACTTCTTATCTCCCTTTCTCCATTTACTTTTCTGCCTACACTTCTTATATTTCCTCTCTACTTCCTTTTCCA
>NC_134803.1:33838035-33840535 GCF_046742065.1 Oratosquilla oratoria
GGTCATAAGTTCGTGACCTTTGTGATTTTTGGAAGATTAAATATTCGTTATTTGATACATTAAGTAGTAAAATGATATGCTACTATAACGTGATACACGTGATATTTCATCTGTGTGCATATGTTTTTTTGTGTGTGTGTGTGCGTGTGTATGTGTGTGTGTGTGTGTGTGTGTGTGTGTGTGTGTGTGTGTGTGTGTGTGTGTGTGTATGTGCGCGTATGTATGTGTGTGTGTGTGGTTGTGTGCTTTTATTTGTGTATGTGTGTTTCAGGGTATGTAAGTACAGTAGGTAATGGTGATGTTCGTGGTGATGGTGATGGTGATGGTTGTCAAGTTGTTGCTGGTGATGATGGTGTGGTGGTGGACGTAAGGGTGATAGTGGTGTTGGTGATGATGGTGTGTTGGTGGAGGTAAGGGTGATAGTGGTGTTGTTGGTGAGGATGGTTCTTATGTTAGTGTGATGATAATAATGGTAGTGTGGTAGTAATGGTGGTAGTGGTGGTATTGACTGTGTTGGTGGTCTTAGTATTAGTGGTGGTGGTGGTGATGATGATGATGGTGGCGGTGGTGGCGATGATGGTGATAGTGGTGGTGGTGGTGGTGGCGATGATGGTGGTGGTGGTGGTGGTGGTGGTGGTGGCGGTGGTTGCGATGATGGTGATAGTAGTGGTGGTGGTGGTGATGGTGGTGGTGTGGGTGGTGGTGGTGATGATGGTATTGACTGCACTTGCTCTTGTCCGCGCTCCTGTTCTTGCTATCTTCATTCATCTTCATGACAGCTGAGTTAGTTCAACGTTGACTCCAACTCGCATGCAGGAAGAGGGCCGGGGAAGATGTAAGAGAAGAAGATGATACAACAGAGAAGGAAGATGAGAGAGGAGGAAGAAAATAAGATAAACGAAGGAGGAGGAGGAGGACGAGAGTTATAAGAGATGGAGGAATAGGATGAGGGAAAGAGAGATACAAAAGAAAATGACACATAGAGTATAAAGAAAAAGAGTTAAAGAAAACACGGAGGAAGGAATAGAACTGTGACAAAAAGAGAATAAAAAAAGAGAATCGTAGAATGACGAAGAGAAAGAGAGAAGACAAAAAAAATATTTCGGGAGGGGACGGGAGAGTGGAAGGAGAGGTTGGACATCCGTACTTAGGAAGATTTGCTCGCCGCAAGAAATTCTCTAGAAATTCTAACGGAGACGAAGTCGCCCGGCCTCGTCATTTGTGGAGTGGTGGTGGAGGAAGGAAGTGAGGGACTGGGAGTGGAGCGAGAGGAGCGGGAACTGCACTGAACTAGTTTTTATTCACAGAAGAAGGAAAGAAAAACAACGGGAGGCGAGGGGAGAAGAGAAAGGAAAGTGGGAGAGGAGAGGAGAAGAGGTAAGAAAGGAAACTTCATTTGGGTGAGGAAGGAAAGAGAGGTGGGAAGGGAGATAGGCGGAAAGAAGAGAGAGAAAGGGAGAGAGGATGGATTGAGAAAGAAAGAGAGAGAGGGGGAAGGGAGATAAGCGGAAAGAAGAGAGAGAAAGGGAGAGAGGATGGAGTGAGAGAGAGAGAGAGAGAGAGAGAGAGAGAGAGAGAGAGAGAGAGACAGAGAGAGAGAGAGAGAGACAGAGAGAGAGAGAGAGACAGAGAGAGAGAGAGACAGAGAGAGAGAGAGAGAGAGAGAGAAAGAGAGAGAGAGAAACGGAGAGATGTAGAGATAGATAAAGAGAGACAGAGCAAATGAGAACAAGAAGTATGAAAATGAGAAATATGGGAAGGAAGTAAAATAGAAGTGAGGGGAGAAGGGGGAATAAAAATGAAAAGATAGAAAGACCAAAGGGAAATGAGGGAGAAAGGGAAATGAGAGTGGAAGAGAGAAGCTGGATATGGAAATAGGTTGGAGGATAAAGGAAAATGGAAATGTGAGGGGAGAAGACTGAAATGAAATAAGGTTGAAGAGGAAAGAAAAATAAAATAATGGAGAAAAAAAAAGAGATAAGTTAGTCTTAGAAAACAAAATGTGCAGAAAGATAGCTAATATCACTATCTCAACCCACTAATTGTGTTTTCTTGTGTTAATCATTTATTTATTAAAATCATTCGGGTGTTCATTTGTTTTATATATATTAATTTATTCGTAGTCAGCCATTTATCCGTCTATTCTTAATCATGTCTAGTTATGGACTGAAAAATCTGTCAGAATTATTCTGTTATAGTCGTTATAAACTATCTGATCTCCTTCCTTAGCCTAACCTCAAACTGAGGCGCAGTCGACACAGGCGACGCAGTCGACACAGGCAACGCAGCACAGAGCAAGGGCAGACTTCGTGTTGCTGAATTGAAGTACAGTTTGAACTTCTCTCTCACTTGAAATACTTCTAGATGCACTACATCAGCATTTCAAGTGAGAGAGAAGCTCAATCTATTTTCTAACTCGGCAACAGGAAGTCTGCCTTTGCTCTGCGCTGCGTCTCAGTTTGCGCTTTGGCCTATGAGAGCACAAGTTTTATGCAGTTAA
>NC_134803.1:33845535-33848035 GCF_046742065.1 Oratosquilla oratoria
TTGTTCTGCAGGCCTTTACCCTTTTGCATGCTTTCTTTATTTGTAGCCTTTGCCTCTCTTTGGTGTATGAAGAAAAAAATACACACACAAGTGAACATACAGAGATTTTGATACTCGAGCGGGGCACACATGTATATGCACAAGAATAAATGCATACAGCAGTGACATGTATGTGAGCTGATGGGACATATCCTGCGGCCGTGACCACCTGCCTTGTGCCACCTGTCTCGCGCCACCTGGAATAATGCATCTGGCACTCTATCCCTCATTTCTCTGTTTCCTGCCTCTGCCGGTGCCTGCGCGGAATATGTTACCGCAGCTGCAGGTTCAGGACACGGGTTATAAGTTTTGACTTTGGGTGAAGGAATTTGGAGAAATGTGTTTTTGAACGGGTAAATGATAATGCACCCTCGCGTGCCAACGTGGACAAATACATGCACACATACATACATACATACATACATACATACATTCATATATTCATACATACATGAATACATGTATATACGCAAACACAAACGCATATACATATACTCATGCACATATACACAAATGTACAAGTATACACATACATGCACACTTAAGCAAATGCATACACATGCAGACACACACGCACACACATACACACAGACACACGCACACACACACGCACACACACACACACACACACACACACACACACACACACACACACACACACACACACACACACACACACACACACACACACACACACTGAAAAAAATCGGAGTATAACTGGGAATACCTTTGTGGTCAGGTGAGGGGAACTCTGGAGTTGGATTTTCGGGAGAGGAGAGTGGAGCCGAGGGAATGAAAAGGGAGGTGAGCTGTGAGGAAGGGGAAACGAAAAGGTAGAGGAAGAAAAAAAAGAGAAGGCGGTGGGGCCGGAACAGGATGGGAAGAATAAAAGAAAGCAGGAAGAAGGATGGGACGAATGAAAGAAGGGAGAAGGCTAGGACGAATGAAAGAAATAAAGGAGAAGGATGGGAAGAACGAAATAAATAAGGGAGAAACATGAGAAGAAGAAATAAGTAAAGGAGAAGTATGTGAAGAGACAGCATCTGAAGAACACTAATGAGAAGAGTAAGGAAGGTAGTGGAAGGTATTATGCATATATATGTATATATATATATATATATATATATATATATATATATATATATATATACATGTATGTATGTATGTATCTGTGATTTGTTTTAGTCAATACGAAAATGGTAAGATGAGCATGTGAAAGATCAGGGTTTGCGTTTCTCTAACCTTTTTGTCACAGTGACGGTCTTTCAAACGGATAAAACTATCAGTTACTCAAAATCAAATCTGTAGAAGACGTCATTGTGGCGAGGGAGGTAGTGTGAAATAGACATGATGGAGATTTTCGTGATCTTGAAAGAATGATTGTCTCCCATATGTCATACATTCGTTATATTATATCTAACACTGGAAGATTTTACTTAGATGTAGGGTATCTCATCGGTAGAGAAGGGATTTGACCTCCATGCACTTAAACATATGGGATCATAACACAGGTTAACACACATGCTTGTGTCTATGAGGGCTGTCACACTCCTTAGACATGATTCGTCTCGGGGCTGATTTTTTTTTTTTTTTTTTTTTTTCCCCACAGGAAACGTATTTAGATTTACTCACAAATGTACGCCTCAGGGACCAGTGCAGGTGGAGACTCTAGAAGATGGAAATCATACAGAATCGTCTCCCATTCGCCAATCTTTAAAACTTGTCAATACCGTCGCGTCCGTTTACAGGTGCAACCCAAAGGGGCCGGTATTCAGTATCCGGACCGGGTCCGGTATATTTCTCTACCGATTTTCTTTTATTTATTGTCTTTTTTCACCATTATTATTATTCCATTTTATGAAAGGAGAGCTGACAACCGGTGTCTACTCTCCTGCTATTACTTTCAGCAGGTGACATAGAAACTACCCTACGATAATACAATACGAAAAGAAGTCCAAAGTTTCTTCCCAGAGAGATCTATGGGAGGACATGAGAACCTAGCCACAGAGGGGCTGCGGGCTTCTGCAGTACTCAGTGAAATTCGAGCCAACTCCACTTGTTATTATGTATAACTCACACCTTATATAACACGCCCCAGTGTGAGTCCTTTGTGTAACCGGCCTTTCCCTCTCCCGCAGGTGCACCTGGGCGAGGTGTTGGAGGAGACGGGCGAGAAGCGGATGGTAGCCATCAAGACCCTCAGGCTGGAGGCTTCTCATTCCGTCAGGTGGGTCCTCGGGTTCTGAGTTCGGGAATGTGACCAAAGAAGAACGGTGATGTGGAGATAAGGGTCCATAAACGATTGAGGGAGGATCTGCAGGGAAGAATGATAATGGAGGTGTTTCACAACTACTCAAATGTATCTTATATATCCGAACTATATAGTATAGTTCTCTTCGTTGACCATTTGTTTTATATCTTCATATAGTGGCTCTCTTATAATGAAAATAATGTTTTGTAA
>NC_134803.1:33855535-33868035 GCF_046742065.1 Oratosquilla oratoria
CCCCGTTTCTGGAAATTCACGAGTCAAACATAACGTTAAATTCATCTGTGGTGTCTGTCTGACTTATCTATTCTTAATTCGCTCCAGAAATTGACACTTCTATGTGGAAAGCTGTCTCCGTACTTCATTCCATCATCCTTTTTCTTCAATATCTTTTGTCTCGAATTATATATATATATATATATATATATATTATATATATATATATACATATATATATACATACATATATATACATAAATATATATACATATATATATAATGTATATATATATACATTATATATATACATATATATATACATATATATACATATATATACATATATATACATATATATATATACATATATACATATATATATATACATATATACATATATACATATATATATACATATATGCATATATATATATATATATATATATATATATATATATGTGCGTGTGTATATATATATATACACGCACACACGTATTTATTTGGCCATCCGTGCCTTCTCTGTTATTACAACCGTAACTACATAATAATTGCCTAAGTACAACCTTTACTTTGCCCTAAAGAAACATATCTATAAATATAACTTCCTCCACTACCGCTGCTTTTCTCTACAAAATGTGTCCGAAAAGTATAACATTCTCCGTAGAGGTAATAAAAGTTCTTGTTTCTTCAGACTTTTTTCTCTCCTTCTTTCCCACTACTGCGGGCTCCTCCTCCTCCTCCTCCTCCTCCTCGTCGTCGTCGTCGTCCTCCTCTTCCTCCTCGTCTTCTTCCTCCTCATATTTGTTCTCTTCCTCCTTTTCCTCCTCGTCGTCCTTCTCGTCTTCTTCCTCTTCACCTTCTTACTCCTCTTCACCTTCTTCCTGCTCTTCATTTTCTTCTTTCTCTTCCTCCTCTTCCTCCTCCTCCTGCTCTTTTTCCTCATTCTTTTGTTCCTCCTATTCATCCTCCTCTTCCTCCTCCTATTCCTTCTCCATTTCCTCCTGCTCTTTTTCCTCATTCTCTTGTTCCTCCTACTCATCCTCCTCTTCCTTCTCCTCCTCTCCCTTTCCCTCATTCTCTTATTCCTCCTCCTCCTCCTCTTTATTTTCAAAAAATTCTTGTAACCTCACCCTGTTGTTGACCCCGGTGCTTAATACTCCTCCAATTTTACTACCTCCTCTTCCTCCTCTTTCTCTTCTTCCTCCTCCTTCCCCACTTCCTCCTACTGTTTATTTTTCTCTTTCTCCCCCCTTCTCCCTCCACCCATTTCCCCACCCTCCACTTTCTTATCTTTCTCTTCCCCTTCCTCTTCTCCTCTTCTTTATAAGCCTCCTTCACCCTCTTCTTCCTCCTGTTTCTTTTCCCCCTTCTCCCCTTTCTTTTCCGCCCCTCCTTTTATCCTTCTTCTCCACTTTCTCCCATTCCTCTTCCTTTTCCTCCTTTTCCTCCTCCTCTCTTTCTCCTACCATTTCTTTTCTTCCTTCTCTCCTTTCTCCCTCCACCCCTTTTTCCTCCTCCACTTTCTCCTCTTACTCTATCTCTTCTTCTTCCTCTTTCTCCTTCTCCCACTCTTCCTTCTACTCCTCCTTTTTCTCTTCCTCCCCTTCTCCTCCTCCACTCATTTTTCCTCCTCCTACTGTTCTTTTTCCTTCTTTCTCCTCTTCTTCCCCCTTTTCCTCCTCTTCCACTTTCCCCTCCTCCTATTCCTTTTCCTCTTTCTCTTCCTCCCACTCTTCATCCCACTGTTCTTTCTCCTCCTTCTCCTCTTCTTCCCCCTTTTCCTCCTCTTCCACTTTCCCCTCCTCCTATTCCTTCTCCACTTTCTCCTCCTCCCACTCTGCCTCCCACTGTTCTTTTTCCTTCTTTCTCCTCTTCTTCCCCCTTTTCCTCCTCTTCCACTTTCCCCTCCTCCTATTCCTTTTCCTCTTTCTCCTCCTCCTACTCTTCATCCCACTGTTCTTTTTCCTCCTTCTCCCCATTGTCCTCTTCCTCTTTCTTTTCTTCTTTCTCCATCTACTCCTCCTCCTCCTTCTAGTGTTCTTTTTCTTCCTCCTCCCCTGTCTCCTCTTCCTTCCCTTTTCCTCTTACTCCCCCTTCTCCTCTTCTTCTTCCTTTCCCTCTCTCTCTTCCCTCCTCTCCCAGTCCTACTACACCTTCTTCGAAGGTGTCATTAACGTTGCCATTAATCTCTTTGGAGTCCATTATTCCCAATCGCCGAAAACTCCTGCCCCAACGGACCGACACCACCTAACTCGAGCACGACCTCATTATCCTTTCCGCTCCTCCTTAACCCTTCCAAGCACTTGGAAGGGGAAGGAGGCTCTTGAAGACTGTAGAGAATTGCCTGTAGGTTCACGAATAGAGTGGTTAACAAATGGAATAGACTTAGTAACCATGTAGTAAGCGCTGACACAATTGGTTGTTTTAAGAGAAGATTAGATCAATTTATGGATGGAGATGACAGGTGGTAAGGGACATGGTACTGCCTAGTGTAGGCCTTATGGTCTCTTGCAGTCTCCTCCATTCTTATGTTCTCATGTAACTGTGATCAGAGAAGCCACTGGAATTTGAGCCGTGGTGGGTGCAATAAAATGATTTTTAAAATTCAGGATTAGAAGATTATTATGACTGGATTAAATTGTCCTCAGTTAATCCAATTTGATAAAGGGACCATGAGACCATAACACGCTTAGACTTGACAATGGTTACACACTTTGCAGTTTTTAGTATATAAAGGATTAGAAGATCCTTCTTATTGGATCAAATTGTCTGGAGTTAAACCAATTCGATAAAGTCACTGAGCCGTAATACGTTTAGTCATGAAGTTCATGACACACTTTACAGTTTTTTTCTGGCGAATGATAATAAGATTTTATTCAGTTGAGGATCGAACTCTGAACATTAGTATTGTTATTGATATTATTAATGTTATTGTTAATGTTGCTATATTTGCCACACGTTATCACAAGCCACCACCTTTATCACAAGCCACCACCATTATCAACCTTTACCATTACCATCACCGTCTTGTCACCACCATCACTACCAACACCATCATCACAATTACCATCAGACTACAATCACTATCACCATATTCACCATCACCACTGTCACCATTTCCACCATCTCCGTCACTATTGTCATCCCCGTGACCAATCCCTCTTTCTTTTCTTTCTTGACAGCTATGGATGCCTTATCTACATGGCCACCCAGATAGCATCTGGGATGAAATATTTGGAGTCGCTCAACTTCGTACACCGGGACCTGGCTACGAGGTGAGTCTGGTCTTAGACATGGACCCCACACGCACCCTCTCCCTCCTCCTCTACGGAGAGTCTTGGTACCCACAGATCATCTGGGTATATTAGGCCAGTGTTTGGCAACATTTCAAGCGTTGTAGACCACTTACATCGACTTGTATATTCAATGGACCCCTTGATACGGGATTAGATAGGTTATAATCACATTTTCTAAACATTTAGTGATAGAAACATTATAGTATCTTATCCAAATAATCGTCATACTCTGAGAGACGCAATTAACCACGGAAAAACTAGAAAAAAATAAACATCTCGATTAAGACACATTGTATAATCATGAATTATATAAAAAAGAGTCATGACAGGTTTAATTGTAACATACTGAGTTCTCCTCCTGGGGACCCCTGGTTGAGGAACAACAATGTAATAGAGATCCTTCGTTTTAGGCCTTATTATCCTTTAAGTGACATGACCAACTTCAGTTCTGAGTATGCTGTTGGTCCTTCCTCCCCTTCGTTCTCGCCCTTGACTTCGTCTTCTTCACCCACTTCACCCCCTTCCTTCTCCATTCCGACCTCCCACTTCGTCCAGCTCTCTTTCCATCCTCACTGCTCTTGGTCGCTTGTTCCTGACGCCCTCTTCGTTCTCCAACAGGAACTGTCTGGTGGGGAACAACCACATTATCAAGATCTCGGACTTTGGGATGAGTCGAAGTTTGTATACGAGCGACTACTACCGGATCGAGGGCAAGGCCCTTCTGCCGATACGCTGGATGGCCTGGGAGAGCATCCTCTTGGTGAGTACTACTAACTGCCAGCAATCGGAGTGGTCGTGAATTGTTACGAGTGTGTGGGTGTTGAGCTTATTTAACATAAGTGACCTATTTCATCGTATATTTATTTATACACACACACAGCGTATAAGCAGTGGCATGGACACGTACACACACACACATACACACACACACACACACACACACACACACACACACACACACACACACACACACACACACACATATATATATATATATATATAGATATATATATATACATATACATATATATATATATACATACACGTGCGCCCAAAACAGTATGTAAGAATATGAAGGCATGCATGTGCCTAGCTATACATCCATTGTGCTATGTATAGGCAATCGATTTGATGAGGTCGTTGATTCTGGTTCCTCTTTATTCTCGAAAGTGTATGATATTCACGGACATTGAGATGCAATTGGATCCTACTCAGAAGAAGATAGTGTCCGAGGTCGGTTGATATTGACTAGTTTATCGGTACTACTGTCCTTTTGGACGATCGCGTGCCGCTCATTATATGAGGAAAATATTAGAGACCGTGTAGACGTGTATGTGTATATATATATATATATATATATATATATATATATATATTATATATATATATATGTGTGTGTGTGTGTGTGCGTGTGTGTGTGTGTGTGTGTGTATGTGTCATGTCATTGGTTCCATATGAGATACCAAGCACACCGAGTGGTTAATTTCCTTTAAAGTTTAGTATGCAGAAATTGGTAATCCATGTAATATAATTTTTACACAAATTAGAGAAAATGTTAATTGATATATTCATTTTATAGAAACTACATTTCTGTTCAGAGTTAAACTGAGGATTTCTTATCGTTCAAGGTTCGAACTTATCTTATGATTACATCGCCCCAAGTTCAATTCTTAACGTGTATTAATGACTACCACTCCCCCTAGCTCTTATAACGCATTCAATAAATGTATTAGCATAACAATTGGTAAACTCTTCATGGGGAGGGTAAACTCACAAATTATACATATAATATCCGTTTCATTTGGGTACTGAGCCATTTCACTACCATATTTGGGCATTACGTAAGCTCAACGCATTTTCTATGCACGCGTCACGCCGTGCGCATGCGCGGAGTAAAGGGGGCCGCGCACTGCAAGCTCGGGGTTGGTTGTCATGGTAACACGCTCCTCCGTGAGGGGACACCGATGCTCCTGCACGCGAACTGAATCTTTCAGCGCTTCGCCATCATCCCCGCCCGGTCAGCCCAGTCCACAGTCTTCAACATTCCCACGTATACATACGTACATATGTACACATATATGTTTAAAGGTGAACAGACAAAGACATACACGATCGCTGGCACACGCTCAAACACACGCACATGCACATGCACTTGCACAAACACACACATACACACACACACACACACACACACACACACACACACACACACACATACTCTGTCTACCCACGTTAACTGTACTGACTTCATAACCCATTGAGGTTTATATTCCAACCGTGTGTTTATTCATATCACTACCGCCAAGCAAATCTATTCAGCTGAGGGAAAGCCCTGAAGCTGTCAGAGTTAAGCCTATATTGCTCTAGACTTTGAGGTTACATGTGTGTGTGTGTGAGTGTGTGTGTATATGTGTGTGTGTGTCTGTGTGTGTGTGTCTGTGTGGTGTGTGTGTGTGTGTGTGTGTGTGTGTGTGTGTGTGTGTGTGTGTGTGTGTGTGTGTGTGTGTGTGTGTGTGTGTGTTTGTCATCTCTTCACCCGTTCTTGTTACCCATTCCAACTCTCTCCTCCCATTCTTTCTAACGTATCGACCATTAAACTCACACATTGACCCTTGACTTCTGACCTTTGACATTCCATGTTGTCTTCCCTGAGTTACTCTCACTCCGCTGGCGCCGGGCCTAGATGAGCCTGAGCCTCTTTGTCGCCAGCGTCGCTAAACACTATGGCTTTCCTTACACAACACAAAGGAACTAATTTGATAACATAATCAAATACCTATCAGTAGATGAGTGTGTGTGTGTGTGTGTGTGTGTGTGTGTGTGTGTGTGTGTGTGTGTGTGTGTGTGTGCGTCTGTGTGTGTGTATGTATGTATGTATGTATGTGTGTGTGTGTGTCTGTGTGTGTGTGTGTGTGTGTGTGTGTGTGTGTGCGCGTCTGTGTGTGTGTGTGTGGTGTGTGTGTGTGTGTGTGTGTGTGTGTGTGTGTGTGTGTGTGTGTGTGTGTGTGTGCGCGCGCGTCTGTGTGTGTGTATGTATGTATGTATGTATGTGTATGTGTGTGTGTGTGTGTGTGTGTGTGTGTGTGTGTGTGTGTATGCGCGTCTGTGTGTGTGTGTGTGTGTGTGTGTGTGTGTGTGTGTGTGTGTGTGTGTGTGTGTGCGCGCGTGTCTGTGTGTGTGTGTGTGTGTGTGTATGTGTGTAAGTGTGTGCGTATCCGCATGTGTATGCGTGTGTGTGTATCCGTGTATCTATGTAAGTGTGTGGGTATCCGTGTGCGTATTCATGTCTTCACCTAGTTATATATTATAGGATCGATACAATCCCTTATTATCTCTTAGCATTTTCCATCTTGGACTGTAACTTGCATTAAACACTGAATGCTCTGGGTGAGGATTACCCTTTCAGTGGGTGCACTACTACAGTTGAGTTAGTATCTGTATCCATGTCTATAGGTTTAAACAAAAGAAAAATTAAGAGTTACAGAAAGAGAAAGTGTAGGGGGAAAATCGAAACAAAGGTCCGAGAGGAGAAGAAGTCTTCAACAACTAAGGAACGAAAAAGAAAAAAACGCCTTGATCTCAGACAACCTCAAACCAGATGACGTGAGATGTATCAAGAAGACGCGAAAGAGTGAGCGTAAGATGTCGTGAGATGTACTGGGAATTCGTGAAAGAGCACGAGATCTACCAAAAGAACGAAAAAAGTCCTGAAAAATCAGAAGAGTCCGTGAGACTCTTGGCAAACTCGAGAGATCATGAGAGTTGGTGAAACGAAATCCTGACAGAGTTTGTGGGAGCTTATGATACAACGATATGACGTGATACCATTTGACAGTGTGACGTTACATGACATCAGACACGAGGACAGGAAGTGACATAATATAACACCGTAATAAAGCGAGTCATAAAGACATTTTGGTTCATTAAAAACATAGATAAATTATGTTTATTAACCCTTTGACAACGATTGTCCATCGCTGGACGCTTTCATTAAAATTAGGCTAAACATTTGATCCTTAAACGTTTCTAATGACCACTGAGATTAATTCAAAAATTAAATATTTTGTTCTGGCTAATACCAGATGACTTTATTTAGTTTAGAACAGTGATTCTCAGCCTTATACACTCCATTCCTCCCTTCATGAATTGTCAACATTTGCGTGGCTCCCTTTCATTTTTCACCGAGCAAAGAGAGATGGATTTCTTTTTTCAGATTCCTCACATTATATCCAAATGTATAATTTGTAACAAGAGGCAATGGCCCCTACCTCCTTTGGGGAATGGGGCACATAACTAACTTAGCGAATACAAAACCAAAACGCATCTCATTACGCCACCAGTGCACTACTGAAATGCTAGGCAATAGTAACTGAAAAGAAAAAAAAATCTCCAAGACCCAGGTTGGATGACAATGTCACTTATAGCACAGATGAAGACATGACACGATACCATTCGACACAGAATGAACCGTCACGGATTAAAAAAAAAAAAAAAAAAAGTAGATAACTTGGCACGACACGACACAACACGGAGTGACACGACCCAAAACATAACTTCATGAAAGAGAGCTCGGCTACGTTATGTCGTATTTTGTTAATTTGGTGGTCGTGGAGGGGAGGGTGAGCAGAGGAGTGAATGGAGGAGGTGTGGAGGAGAGAGAGGTAGACGAGAGAGGGATGGAAGGACGGGAGGAAGAGAGAGGGAGGGAGGAGAGAAGGAGGGAAAGAAAAAGATTGTAATTGAGGTTTGAGGGGAGTTCGGGTTGAATGTACAAGGTGGGGTGAGGCGGTAAAATGTGTCTGCATTATAAGAATCGCACCCTTTGATGTTATTCAAATAACCCTTTTTCCTTTCTTTTTTTCCCCTCGTCCGCTCTTCCCCTTCCTCCCCCACCCCCCACCCCACCTCCTCACCAGTTGGGACACCATGTTTTTGGCGTGGTCTCCCTGCCAAATGACTACAAATGCAAAGAGAGCGACCATTACTGGGAGGTCAAAAAGTTCGGCAGATCCTGTTTTGTTTTCATCTGTAGCCAAAGATTCTGTAATACAAAAGAAGTTTGCTCGGTGATTTAACATAATGTGTGTGTTTATGTGTGCATGTATGTATGCATGAGCGTATGTGTATGTATGTGAGATTTTGTGGATTTGTGTATGTGTGTGTGTGTGTGTGCGTGTGTGTTCGCGCGTGTGTTTGCGTTTTTGTTCATGTGTGTGTGTGTGTGTGTGTGTGTGTGTGTATGTGTGCGCGCGCGTATGTGTGTATCTGTTTTTTATGTGTTTGAGAGAGTGTGTGTATTATTGTGTACTGTATATGTGCGCGCGCGCGCGTGTATGTAAATGTATGCGCGTGCATCTGTGCGTGTTTGTGTGTGTGTGTGTGTGTGTGTGTGTGTGTGTGTGTGTGTGTGTGTGTGTGTGAAAGTGTGTGTGTGTGTGAGTATATGTGTATATGTTTTTTGTGTGTGTCAGAGAGTGTGTATTTTTCTGTGTGTATGTGCACGCGGGTGTGTATGTAAATGTATGCGTGTGCATCTGTGCGTGTTTGTATTTTTTCATTCTTCTACTAATTGCATCACCCCCTCTTTATCCCCTCTCTTTATCATGCCCCTTTTCCCTTTCCACGCTCTCTCCCCTATTGCCTCCTCCCTTATATTGCTCCCTTCTTATACCATTAATCTCTGTCTCCTCGCTTATTTCTCTTTTAATTGTTTGTTTATTTGTTTTCAACTTATCCATTAATAAAGTTATACATTTATTAGTTGCACTACTTTACTTTTATTTCATTTATTGGTTCACACAGTGTATTTCATTTATTCATTTATTTCTTTATACATCTATTGTTTTTATTAATTTGTATGTTTTAAAATTCTGTTTCTTTCATACAATATTCTCTTTCTCTCTCATTGGAATTTTCTCTACCATTCTGCTGGCGGCCCTTGTAAGTGATGGACCCAATTCCTTCTTTTAGTTGTCATTACTATTAGAGACTTCCTGAAGACGAATGAAGTACCTTAATATCATCCATAATAAAACGTATGAAAAACATTTCAAAAACGTTCACCGTAACTTAATGGATTACTTCCTCTATCCCCTAAATGTTTTTTTTTTTTATTGAATAACATCTTCAGGCAAAAATTAAAATAAATTGTTTAAAGATTTGTATCGTAATGAATGTTATATATATTTTTAGTGGTTACTCTCCCTTCTCCTTTTTCTATTCCTTTTCCTTTTCTTTCTCGGCCTTTATGGTTTCCTTCTTTCCGCCTTTAAACGCCCTTCCTCTTTACCTTTATTTTCGTCTCATTGCCTTTTCCTTCCATTCTCTCTCCTCCCTTATTTTCTCCTCATATCTCATAATCACGTGTTTGTTTGCACGTGGGTGCATGTGTGCGTGCGTGTGCAGAGTCATGTACCCATATGTGTTTTGAACCTATGTTGATGACTAGGATACGAACCTTCCCGACTTGGGCAACCTATAATCGTCGCTCCCGCGATATATATATATATATATATGTATATATATATATATATATATATATATGTATATAAATATATATATATATATATACACATATACATATATATATTTGTGTGTGTGTGTGTGTACACACACACACACACACACACATACAGTATATGTATATTTTTATATATATATATATATTACATATACATATATATACATACATATACATATATATACACATATATATACATATCTATACACATATATATACATATACATATATATACATATATATTATATATATATATATACATATATACATATATACATATATATATACATATATACTACATATATATACACATATATACATACATATATATACATATATATATATATATATATATATATATATATATATATATATATATATATATATTATATATATATGAGTAACGGGCCGCGCCTGACCCCGCTGCGCGGGGCCTCGGACCTTCGCTCGCAGGCGCTTTCATCCAGTCAATCAGTCGTCTCCGTTTATGTGTATATATATATATATATATATATATATATATATATATATATATATATATATAATATATATATATCATATATATATAATACATACATACATATACCAAGGCTTTTTCCCCCTTACTAGGGAGGTAGCCAAAAAGGACAAGGCATAAAATCATTTCCACCCATTCCATCCCCGAAAACACTCCACACCACTCCACCCTCCCTCCCATCTTAGCACCTCCGAGATGACAGGTCATCCCTGCACCCTGTCGACTGCCCTGGGTCAGAAGCAGTGTCGCAGGACACAACACATCCACAGCAAGGCCGCTTCATTAAATCGGCGACCCCCCCCTCTCCGTCCCCCCGTATAAAGGAGAGGACGGGGAGAAATCCCTTCGGGCTGCGTCAAAATTTTTGCTCACAAACACTACCTCACCCCCCATTCCCCCGTCCATTCCACCTCATGCATCACAACATTTTCCATATACAACCATTCTCCATTCACCCCTGTCTTCTGTCCTCTCCCATCCTTCCTCAACAAACATTCCACTCTTCCCCAAAGCTCCCTTCACCTCCCCTCATGTTCACTCCCTCCACATCTGCCTTCCATACCTCCTTTACTAGTCTTTCTTCACTCATTCTTTCCATGTGTCCAAACCATCCTAATACTCTTTCATCAACCCTATCTCCCAGCTCCCTTTCCACCCCTGTTCTCCTCACCTCCTCATTTCTCACTCTATCAAGCCTAGTAACCCCCATCATACATCTCAGACACCTCATCTCAAACACATTCAAGTTCCTTCTCTCTTCCTTTCTTATGTTCCATGTTTCTGCTCCATACAGTGCTGTTGGCACAATCACTCCTTCATACAGTCTCCTCTTAGCATCCATTCCCAAATTTCTATTCCTCATTACACTTTTTAAACTACCAAGGCATCTACTCGCTTC
The DNA here is from genome assembly GCF_046742065.1 of Oratosquilla oratoria. Lineage (NCBI taxonomy): Eukaryota > Metazoa > Arthropoda > Malacostraca > Stomatopoda > Squillidae > Oratosquilla > Oratosquilla oratoria. Next base: position 33,866,749 of record NC_134803.1, read on the forward strand.
TCTCAATCTACATTCTACCTCCACCTTCACTCCACCTTTTCCTGCCACATTTGCACCCAAATATCTAAAACTATCCACTTCCTCCAGTTGCTCTCCCTTAATGTTCACTTCCAGATTACTGCCACTTTCACCCCTTGTACATCTCATCACCTTACTTTTACCCACATTTATCTTCAGCTTTCTTCTATCACACACTCTCCTAAACTCTGTCACCAACTTCCTCAATCCCTCCTCCGATCCTGCCACAAGCGCAGTGTCGTCCGCAAACAACAGCTGGCTCACCTCCCACTTTTCTCCATTTTCCTTAACCATCTCCAATCCCTGACCCACTACCCTTGCATTCACCTCTCGCACCACCCCATCCATGTATAAGTTGAACAGCCAGGGTGACATAACGCATCCCTGACGAAGTCCCACCTTTACCTCAAACCACTCACTCTCTCCATTTCTAATCCTGACACAAGCTCTACTACTCTCATAAAAACTCTTGACAGCTCCGAGAAGCTTTCCTCCTATCCCGTATATCCGCATAACCTCCCACAGTGCCTTTCTGTCTACCCTGTCGTAAGCCTTTTCCAGATCCATAAAGGCCCAGAAAACATCCTTCCCCTTTCCTATAGCTTTCTCACATATCTGTCTTACCACAAAAATCTGATCTACACAACCTCTACCTGTCCTAAACCCATACTGTTCCTCACCAATTACTCCCTCTGTTCCTCTCCTAATCCTCTCAATCAAGATCCTCCCATAAGCCTTCCCAGCTACACTTAACAAGCTAATCCCTCTGAAACTACTACATTCACACTTGTCCCCCTTTCCCTTGTAAAGTGGAACTATACAAGCACTTCTCCAGTCCTCTGGCACTCTACCTTCTCTCCAGCAAACATTAAATAACCTCACCAGCCAGTCCACCATCACTATACCTCCTTTTTTAAGACATTCTGCATGGCATCCATCCATACCAGGTGCCTTACCTGCTTTCATCATCTTAACTGCTGCCTTCACTTCATCCTTCCTTATTTCTCCTCCATTTTCCTCACTCATCACTCTCATTTTCTTAGCATTTCCCACTACAGCTATCTTTCCCTCCCTATCCTCCTTCACATTAAGCAACTCCCTAAAATATTCTGCCCATCTTCCCCTTACTGCCTTCTCCTCCATTATCATCTCTCCATCTGCACCTTTTACCTTTTCTTCTCTACTTGATTCGCCTCCTCTTCCTCTCTTAATTTCTTTCCAAAACATCTTTTTATTACTTTCAAAATTTTCTGTCATACTCTTACCCCA
>NC_134803.1:33873035-33885535 GCF_046742065.1 Oratosquilla oratoria
GCATACCAATACCACCATCACCGCCACCACCACTACCAAAGATACTACTATCACTATCTCTACCACCATCACCACGAACAACAACAACAACAACAACCAACAACAACAACAACAACCAACAACAACAACAACAACCTTTACCACCACGAAATTTGGAAGAGAGGTCCCGCAGACCAGCCACGGTTAATTCGTATATTTGTACAAGCGACTAATTTAATAAACCGGTGAAGCTCGATATTAGTTGAGGCTTGACAAGAACCGTTTTAATTGGAAGCGGATCCAGGGTCGGGTGGTCAGTTCCCCTCCCCTTCTCCCCCACTCCCTCCTCATCTCCTTTCCCACACCATCTTTCCCTCCATCACGCTCTCATTTTATTCGTCACTCACATATATCTCCTTACTCACCCTCTCTCATTTACTTCCTCTATTCATCACTTACTCATTGATCTATCTATACATTTACGTGTTGTATATTAGTCTTGTTTCTTTGTTTTATCATCTCATTACCTTGACAGACGACGACTGATTTGTCTTTCCTCTTTTTTACTGCTCTATTCTATTTTTTTTTTTACTTTTCCCTCCATTTATTAATTATGCCTAGTCACTCCATAATTAACTCATTAATTCATTCCCTAAAGTAGGTACTCATTCGTTCATATCCGGGGTTGGTAACTTTTTATTCAAAGGTAAAAGACGAAGAACGAAAAAAGCATATGAAGAGGGAAAGAGAGAGAGAGAGAAAGAGAAAGAGAGAAAGAGAGAAAGTGTGTGTGTGTGTGTGTGTGTGTGTGTGTGTGTGTGTGTGTGTGTGTGTGTGTGTGTGTGCGTATGTATGTGTGTGTGTATGTGTGTGTGCATGTGTGCGCGCGCGCGTGTGTGTGTATGAGTGTGTGTGTGTGTGTGTGTGTGTGTGTGTGTGTGTGTGTGAGAGAGAGAGAGAGAGAGAGAGAGAGAGAGAGAGAGAGAGAGCGTGCGTGCGTGCGTTTATGTACGTGTGCGTAAGTGTGCGTTAGTGTGCATGTGAGTATGCCTTCGCGTATGTGCGTGTGTCCGTGCTTTGCCTCCATCACAATCTACGGTCAGGCGGTGGTCAGGCTCAGCTGCATTCCGCTTCTCCTTGAATCAACATCTATGAATCCCTAAGCAGCAGCAGCAGCATCAACAGCTGTTCATTCTGACATGCAGCTTCTCGGGCCTGCTTCTGTGCAGCTCCTCAGACATATTCAACTTTATATGTTACCGTCATTGTTAATCCTCATTCTACAATGGCTTACGAGCTCCCATGTACAAAAACAAAGTTATTAAAAAGCAAATAAATGTTTAGACAGACAAGGAAAGCAAGCAAATTGAATTACCAGTTGGCAAATACTTTTCCATATTGATTAGGTCTTTATCCAACTGAACCTCACAACTTGTAATCTTACTTGATCTTATTTCGTGCCGTGTCACTTAGTACAAATTACTTTATACTACGGACTTCCCTGTAATTCAGTATATTATCAAGTGATATGTGATGAAAATGGTCATTGTGTGTGGATATAACATAGGCTTTCTTTAAGATGATATTGTTCACTAATTCTGAGTAATCTTGTGACCCCATTCCTTCTCATCCCGCCTTTGAGGTGCTGATCCACTGGTCTTCCCTGATCTCTTTATTATGAAAACAGCGTCGCAGTCTTTCACGTAAAGGGGACAATTGTATAGCGATAAGTGTTTTAAGTGTTTGTAGTGCAGTTTTCCTTCTATAGATTAATAAACCATAACCTAAGGTCTCCGTGTCCTCAGCCTAAAACGGGGGAGTGGGGAAGTGTACGGAGTGAGAGGGAGTTCACAAAAGAGGGAAGTTTGTTGAAAATATGGGAGTTGAGACAGAGGAGTGTACTGAGGAGTAATGAGAAGCCTGGTACAGGGAGGAGTCTGAAATCTGGGATGAAAAGTTCGGTAGGGAGGATTGGAAGTTTTGGCAAGGGGGAGGAAATTATGTGCTGTCCAGAGGAGGGGGGCTGGGAGCTGGGGGTGGTGATGGGTTGTTATGGGGAGGTACGAGTGTGAGTTTGAATAAGTAGAGAAGGGGAGGAAAAAGAATCCCCTTTTTTCTTCGTCTTCTTCCCCCTTCCTCCTCAGTCCTTTACTCTTTAAAGGCCAGAGAGTACTCACCAAATATAAATAGAATCTTCTGGTAAGAATCGTTGAAATACTAAAACGCGTACTATCTATAAAAAGAGACACACGCACACACTCACACACACACACACACACACACACACACACACACACACACACACACACACACACACACACACACACACACACACACACACACACACACACACACACACACACACACACACACACACACACACACACACACACACACACACACACTCACTCACTTCCCTCCCTCCCACTCCTGTATGTGTACACACGTTTCTAATTAATGGAGGCTTATGGTAATGGTAGGGGACCAGATCTGTGTGGACTCGGGCCTCCTGCTGGGAACTTGACCCTTGTCAATTGAAACCCGTCCAATATACGGTGGGCTATACAGTACTTTGACTCGGGTAACGTCACCCCCTGTCCTAAACCCCACCTCTTACGAAGAGTAGTTATTGGTACATAGGTAGACTGCACGATACTCCTATACTGCGTCATTGCATGGTCATATGTATAAGTGATCTTAACCTTATGTTACCAAGAGGGTATTTCAAGTTGAACAAATTAAGAACATAAGAATGAAGGAGACTGCAAGAGACCATAAGGCCTACACTAGGCAGCTCCATATCCATCACCACCTGTCATCCCCGTCCATAAAGTTGTCTAACCGTTTCTTAAAAGAACTCATAGTTTCAGCGCTCACTATATAGTTACTAAATTGGACTGACTGCAGCCAGAACAAAATCCATAAAGGTGCCAAATTTGTCCTCATGGGCAGTAAAGTATTAAGTGGAGACGACGGGGAAACAGGGGACGGGAGAGAGGGGGAAGAGCGAGAGTTCAAGAACCCCGACGCAAAGACCTCAGAGTCTTAGACCAAGTCTAGGATGTTCTGGAAGTCATACAAGGCCCCTAAAGGTCAAAGGTACAAGGTACAGCCACAATACCTAATGTTCTGTGTCTTTTTCATAAAATACCCAAGAACAGATATTTTCGAATGCATAAAGAAAGTGATTTGAAAACAGAGACGATCTTGCACTACTTGGATATCTTGGGAGTGTTTGGTAATGGACTCAGGAGGACCTTTGGTGCTTAGGAGGTGAAATGTGGTCGAATAGATGGCCAGCTAGAGGGAGCATTGCTTATCTCTGATGGCCCGTGTGCGGACGCTTCGGCCTCATGAAATTGTTGACCCAGAAGATTTCGGCCCCTTTATACCACTTTTCAGTGATGTCGTATTTCAACTTATTTATCACGTTCTAATAAGATCATCTTCACTCAGTCAAGTATGTAATATGTTACAGGCGGCAGACAAATGAATCATAGTGGAAATTGGAAACCTGAGAGCAAAAGACCACGAGGCTAAGGCGACTTGTGACGTCCGTGTATATATATATATATATATATATATATATATATATATATATATATATATACATATCTGTTTGGAATTTACTTAACCCCTTAGTTACCTAAGGGGCATCAAAAAGCTGAATAAACACGTGTGGTATTAACCAGAATAAAACAGGTATTCATCATTACAGAAGAGGGTAGTATTTGGACTGTTCTTGGAATTAGATTTAGACTAAATCAGTAGAAAAAAAATAAACAAGCAATTACATAAATAGATTAATATAATTAATAATAGATAAATAGATAAATAAATAGATGAATGAATGAATGAGGGTAAGAATGAATGAATGAATGAATAGATGAATGAATTGATTAATTAATAAAAATGAAACAAACAAACAAAACATCGTCTTTGGTAACATATGTGACTGAGATCAAAGGCGAACTAGTACACATAAACCAAGTTAGCGAAAGGTTCTCTCAAAACAAAATTCCTTCCCAGCTAATGTTACTATACAACTTAGTTTGCATTTTAATTTATTTTTCTGTACTGAACCTGTCTTTACATAAAAGGGATTTGTGAACAAAATTCTATCAGGGTAACTGCAGGTGGAATTCAATTGTATGACTAGAATTACAACAATAATCGAGATATTTTTTCACGAAAGCGTCCGTACTATGTGGCTGAAATGGTAACACAAATTTTATAGTACAATAAAAATGTAGGATGTGTACGATGGAAAAACGGTTCAATTTAAGCCAAATCCGGCCCATAAAGTCGAGTATGTACAATTGCGGACACCCAACATAACCTATGGTGGATATGGACAGTTGCTCACTGGACAATTGATCATTGGACAGTTGCTCACTGGATAGCTGCTCACTGGACAACTGCTCACTGGGCAATTGCTCACCAAACAAATGACAGCTAGGACACTTGCTCACCAATAAAAAATACCAAGATAAAAAATGCGCAACTTTACACATCAAATTAATATATACAATGACTTATTATGGTATATCACTGGGCAATTGCTCACCAAACAAATGATAGCTAGGACACTTGCTCACCAATAAAAAATCCCAAGATAAAAAAAATGTGCAAATTTACACATCACATTGATATATACAATGACTAATTATGGTATATCACTATACAAATTTATCTTTCGTTGTTCATCATTTTTTCATATAGTAGATTTCTAATCGTATATCAGTAATACAGCGAAAGATGAATTTGTATAGACCTGATTTACCAAGTGTCTGATTGTACAGTGAGCCACATAAATAACTCGTAGGTACAAGATTGTACACTATAAATCAAGTGATTTGTGGACTGTTCACTGACTGGGAGCTTATTCTTGTTCTAATCAAAACATAACATTATGAACAAGGTTGTGTGCTTTTTGCCAGCATAATAACAGATCAATTATCTTATGTTACGTCATTGATGTGGCCAGCTGTACATAAGCAAGAACAAAATATAAAAAAAACAGAACCGTATACCTTTCATAAAGACAAGGCTTTGCATGTATGCTTTGAGTTATATGTATACATATAAAGTAACGCTGTAGATTGAGTTTTGTAAAAGGAGAGGTCTAAAACCTAAAGCTGAAGATAGCTCAAGGCTACTGGGCCGGGGATAAAGGAAGTCCATACATTAAAGAGGATCTTTAATAGATTGTAATTGTATCTGTCAATTTTGAATAATTTTATTGTGCCGAACGTTGAGCTCTGAACAAATTGGTTCTCGATCGGTCAAGAGGCCACCCCGACAGACACACTCACGCACGCACACACACACACACACACACACACACACACACACACACACACACACACACACACACACTCTCTCTCTCTCTCCTCTCTCTCTCTCTCTCTCTTTCCCTTATTCACTCACCCTATCGACCCATAGGCTCTCGACCCTTAACTGAATAGAGAGGCCTATTATTATCTATAAGAAAGTTCTACAAAGAACGTCAGGATACAGAACTTTCGTAAGAGCCTATCACTCCCTAATACATAATGATTTGATGGCAGTAATATCTAATATCACATATGGGGACCGCTCAGGGATTCACGTAAAATGGGGTGGGAGAAGCCACCACAAGCACTTGCCCTCGGACACATACACAACAGGAATAGAAAATAAATAAAGGCTGATAAGCCATTGGGCTGAGAAAGAGAGAGGACAGGAGAAAGGAGGAGGAAGAGGAGGCAGGATAGTGAAGGTGGAGGTACTGTAGCGAATGCTGCCCGGCAATGGGAATGGGAGGTGGAGGTGGAGGTGGAGAGGTGGTGGGGTTGCGGAGAAGTTGGTCAGGGGTTATTTGTCCCTCATCAAGGCTTGGAACGGGATAGACGTGTTCAGACTCTCTTGTGGATATTCCATGAGGACTTGCATTAGAGTTCTCTTCTGGAAAGGGACGCGGCAATAAAGGAACACCAAACGAGGCTATTGTTGGTTGACCACGCTGATGAAATGACACGCTTCCAAGACTTTACTCCTTGCAACAGTCAGTTGCATTCAGTACCTGGGAAGTCAATCCTCGACATTAAAGAAATTTTAGTATTGATACACGAAAGCCTGGATAAATTCCTCCGAGAAAAAAATGGCGTAAGTCAGAACAGTCCTTTAGTGGGACATTATATGATTAAAGATAACTTTATGGGTGGGGATGATAAGAGGTGACGGACATGGTGTTATGGTCTCTTGCTGTCCCTTTCATTCTTATGTTCTTATGGTGAGAAGAAGCACGAGGTCATGCGTGACGTGAGCAACCTGGGTTCACCCAAGGTTGACCTCATTTGACCTGACGAAGAAACCTTGTGTAACGCCCACAGCAGACGACAGCAATTGAGGGTTGGGGCACATTGGTCTTGTCTAGGAGACAAGGGTGAAGGAAGCCCATAGTTGTTTTTCTTGATGTTTTAATTCCTTAAACCTAACACCACTGCGTTTGACGTACATTCAAACTGAGACCAAAAGAGATGGGGTCAAAGCATGACCCAGTATCAACAGGAAGTAGGTTACCCAATTGTAAAAGAGTGCCGGAAGGATGGGAGAGTTATAAGTCCTTGGAAGGACCTTGAGGGGTTGGGTTGGGCGAACTAAATGTGTGCGGACTCTAAATGAAAATCCTGGGACCTAGAACTTCTTATACCTTCGACCGGAACTATGTTTCTATCTAAGATTAAGAAAGACAGATTCCCGGATGAGTCTGACGTCACGATCTCCTGGAGATGGATGCGATGACTCACTCACGCCGACGGCAGTCCCCACGGTCTCTCTGAGCAAGCTTCCATGCAGCCACCCTTCCTTCCCGCGACAAACAACTCTCGACAGGTTTGATAAACTTGCCTGATGAATTCTGTAGGCCTCCCCTTCGTCTCCTCCATTAAGGAGACAACCTTGTGAGGGAAAACGATGATTATAGTTCCCGAAATGAGGAAACAACAAGGCCACATCAAAACTCAAATTTGAGTTGGGTTTACGTGAATTTTTCTAACAAATAATTCACTTGAATATTTCCTGTAAAAACCTTACCATTGAGAGGTAGTGATGTAATTGTTGTGAGATGGATGTCCCGCCAATGCTTCACCAGACAGAAATCATGTAGGCCCTTTAGATGATTTTATGTATATATGCATTTATCACCAGGCACGCACACGCACACACACACATACACACACACACACACACACACACACGCACACACACACACACACCTACGCCCACTGGGCTCTTTGACGTGGGCGTGATGCATGCGACATGGTGAAAGGAGGTAGAAGAGAAACGGAGAATGATGCAAAAAATAAAAGTCGATGAAAATGGAACTAAATGAAAGGAAAAGGAGAAGAAAAATATGTATATTTTTTTTACTTACGTTTGAGCCATACCATTACAAGCATTCGGGTAGAAAAGTAAATGGGGAGAGTAGAGGAGTCAAGCGAGGGAAACGGGAGGGAAACAAAAACAGTGAAGTTGAGAAAAAAATAAGACAATAAATGGAGAATGGAGATGGCACAGAAAGAGAGAGGAGAGGGAGAGAAAGATAGGAGAGGGAGAGAGAGAGAGAAGGGGGAGTCGAAAAAGAGTAGAAAGAAGAGACGTAACCAGGGATGGAAATAGAATAAAATATCAAATAGAAAACTAAAGATGCACGTAATGAAGGAGGATGATTAGCCGGAGAAGGAGGGGTGGAAAAGAAGGGATTAGTAAATGTGGAATGAAAGTAGGTTTATAAACAAATAAAAAAAAATAAAACGATAAAGTAGATACGATATAATTAGAAATAGAATTTTATGGAACAGGAAAAGAAGAGAGAAATATAAGAATCAAGAAAGAGTTCTGTAGGAAAGGGAGGACATGGAAAAGGAAAAGGTAAAAAAAAAAGGAAAATTGAGATTCACCCTCCCACTCCCTCACGGAGGAAAGTGAGAAACTTCTGGTAGGACAAAGCCCTGTCAGTTACGACAAGCCGCTGTTATTTTTTTTTTCTTTTCTTAGGCCGTCGTTGGGTTACCTCCCCTCCTGGCCAGCGCTGTCAGTAGAAGTAAAATGTGAAGAGAGAGAAGAATTGAAGGAGGGATACGAAAAGGGAGATGAAAAGTGGGGAAGGGATTGAAGAAAAGGGGAAGGGTGAAGAAGGGAGTATAATGGAAACAAATAGAGTTTAGTAAAGAGGGGTAGGGGAAACTTAAGAGAGAAAGGGAGATGACAAAGCGAAAAGAAGTGAAATGAGGGGAAGAGAGTAAAGAGGAGAGAGGGGAGTATGATGAGGAGGGTTAGAGAGAGGGATAGACAATAAAGAGGAATGAGAGAAGGATAAGTGGAATACAAAATAACAGATGGAGGGAAGTGAGTGATAGAGAGATGGAAGGCCAGAAGAGTTTAGGTGAAGTAAGGGGGCAGGCGAAGGAAGGGGAGGGTAGTAGAATGTAATGGAAGGAAGGACGGAAGGAGGAAGGGGAATGGTGGAAGGGTAAGGAAGAAGCGGACTCGGATGCAATTACGTCAATCAGAGACACAACCATAACAACTTGGAATTAAGTAAATCACAACTACAATTTGGCTTCGCCGTCGCTCCAAGACATTGCGGCCCACCCCACCACCACCCCGCCCACCGTAACCCGGCTACAGAAGTGACGGGGTGGGGGCGTGAGTAGATAGAGACGGCACTGTAGGTGCAGCTATTCTGTAGGAATTATTTAGTCATAGAGTAGAGCTCAGCAAAGGCCGAAGTGAAAGATAATTGTTATTACAACTACAGTTGGGCTCTCGCCCTCTTGCCTCAGGTTGAGTGGATGTTGTCCGGAAACTAGTTACATGTGTTGTTGTTCTTGTTGTTGTTGTTGTTTTTGTAGGAAGTTATACACGGCACCATATGGACTTTACCTTTGTGGAGTGATTTTAGCTACTGTTGGGCAAGGTTTGCTCTTCCTGGAGCCATTTGATGTTATTGTTGTTGTATTAACTTGGTTGTTATTGTAATTTATACAACAAGGAGCTATAATGATTCCCCTGGACTACTTGTGATGTTCCTTGTAGGGATTGTTGGAGAAGTTAGTTGGAATCTTTTGATGACGTTTTATGTAGTATTATCCACTTAATGTTGGTACATAATTGCTGCAGGTGTCATAAACCTTTTTATTCCTTTGTCCTTTTGCCCTATGTTTGGTCTGTCGATTTTGTTCGGCTAGGAACTGAGGCTGTGATATAAAGATTTTTCTTTTCTAATAGCAAATTGTTCTTGATAACGGCGGGTGCTTTAATGCTGGCTAACTGTTTACGAAAGCTGGAAACTCGCAGGTCGAGAGAATTAAAGCGTCGCAACTTGCGGCGGAGGTCGAGGTGACGTCAGTTCGAACCCTGCTGCCAGCGAGTTGGTCCAAGGGCATGGTCCATTACATTTCACGCTGCAAAGTCCTCTGTAAGGGGCAGCGTCTTAGCCTTCTGATAGGAGAAATTCGCGACGTTAAATTGAATGAGTCAACTGTTTGCGATTACATTCATCCGAGTCGTTTGCATTCCTAAATTTATTTCCTAGTTTAAAGGTAGTTGAAGAGGCCTTTATTACCGTACAACAGTCCATAATGTCCCTGTGGTCGTAGCATTATTGGATTTTTTTTTTTTTTTCAAAAGACTGCTGTAGTTCAGGTCACTGTCACTATTGATGGACATTGGTTTCAGAAGCTTTGTGGACACTATGACTGTGTCCAGGATAATTTCCCTTTTACTCTTTCCATAGTCAAGGGATCTCAGAACTTCATGAAATCGTTGGTCATTGTCCAAAACTTTGGTTTTTAAGTACATCAAGGGAGGGACGGAGTGAAACGATTTGTTGCATGCTTTTAATGAGTGTTTTCAGTCCCCCTGTCTGTCTGTCAGTGGTTGCTGCCGTGGCGGTTTCGAACTCAGAAATAAATCGTGCAAATGGTTGTCATTCTGTTATGGTCCTCGTCGCCGATGCTTTGGTTCATGTCGTTATTCTATTTTTTCATCTTCCTTTTTTGTTTTCGTGGTTAGAATACTAGGAGTGTCGTAATTGATATTGTCATTATTAGCATTATCGTCGTCGTCATCATCATCATTGTTGTCACCACTAGTAACATCAACACCAAGACATCGTCGCCACTACTACCGCCACCGCAATCACCACATCCATCACCACCACCACTATCATCGTCTTCATCACTGACATCATGATATTGATAGTATCACCATTTCATAGATATTATCAATAGCATTATCACCTATAAAAATCACCACTTCAAAGTGGCTAAAAGTATCAAAGTATCTACAGTTCCACATGTCAGCTTTGTCAGTACAAAGAACATGTTGTCAATATGTGATAGAATATTGTCAATAAGTGGTAGAATATTGTAAATACGTAACGCAATGTTGATATTCCGATATTTGGGACACATGCTACCGAACCTGGGGAACATCTAATTAATATTGCCACCACAAAGTGTGAGTTTATTTTTTTTTTCAGTGGAATAAAAACGCTGGGCCTGTTCTGTAATTAGTGATTACTGAGAATGTGGTACGTCAACAAAATGAACGGTAATGATACGTATATGAGGCTGATTTAACGTTTCATTAAGGCAGATTGTGGAGCCAAAATTTCGAGTTTAGTTCTTCATGAAAAATCCAAAACATAGTTCGAATTTGCTTGTTATGGGGGGACGGGCTGTATGTGGACCAGGCCTTGCAACATGAAAGTAAATTTGCTACGTTCGTTGTTGTTGTTACTGTTATTGTCGTTCTCATCGTTGTTATTATCGCCATTATCATTATCATCGTTGTCATTTTCACCGTCGTCATTATCACCATCATCATAATCATCATCGCGGTCATTGTTGCCATTTCTTCGCCTGAATGTTTACCACACAAATTACTGGAGTGGATTAGGTTACGTTAGGTCAAATTTGATTAGTTTAGGTCAAGTCAGGTCACGTTAGGCTAGGTTGAGTAATGTAAACATTTTGGAAGTAAATCTGTCTCTGTCATGTTATTAACGGAAGTTAGTATTGAAAAACACTCCTTTCCTTGTGTGCAGTATATATCTAAAAACAATTTTCATACTCCTGTTATTAAGACCTAAAGGTCATGTATAAGCGAGAATACGGAACGGCACTGGACCACGACACACTGTGTCAGCTGGTATGGACCCTATGTTCATAGAAATACGATCGTTATTTAGGAAACTGTGCAGTTTCGGGTCCCACATTTTGGTTTAAGCATACGGGAGTTTGTACACGGAATCTGTGTTTGCGAAGGGAAGCGAGGCTTAGAAGTCACCTCACAGTGTTCGGGTTCGAAAACAAAGAACGACATGACGTCATATCGGCTCTGACGACATCTTCGACAAATATGGACAACCTGTGTATTATTTTGGTTCTTAAGATCTGACTTACGAAAGCTTATTCTCCTATGATTTGACTTTATCCCTTCAGTTGAATATAACTGTCTTATGAATAGGGGAATTATTATCTGCCCCCTTGAACATGGTGTTATGCTTTATTGATTTCCTTAAGGCAAACGACAGTAGAGATTTCATTCATGAGGAGAGCAAGGCAAATCCAGTTTAACAACTTTTGCTGTAATTTGCAACTTTTTTATTTTATTCTGGTTCCCGCCAGGCAATTTTATTTATCTGAAGATGTTCAAAATTTGTTTTAAAGCCAACACAATTCCTGACTCGTATCCAAAAGGTCCGGGTACGAATCCAGTGACCATCGATATCCGTGGAGTTTCGATCAATGGAGGGTTCGGGCCACAACTATCACTCTCTCAGCATAACACCACTCTTAGGATCATAAGTCTTACGTCCATTAACCCAACAACCACAACCGTTCTCATGTTACAATCATCACTCTCAAGACGAAGAATCACTCTCATGATTACAACTACCACTACCCTCACGATACAGTCATTATTTTGGAGACAACGAACCATGCTCATTGCTACAACTACCATTCTCATGAGTACAACTACCGCAACCACTAATCTCGTGAAGACGACGACCACAACCGCCACACTCTGGAAACGAACGGGAGGCGACCTCGACCAGACTGTACTTCGGCGCCTTCGTCGGGTGAACAGCAGCTGCTGTTGGAGGGGGAACAAGACGGTGACGCGACCTCGGGGGGTAATGGTTCTTGGTTGCGTCATTTAGAAGTTCCGGTAGAGTTGGCCCCGTATTATGGTCTGGCTGGGGGCGACGGGGAGGCTCCCGGAGCCTTATTGGATTTCCGGATGCATTCGCCACCGTTCCGGAATGCATCGGACAGAAGAGGAGGAGGAGGAGGAGAAGAAGGAGGAGGTGGAGATGTAGGAAAAGGAGGAGGAGAAGGAGGAGGAGGAGTGGAGGTGGAGGAGATGGAGGAGAAGGTGATAGAGGAGGAAGTGGTGAAGGAGGAGGTGGAAGAGTGATGGAGGAGGAGGAAGTGGTAATAGCGGTAGTAGTGATTGTAGTAGTTGTG
>NC_134803.1:33890535-33898035 GCF_046742065.1 Oratosquilla oratoria
GAAGACGCCAAAAGAGGCGATATATAGACCTTTACTAGTGAGAGTCTGACTTATAATACTTAAGACTGAAAGAAACAGATACGGAATGTTCAAGACCGAGAAAGGTCGAACTGGGTCATTGGCGACCTCGTATACGTCTATCTAAAGTAGGTAGGTCTCAAGAAAGGTCGTGTTATAATACTACCGGTAGCTATTGGTGAAGCTTCTGGTTCAAGACCCTCCCAGAAGATCTGCAAGAGAAGAAGGCCTGACGGTTTGGACCTTGGGAGGAACGGTTGAAGTGTTTTTGTTTGTGGCTTCAAAGTGTTTTTTGAGGTGTTTGTGTTCCCGTGAAGGGACGTAGATGTCAGCGAAGTGCTTTTAGTGTTTTTACTCTTACCGACAGCGTTATTGTTTTATTAAGAGATTTCCACCTGGATGCTCACTTAAACCTCACTCAATGAAATCTATTCAGTGGACTGAAAAATATTTCCACAAATTAAAAACATGTGCGTATATACATTTATGTATCTACTTACACATGTTGAAAAAATGTATACATGCACATACACATATGTGTATGATATATGTCATTGGGTATGTTTAGGACTGGTGTGTGTATATATAAATATATATATATATATATACAGTACATGTACACAAACATATACATACATGTATGAAATCAATATGTTTGTATATCTGTATGCATGCAAGTTCATGTTCCCTGAAAATATAGTGTTTCTTTTGATAATGAAACTTTGAACTGAGTCAAATGAATATGTACACACACACACACACACACACGCACACACACACACGCACACACACACGCACGCACACACGCACACACATACACACCGATATATATGTATGTGTGTGTGCGCGTTTGTGTATGTATGTATTTATGTTTCTTTGAATCAGACTGTGTAGACCGTCACAGGTGCCTGAACGGCCGGTAGACCAGGAACAATGGGTCGCCGGGATTCTTGGTCAGGAGAGAGGATGGGCCACGCCGCTGCAGGAGACACAAAGGGCTCTGCCGCGCGAGATGTGATCCTACTGCCCGACATCGGAAGCCAATACAAGCATGACGCACACGAACACAGTTTCGCATACGACAAGGGAATCTAGAGACGAGTAGGAGGTGGAAGAGGAAGAGGAGGAAGTGGACGAGGAAGAGGAGGAGGAGAAGGAGGAGGAGGATTGAATCCTCTCTGACCCCGCTGGGAGATTATAAATGGCGAAATGCTCCAGCCTGTTTCAAGGTACGATTAATGACTATCGCGAACTAGCCCATGATCCGAAATTCGTTTTAAGAGAATTGAATCCTATTCGGCCCGTTATAACCATTTTGGTTCACTTTTTTATCCACACTTTTGATCCAGCGGCCTCCTGCATAAACGAAGTGAATAGATGGCCTTGATTGGGGTACGACTGAATAAATGGCATGTATAAACGATGGAATTCTTTATCCTGTATAAACACCTTGAGACGAACTCAGTGTAGTTTCACCTGTGGCTTTATATAATCCTCCTGTAATTGGGCTTTTTATACGTTTATGCTTACAGGACAATGTATATAAAAATGAGGAACACCTATGTACGTATATGTAACATTTTAAACATTTTCATGTAGCCGTGTATATATAGAAAGAATTGCTTGGTTACTAGACTATTATATACTTTTAAGTAACTAGTCAAGAGGAGACCATCTGCTGTGATGAAGTGTGGTGAGAGCAGAAGGATGGAGAAAATGATGATGACAGGGTGAGCATTGTCGGCATCACGGCAGAAATGATGAGAAAAATAATGCGCACATTACAGTAAGTGGTGATGGTATCATTCCACGGACCACGTGCGATGATGATGATGATGATGATAGTGGTGTCATCGTCATCTCTGAGAAAGCGTTCTGATACACGCTGATGAAGAATGATTGCACGATAGTGAAGAAGATGATGATGATGGTGGTGACAACGGTAATGGTGATGTGATGATGGTGATGATGATGAGGAGGAAGAAGAGAAAGAAAAATGTCTGACTCAATTGTGTGTTTCTAGATCATTCTCTAGGTCATAATAGATCTAGTTATTCTACATATTCAAGGCACCACAGTCACTGACGTTATGATGAAGTAATGAAGATGATGATAATAATAATAATAGTAACATTTATAACTACAATAAATAATGAATAATAACAATAATAATAATAATAATAATATCGTGCAATTAGAGTAACTTGTGTACATATTGATTGGTTTTTTAAAAGATTATTATTATAGTTGTTTAATTGGGTGCCATATACATTGGACTTGTTAAATTTGCTTACCATACACAAACATTACGAATATACATATGATAGATTTTTTCTTTTTCTTTTTTCTACACTGTAAATGACTGAGAGTTCTTTGCATTTGTTTAGAAGTTCACCAGTTTTTGGTTTTCTTGGTTACAGATGTAGAACCGTGTTATGATAGTTGGTAACGGATTAATTATAATACCCATAATGATAATATTAATTATTATAGATGCATTTAACTTGAGTGGCATTTTTTAGAACACGCGTGTATAGACGAAACACACCTACAGTACACCCACAATACACCCACAGAAACACACATGCACACACGAACGTACACATATGCAGTCACACATACACATGCACTCACTCACATACATGTATTCACTCATACACACACACACACACATTAACACACATATATTAACACACACACACACATACACATTAACACACACACACATACACACACACACATTTGCATTGTATTGCATGGTTTCTGTGCAAACATTTACATACATAAGCTTCAACCAATTCTAAGTGTGTCTTGGCAACACAGTTTAATACACTACACTATTTCTTACGTGTTTTCTGTGATAAGGGCGAAGAGGAGGTGGTCAAGTGACATGCACGGTGCATTATGGCTAACAATCAAGGTTATCTTATTGGTTTAAATGCCAGGGATTATCAGGGTTAAGGGTAAACGAGTTTAAGATTCGAAAACCGCGTACTCGGAACGGGGAGGGAAAGAACAAAGAAAATGTGCATTATAGTTGGGAAAATGTGAATGAAGAATTATGAAAACTGACGATGTGTTTTGAAAATAGTCATATAATGTTTCTAAATGAACGTAATGGTGTCATTAGGAAAGACGGATTACGAGAAATGTGTTAGCCATATGATCCCCAAGTCACGTGACCGCAGTCCTTGCTGCCCCAATGAGGTGGGCCTGTAGTTCTGACGTAGCTAAAGAAGAAAAATTAAGATGATAAAGATAAACAACACGAAACGGTGATGACGTCATGGCAGCAACAGCTGGCGTCGTCTCCCGTTTTCTATTGCAGGTGAAAGAAAACGAATTCAAACAACCCCTTTTTCCAGTGCGTCTGGATTCCCGTGCTTTGTGAATATCTGTGTTTGTCATAATATAAAATGTAATTGTTGATTTTAATTATAATCTTTGTATGCAGGGTTTTTCGATTTTTGCACGTGGGGTGTTTTCAAACTTGTACAGAAAATGCAGTGTGGATGACTCTGAATTCATTCTTTTTGTAAAGTATATATATATATATATATATATATATATATATATATATATATATATATATATATATATATAAATATATATATATATCGAGTATTTCTTGTAATTTTGCTGGAAAATTTCAGGGGGGCATCTTTGTAAACAATAAAGAGGAAACAGTGTATGGTTAGAGAGAAAAAGATAAATCCTTGTTCATAGGTTGCACCCTGGCCTAACCCAAGTTGTTCACCTGTAGAGCTGTTTCCAGCTGCAGCCTAACTGTGCTTCCCCAGCTGTTCCTGCTATTCTACCTAGTGTTGCTTTTTCCAGCAGTGGAAAATGTTTTTTCCCCTGAAAGGTAGGCACAGTTCTGTACAAAAAAGGAAAATGTAACGCTGGTAGTGCTACAACTCGGCTACGAACGTGCACAAGTGTGTGTACACACACACACACACACACACACACACACACACACACACACACACACACACACACACACACACACACACACACAAACTACCATTACATCCCTATTTCCATTGGGTCACACGAAGTTGCTAATGGCAAATCCTGGACATGTGTATTAACATATGAAATTGCATGAAAATGAACGCACAGAAATGAACCTATACGTACGATTCAACAATCAAATCGCGCAAACAATCTTATCGTGTGCCCATGAATTCACATACATACGTGCAGGCACGCACACACACACACACACACACACACACACACACACACACACACACACACACACACACACACACACAATTATATATATATATATATATATAATAATATATATATATATATATATATAATGTGTGTGTATATCTTGTGCGTTCGTACCAATTCATCACCTATTAGAAAAAATGCTGCTAACTAGTAGAACACACACAAATCTACCTGACCATCTACTACCTTCATCTACCCCAGCAATCTGTTTACCATCTGCCTGCCTACCCACCTACATACTCACCTGCCTGTCTACAGCTTATATATACCTGCTTATCATCTTGTCCTTTGATACACCTGCTCCTCATCTACCTGTCTACCAGTTGATCTACAGAGGGATGCTTGTGCGTTACCTTGTTATGTAAACCCCTGATTTTACGTAGGTTTGATCTACACACTGCCTTCTGTATATATGAAATGGTATTTTTAATGCTTTTACATCAGGAGCCTTTGGAATTGAAATGGCCGAAGTGATGATAATGATATGATGGTGGTGAATTGATGATGTTGATAATGATTATAAGGGTAATGATAAATGTGATGATAAGGAAAATGGAATGGAGCAACGATAATAAAAGATGATTGTGACGATGATGGTGATGATTATGGTGGTGGTGGTGAAGACGATAATGATGATGATGATGATGACGGTGATGATTGATGACATTAGGAATTACGGCACTGAAAGGCATGAAGACAGACTAGGAGTGATGATGAATAGCTAATGGTGATGATGATGATGATAATGATGAGCAGTAAGGCTGGACCAATGACGACATGGAGTCGTCAGAAACAAATCACAATGATGTCACGTTAGCGCGGTTGTTGAACATAATGTTTGGCTTCAGATACGTTCAGTATTTCCTTATGACCACTCAACATCCCCCAACCTCACCCCATCTCCCCCAAGAACCCCCATCCTCATCCCATCTCCCCATCTTCCCCCAACCTCACCCCATCTCCCCCAATAAGCCCCAACTTCCCCCAATCTCACCATATCTCCCCCAACTTACTCCAACTTCACCTCCATCTCCCCCAACTTCCTCCAACTTCACCTCCATCTCCCCCAAGAACCCCCAATTTCTCCCAACCTCACTCCATCTCCCCCAATTTTCCCCAACCTCACCCCATCTCCCCCAACATCCCCCAACCTCACCCAGACCCCTTCACCTCCGTATCTGTAGAGCATTTCTTTCATCTCACTTCCTTTCCAATGAGCAATTTTCATATCTATCTTGATACCTTTTCATCATCTTATATTCTCTTATGCATTTCTTTTTCTCATTTCTCAATCATGGAACTAGAATTGCGAAGGTGATACTATTGCTTCAAGAGCGTCAGTTATTTTTGTTTTACCTGGTTTTAACTGTCTGATAGTAGTTCTTTTTGCGCACGAAAAGGAAGCGACGAATGCACCATCAGGACTCATAACTCAGCTCGGGTCCCTTCCCTTCTTTCCAGTACACAAAAATTATGGATTTAAAAAACAGGATATGCATTCGTCCACGTTCAAGTTACAATAAAGAATAAGTTCTTCATGCTAACGCTGGATGTTCTTCAGATGTAAAAAGCTTGAAGTAATTCAAATGGACTATCGCAAAAAATAATATAAGAAAATGAAATATATGGGTAAATAGATAAATAAATAAATACATAAATTAGGATCCGATTTTGTCCTGAGTTCATGACTCGGCAGAAATTATTTACTTTATCATTAACTGAAATAAAACCCATAAACTACGTTAATCTATCGAAAGAGTGAAGGACATTGTTGACCATTTTATCCAACCACTATGGTGGTTGTTTTCCTTAACCGAATAAAATCACATGGCAACAATTTAATAAATACTAAAATGAAACATACAAAAGCTTAAGCGAAATATATTACGTTTTATGACCGCGAGTCCTCTAGAACGATTTAATAGCCGAGACTCCCGTGTATAGTGTTAGTTAAAAAAATAAATAAAAAACGTTTCCCAAATATTCATCGGCAGTAGATTAACGAACCCAAGGTAATTGATTTCTATAATTGATTCTTTTTCCCCCTGCGGCGAGGACGTGGTGGCCGCTGAAATCAATGTTTGAATTGGGAAATCAATTTGCCCAAAGGTCGCATGCAATGCCATGCAATTAAAGAACTCACTTTTCACAAACGACCTTGAAGTTTAGGACACTTTTCTTCTTACTTATGTTGATGTGGCTACCTTATACTTCCCAATAAATTCCCTGATATTAGGAAACCCGTTATTCATCAAACGTAATTTGTTTTAGGCTGTGTGTGTCTGCTTGCGTATGTGCGTAAGCGTGCCTTGGTGTGCATGGTTGTGCCTGTACGTGTGCGTACGTTATGTATGTTTTCCTTGCGTGTGTGTGTGTGTGTGTGTGTATGTGTGTGTGTGTTTGTGTATGTGAGTGTGTGTTTGTGTATGTGAGTGTGTGTATATGTATGTGTGTGTGTGTGTGTGCGCGCGCACGCACGTTTCCTTTGCCCATCAATACCTACTTAAGTAAAGCTCTGACCTTTTCACATCCAATACCTTCCCCTGATTCCACTTACCACAATTGCTATCCTTATAGCTCTCCCACTTCCCTACCCTCTTTTGTCTTCCCTTTGACCCATTTCCCCAAGCCTTCCTACTTCCCTGTGTCTTTTCCACAGCCTTACACAACTCCCATTTCCCTACACTCCTCATCTTCTTACAGTCTTCCCATTTCCTCACAACCTTCACACTCCCTCACAACCCTTTCACGTATCTACAGTCCTCCTACTTGTCCCACTTGTCACTTGTCCTTAACTTCCCCACCTTCCCCACAGCCCTCCCACTTCTCTACAGTCCTCCCACACCCGTCCCACTTCCATATCCCTTCACCACATCCTTGCACCAATTCCTTTTCCTTTCACCACTTCCACCTCCCTTCGACTACTCTCCAAGTAGCAATATTCCTTCCCCCCTTCCCCTTCCTCCCCCCTCCCTTGTCCCCCATTAAGCCCTTCTTGCCTGGAGATGGAAGTAAGGAACCCGCGGTTGAACTGAGGCTGAAGCAACGTGGCTGAGCCAAGAGACGAGACAGACAGACTGCCCTTGTGTCTATGTGTGTGATTCCTAAGACATATCTACGTTATGTTGTGCCTACTGATTTTCACTGGGGTGTCTTTATAGTATGTCTCTTATAATAATAATTAATAATAATAATAACATTAATAATAACATTAATAATAATAATGAATACTATCCG
>NC_134803.1:33918035-33920535 GCF_046742065.1 Oratosquilla oratoria
TATAAATTATTAGGTAAATTTGAATGACATTAAGCATTAAATAAGAGTATAAATGAATTTTTCTTGGCGTCTATTCAATTCTGCCATGTGCATATACATACATACATATACATATATATATATATATATATATATATATATATATATACATATATATATATATATATATTTTTTTTTTTTCAACCACATTAACCTTTTACTTTTAAATCTATGTTATCATGAACGAGACTGACAATGCGCTCGTCGGAGACATATATATATATATATATATATATATATATATATATATATATATATATATATACATATATATATATATATACATATATATATACATATATATATATATACATATACATATATATATATATATATATATATAGAGAGAGAGAGAGAGAGAGAGAGATGGAAAGAGAGAGAGAGACAGAGACAGAGACAGAGAGAAGCAAAGTTAGACAAGCAGAGAGAAGTAGAGATAGACAAGCAGAGAGAGTTAGGGAGAGAGGGAAAAGCAGAAACAGGCAGGTAAACAAATATTCGGACAGATAGAAAAGCAAACAGGCAAATGGATAGGTAGGTAGAGATGCAAACAAACAAGTAGACAGAGAGACAGACTGTCTGATAGATAGGAAAAGAGATAGAGAGAGACAGACAGAGAGGCAGAGACAGACAGAGGGGGGCGTACATACTGGGGGAGTAAACTCGGTTGAAAGGGATGCGGACGGTGAGAGGAGGAGGGAAGAGAGGGAGGGAGGAAGAGAGGAGGGAGGAAGAGAGGGGGGTGGTAGGGGATGGGGGAGGGAGCTGCTTTACAATTTATCGAGGCCATCTTTTATTTCCTCACCCGTAGGCCCCGGAAATTAGACAATAAAATATGACGTGACAGGAGCCAACCAACCACCTCCTCCACTTCCTCCTCCTCCTCCTCCTCCTCCTCTACCTCCTCTTTTTTTTCACAAGTTTACTCTTACCCTTCGCCCTCCATCTTCTTGTACTTTCACGTTTCTTCTTCTTTTTTCTTCTCTTTTTTTTTCTTTTTTGTGTCTTTGTTTCTCTCTGTGTCACTCGACCTCTCCTTAGTTTTAGTTTTTTTTTAATTCATAAATCTTTCTGACATCTCTGCTTCTGTCCTGAGTCTCGTGATTTATTCCTTGCCCTGTTGCAGCCTTTACGCTACTTTCATCCTGTTGCCATTGTCAAAACCGCCTCTTCAGCGTATTATACATCTTTGCTCCCAACCCTATAAACTTCTTCTCTGTTCCTACCACAGGGATCAATGACGGGGTACTTGCACATGGTGGTCCTTTAAGATGGAGAGGGAAGCTGCCCATTCTTAAAAACCGTCAACCCACTGACCTTTGTGAGGAGGTTCAACCCTGAGGGGCTGACATTCGGTCTCTGGACTAGACCGAGGATCTCCCTCTATCTCTTCTTTATGCTATTTACACACTAGCGGTTCAATTACAATGTAAGTCAATGGAGTCGTTCACACACATGGACAGCAGACACCGGAAACTGTTCCCGCCTTCAGCAGTCCAAAGTTTCTCCCCAGGGAAATCTGTGGAGAGAACCGTTGCCAGAGACTGTGAGGTTGCGGGTGAAACCTGAGGCAACAACTTAACTGAATTGTATTGTTCCTGCCACAACGTACATAATATTCTCCATACCTCTGTCGCAACACCTACAGCTTTTTCTCTTCCTTTGTCGCAACCTCTACAGCCTCTTATACAACCTTGTCCCAATCCTTGTAACCTCTTTCTGCCACTGCAACAACCTGAACAACCTTTTATCTGCTATCGTCACAACCTCTGCAACCTTGACCTTGCCCCATGTCATAACAGCACCCCCGACAATTCTGAGCAGGACAATTCGCCGCAGGACAATTCTGCACAGGACAATTCCTCACCGACAATTCAACGCATGAAAATTCAGCGCAAGTAGAATTCAGAGGAATGGTTATTCAGCGCAAGGAAACAAATAAATATTAAACCAAAAGATTTATTAAAAAGAGCATACCAGAAATAAATTGTCATGCCCTGAATTGTCGGCGCTAAATTACCCTGCACGGAATACTTGGTTCGCGGTCACAATACATTCCACCCCTTTACCCCAGTCTAACCTACTGTTTTGTCTTTTATGACCCCACTGCGGCCAACACGGCATTCCCAGTTCACTCTCACCTTCAGCTCTCACGCGAGTGCCCAATACATTATGTGGCCTTCATGATCATCGTGCCTAATTGCCCTTTTTCTTCGTCATCTAACATACATAAAATCTGGAACGAAATCTTCATTACTTTCTACAAAACCCGAATCAAACCTTAAACATTATTTTACACAAGAACATATGAACAAATAAATTATATACATATATATATATGTATGTATGTATATATATATATATAATATATATTATATATATATATATATATATATATATATATATATATATGTATGTATGTATATATATACCCATCTGGGATATTAGCTGCATGATATTG
>NC_134803.1:33925535-33935535 GCF_046742065.1 Oratosquilla oratoria
GTTTAACGAACAATGTCCTTGGTCCAGGTCGCTTGTGATAGGATCTCACCCACTGTCAACTGGACCTCCGTCATGAGTAGCGACGCTCTAAACCAGCGAGGATCCATGAGTAACATGCCTACTCATTAAGTAAACAATCTTGAATTAAGATTGGATGTGTTTCTTTCTCTAATCCCTTTATCGTACTCAGCTAACTCTGACTATGAATCCAACGTTAGTGTGTGATATGAATGTGCCATTGTCCATAAACCGTGGCTATAACTTTACTATCACCTCTCAACGTTGAATACGACATTTTTCACTCTCTAAACTGGCAGCATATCACCTCTCAACGTTGACTACGACATTTTTCACTCTCTAAACTGGCAGCATATCGTTGTTAACATTTTGAAACTAAAACAATTATGCAAGCCACGTCGAAGCTGATTTAAGTTTTTTTGATAAAGATTGAGAAGAACTGAAATGGGTTAAGATCTCTATCAGCCCTAAATCACGTACCATTACTGCATAAAACCGTCTGTCTTCTGACCTGCACAAAGATGTTTGTTGACCGATCAGTTTAGAGCGCCACTACTTGCGGCAGAAGTTGAGGTGACGGCAGTTCGAAACTTACCACCAGCAAGTTGGACCAAGACTATGATTCACTAAATTCTACAAAGTCTTATGTGAGGGGCACCTTCATAGCCTTCTGATAGGCGGAGTTCACGGCTTTAAACCGAATCATTATCACCATCATGATCTGCATGAAAGCTATTAAGGGTGTCGCCCTTGTAAAAGGAATAGCTTACATCGATGGTTCATAGTGAAAGATGAATGTGTAAACTAGAATAATGAAGAAACAAACAGAGACCTACGCCAGGAGACGCGTAGCTGCCGCCAAAGCCGTCACCTTCGCTTGGACTATTGGGCCAAGTCACTGTTGGTAATCGGAAAGGAGGAGTACGGGATTCGAACCCACGACTAAAAGAATGCGAAACCACCACGCTTCCTATTACACCACCAGAGTAATAAATAGATAAGTAAATAAATAAACAATTAAATAAACAAATAAATTAATAAACAGAATCATCAAGTGTTACTGCTCCTACTTTCTAACTAAACTATAGTATATAATATAAGAACTTGAGAGGAAAGGGTTGATTAATATGATATAACATACTGACTCTACTTTCCCTGAGGTAAATGGAAAAATTTAGCGCCAATTTTAATAAAATATATAAAGAGGAAATCCTCACGAAAGAATTAATTCCGCTTAGGCTTATCCTGAAAATCCAATCTAGATTTCCTTTGTTTTACTCTCCCACTCTGCCGCACTGGTTTCGAGCTCACTTTGCACGGACCCTGTTCCAATTCCAACGAATACCTGTGACTGCTACATATGGTAAAATACCACCAAAGCTAAGCGCCTCTTGGTGTAATTACCCTTTGTTCTATAGGCACGTTTTGCCTGCCACATCTAACGGTGGGTGACGCGCATCCTACCTGACATTGAATTTGGGTAATCGCGTTGGTAGGTTCGTTAAAATAATCAGCCTCGTACTTTCCTACTCGAGTAAAAAGAGCCCCATTAAAAAAAAAAAAAAAAAAAAAAAACGCATAGAGTTAGTGCTCTTGACTAGAGTTTCATGATCATTATTAAGCCATGAACGATCACCATGAAGCGATAATCGCATGTGGACAGAAAGTACCTTAACAAGGGAATTTTAATTACATGTACTTCACAAGCTGTCTTAGGTATAACCACTTCAAATTGTAAAGCTACATTTCATATAGCTTTAATATGTTTCAAATTTTTTCATTATTTTTCTGACAGTGCAAGAGCAAGCGTGTAAACTTTTCTTTGATATCATGAAATTTTTTTGTATACTTTATACATACATTTGTTTGGATCTGTGGACAAATATATGACTATATGTACATACACACACACACACACACACACACACACACACACACACACACACAAACACACACACACACACACACACATATATATATATATATATATATATATATATATATATGTATATATATATATATATATATATATATATATATATATATATGTGTGTGTGTGTGTGTGTGTGTGTGTGTGTGTGTGTGTGTGTGTGTGTGTGTGTGTATGTGCATATAGTCATATATTTGTCCACAGATCCAAACAAATGTATGTATAAAGTATACAAAAAAAAATTCATATCAAAGAAAAGTTTACACACACACACAGAGACACACACAGAGACACACACACACACATATATATATATATATATATGTATAAATCTATATATATATGTATATATATATATATATATATATATATATGTGTGTGTGTGTTTGTGTGTGTGTGTGTGTGTGTGTGTGTGTGTGTGTGTGTGTGTGTGTGTGTGTGTGTGCAGGAAAACCACAAAGGAAAATGATAAAATGGTGACCGAGCGCTTTCGTCTATTTAGACATCCTTAGGATACATGCACCCTGAATAGACGAAAGCGCTCGGTCATTATTTTATTATTTTCCTTGGTAGTTTCTCTGCATATTTAGAATCACGAGTTCATGTGATTTCTCATGCATGTATTATATATATATATATATATATATATTATATATATTATATATATATATACATATATATATATATATATATGCCGAAGACTTACAAGACCTAAGGCTTTATTTCATCAAACCTTTGGAATTATTCGAGAACCAGAATGCTCGTAACGATATCTATTTTCCGGTCTTCTAAAGAAATCTGATCTCCTATTAATTTGAAGCGAAAATAAGAACACACAAACAAGATATAGAAGATCTTTTGTTTAATGAATTGTAGGAAATCAATATATCCATCTCTCTTTTAAAGCAAGAAGCATGTGTATCATAGGATTCTGAAACCTCAATGTTTACATTTGTCATAGATATTCTGAAAACAGGGTGAAATGTGTTTTCAGTCTCGCATTAACTTCTACAACTATAAAATGTCAGACTAAATTCTGTAATAGAAATTATCATGAGCTTTAGTATAAGGAATATCTATGTTTTAGGATAAATATTACATCAGAAAATGGTTAAGAAATATATATTTTTAGGTAAAAATATTAGGTGAAATTTGAACAAGAAATTGAAAAATGAATCATATTTGATTTTCTTGATTATCTTAACTCAAATATCCCTGCATATAAATTACCTTATCACGTAAAAAAATAAATAAATAAGAAATAAAATAAAATAAAATAAAGTAATAAAACCCTTTGGCCATGATGATATATGTATTTATATTTGTTATTCCGCAGCCAGACTTCCTAGGAACTGAAATATCTCCAACAACGTATTTCAAGCACAGAGAGAGTGGGATTCTTGCGCGCTCAATATAAGATGAAAATCAACAAAACAAACCAAAAGTTAAAAACTTGTGCCCATGATAATATATGTATTCCTTATACATGTTATTCTGCATCCAGGCTTGGTTGGAACCGAAATATCTCTGACAACGCATTCCATCTCATACAGAGTGCATACGCAGAAAGAACTCTTGCCCACAAAAAATAAGAAGAAAATCAACAAAACAAGACAGGAGTAAAATCCTTTGCACATAATAATAATCTTATATGTGTTATTCTGCATCCGGGCTTACTAGGAACCGAAATGTCTCTGACAGCTTATTCCATCATAACTCATGGAGAGCAGAACTCTTGCACACTCGAAATAACAAGAAAATCAACAAAACAGACCAAGTTCCCAACTTTAACGAACTCTGTCACAGACCTTAAGCTCAGACCAACCTCGACCACCACCACCACCAACGCCGTCGCGGTCCTAACCAGACGAGCCCTAATCCCTTGACCATCTTTTCATCAAACACACAAAAGGTTTGATTAAAGAAGGGAAAAATAAAGTTAATTTCCGGCTTCCACCCGCTACCATCCATGTTGCCCACCCCTCCTTCCCGCCTTTCTGTGTTTATTCATTTTCCTTTCGTTGGTTTTCGCTCAACGCGGACAGCCAGTGACGCCAGCCGGCGGCCACGTCCCTCTGGGAAGAAGAAATGAACTCTGCTGGACAGGCGTGAAAAATCTAAATAATATATATATATGTATATATATATATATATATATATATATACATACATATATATATACATATATATGTGTATATATACATATATATTTACACATATATATATATATATATATGCATATGTGTTTGTTTGTTTGTTTGTGTGTGTGTGTGTGTGTGTGTGTGTGTGTGTGTGTGTGTGTGTGTGTGTGTGTGTGTGTGTGTGTCTAAAAGTTTGGCTGTCTGAACGTCTGTCAGGCTGTCCATCTGTTTGTCTGTCCGTAACTAAACTTTTGAAAACGTCATACACCCAGTATTGCATCAGTCGTTGGGATATTAAATAGTATTATAACAATAGTTTAATTTTTTCATTAATAAAAAGAATAAATGGAATAATAGACCTACTGAATTCTCTGGTAGTGGAAAACAGTCCAAATAATAATGGAAATATAATGATAACAGAATATAGATTATATCATATATTAGATGATAGATTAAATGATGGAGTTGCCGAGTATCACGTGGCGGTATGATCAAATTAGTTCGTCTCTTGGTAAGATGGAGTGAGACGAAATTATATATATATAGAAAAAAAGAAACGGAGACGAATGAAAAAAGGATTTAACATCTTCAAGACTATCGCGTCATGGGGACAGAAGAAATGCAGAGATTAATGAAAGGATTCATGTCCACATTTGGTCGTGTAATTTCCGTCATTTTCCTCCGGATTTTTCTTCGTCTTCCACAAAAACCAATCCCACGAGAGCGTGTGGAGTGTTCTAGATGTTCCTAATCCTGAAATAATCTGTAATACTGACCTAATGGTTCAACGAGTCGTCGTCTTCCGATTTTTTCATCCAACTCCTCCCATCAGAGGTCATCCCAGTAGACCAAACGTGTCTATCTTAATCTGTCTTCTTTCCCTATGTCCTCCTTCACTACACCTTTGGTCTCCCTCTTTCTACTGTCTGGTTGTTCCATTTTCCAGCATCTTCCTCCTACTTACTCTTCATCCCTTCTCTCTGCAGGCTCTCCATCCCTCCTCCTTATATTCCTAGACACCTAAGGCTTGTCTCTCTAGTTTTGTCCCCAGACAGACGTACGTGCTCTGTGTCTCTAATATACTCTAGTTTTTGGCTTGAAGTCCTACTCCTAAAGAGTTTGTAGTTCCCTAGGGGTTCATGGACTCCAGATGGAAAATCACTGGGTTTAAGTGAGCATAAATAATCTGTCTAGCTCAAGGTTTCTCCAAGTTCTTCGGTCCTAACACCGCCAATTCAAAGTCTAAGTTATCCTCTCTAAGTTTGCTTTCATACACGATCATTATTTTTCGAATTGATTTTCTTGATTTTTCAAGATCCCACCTAGATATCCCCAGGAGGGTTACTGAGACATCACTTGAGGAGCACCTGTTCTAGACTAAAAAATACTAAGTTCCATGTTAGCTGAAACACGCCCTGTGGTCTGCAAATATTGAACAGGGATATATCCATCTACATATGTGCTACAAATAGAGGCTCAATTGTTATCACGGATACGACCTGAAACTTAACTCTTGGCGTGTCTATAATGATGGCTTCAGTCATTCAAGGCCGTCTGTAATGATGGCTTCAGGCGTCTGAAGCGTGTGTGAATGCAGACGATACGCGTCACTCTGATCTGGGGCAAGGACAAAGACTGGCACGCGATGCTGGAGCGCATATGCCGTAACCTATTTCGTTCAATTACAGTACATGGGGTTCGTTTTGTTCAAGAATAAAACGCTATTGTGTTTACTGTACTTCACTCCTTCTAATTCAGGTGGTCTTTTTTCTGCCACAGGATTATTCCTTTCAGCTCTGTCACCCTCTCAGTAGATTTTGTAACAAAGGGAGAGAAATTTCCTTCCCTGTCCAAGTTGACATCCCTGAATTACATTTGATAAGCCATGATGATACATCTAATTTCGTCTGTTATCATCATTCTATATGAGTTATTACTAATTAACATTATATCATCTCTCCTATTGTATGACTTCCAAGAAAGACCAAATTGAATTAATCCAGGGTATCAATGTAATTAGCAAATCAATATCCAGGGCTGTCAATCAAACTCGCTTGGACAGGATAAGAATATTTAATCTTTATCACACCAGTATATCCTATAGCATACACCCCATAATATATATCCTCCTGAGCGAATAACGTCACCATAAATTGATATTATTCTATACCAATAGTTATGAAATAGGTTAGGATGATTTTTCTAAAATCCCAGATACGGAGTTTCATATCAATTTCCATGATAAAAACGTTGGATTATTATGAAAGAAATTAAGAATTTATACTTCAAATTCAAATTTAATAACTATAGAACTATCAAAAAAAATAATTATGGTACCGATTTACAGTCTGACCAAAGTTACCTTAAGAGGTTGCATTGTAGAGAAGACCAGTAATTTCTTCAACACGTGGCCACCTCACAGTGTTGTGTATGAAAAAATATATGAAATATTGTTTTTTGAGCCTCCAAATGTCAAATTGCCTTTGCGTCATATACTGAGAAATTAAATGACGAAGTAAAAGAAACTAAACCACTGTGCCAGCAAAAGTTATTAAGGGATTAGAATCTAATACGAGGTGTATACAAGGAAGCAAAGCTGACGATAATTACAATCCATACTTTTTGGTTTCACTCAACTATTAATCCCATCAGCCGATATAGTAACATTTGAACAAAATTTCATTAGCTTTACTGTTGTAATTTATAAAGATAAAATATTTCCTTTTATTTTCTCTAGAATTTTGTATTAAACAAAGAAAGACAAGGATGGTCCGCTGAAGCAAACTGCCCTGCCAACAAATCAAAAGACATTGTTTTCTTGAAGTAATGTACTGGAAGATCAAAACCATCAGGCTTTGCCGACCAATTGAGAATAAAACCATTTGCCCTGGGGTTCACATTATACCTTTTAGCGATGACCAAAACTAAATTTCACTAAAACCTCCCAAGAGTTCTTGAATATGAGATCATAGATGAGCCCATAGAAACTGAAATTAGTGACGTCTGTACAATGTCTCGAACTATCTAAAGGCTGCAAGAATACATATGCTTCTGCTTAGTTCTAGTTAGAGGACCTAAGATATTGAACCACCTTTTCACTGTTCACGTTTTGCACAGACAAAAACAAGATTTGCAAATCCATGAATAACACCAAGCTCAATAACGCTGTAATGTGGAAAGATAGATTTATCGTAAAGAACAACAATCTGAATATGAAGGAGTAGGAGTCACGTGTTTGCTGAATAAAATTGCTTAGTCAGTACAAAATATCCACAGTGTATAATCTCACTGCGGTAACCGAGATAGCCTTAGGAGTATATGAGGGGTTGTTTTTAAACTAAATAACCCAGGTATAAAAAAGGTTAACTGAGATTATCTCTAACTTCTTCCAGTAACGAGATGTTGCAAAGAGGATGAATAAGATGAAATGGCGACATCCGGTATAAAGAGAAAAATATATTTGGATGATGGAGAACATAAACACAGGGGAAGGCTCGGAACCCTAAACACTCTAACGTTTCGTTCGCGTAGAACTTCTTCAGAACGAAACGTTAGAGTGTTTAGGGTTCCGAACCTTCCCCTGTGTTTATGTTCTCCATCATCCAAATATTTTGTCTAAAATATTTATCAGAAAAATATATCTACTATGGAATGGGTTAATCGAAACTGGTTCTAGTAATGTCAAGTAAAAGATGCCTCCCGTTACAAAGGAAACTAATTTATATGTGCTACATTCCTTGAACTAACTAAGAGTTAACAAAGACATTAATAATATGGCTTGACAGCGGCCATGATACTCGTAGAGGGAACAGTGTGACGAGGTACGGAAAGGTCTGAGGGTACACAGAAAGCCAAACTAGCTTCCCTCTTCTTCCCATCTCCTCTTTTTTATCTAACCATTATATCTAATGGTAAGTGGAAATGGAAAATACACGTCATTCTTTTGAGGTAGTATTCGGACGCTCTAGAAATCTCTTCCTCAGATACTCGTCCATTTTCACGTTCCTCCGTTTCGGGTTTTTTGAGGGAAAAGTGACAAGACTTAGTCTGAAATGGGAGGTCTATGTTGTCTTGAATTTTAACACGTTATACGAGTCTATACACACTGTTGTTGTTTTGCACTGTAATTTACTAGCGCTTCTATCTTTATAGACAAAAGCGTTGGTATATAAAATTTCATATATCTTTTGTGGTTGCTGTATTTTTTTTATTTATCCTCAAATCTGTTTTTTATGTAGCATGGCCTAGAAAACGGAGCCATGAAGAACCATTATAACAATAAACACAATATTTCCCTTACCAATCAGAATTTTAGAAGTAAAAACGCTATTAAACAGAGTCACAGCCCCTCATCAACTCTTATTCCCTATTGCAAACTTTTAGGAACTGAATCAAAACCATCCATGAACATTCTAATAGCAGACTTACAGTGTCTCATGTCTCAAATACGTATAATACCTAACCACGCAACTCTTACTAGTTAATGTACATCAAATCAGGAACTTCACTACGTTAGTAAACTTGTGTAGTCGAGCAATCATTCGAGGTCAGCCAGTATATATACACTAAACACACAAGAACAAATCGTTCAGCCAGAAGACTGTTTCACGCGAAATCGAAGCGTTGCAAAGCACAGAAATACCTATACATCTACGTAAATTAGCCTGAAACATAGACAACCTTAATAAGAAACTAAACAATGCAGAAAATGCAGTCTCACTTAATCTCGTCGGAATATATAAATGCACACACACACACACACACACACCCACACCCACACACGCACACGCACCCACCCACCCACACCGATACCCACACCCACACACCCACACACAAACACATATATATATATATATATATATATATATATGCAATAAATACAGTAGGAACGTGTAATTATACGAAAGCGCTCTGCTTCGTTAGTTTACTTTTCCTAGTGGTTACTTACGCATATATATATATATATATATATATACATATACATATATGTATATATACATATACATATGTATATATACATATACATATATGTATATACATATGTATATATACATATACATATATGTATATATATATGTATATATATATATATATATATATATATGCATAAGTAACCACTAGGAAAAGTAAACTAACGAAGCAGAGCGCTTTCGTATAATTACATCTTCAGTGCAGATACAAAGAAGGAATTATAATTCCTTCTTTGTATCTGCACTGAAGATGTAATTATAAGAAAGCGCTCTGCTTCGTTAGTTTACTTTTCCTAGTGGTTAATTACGCATTTGTGAACACACGCTCCTAGTGTTTTTATTGCATATATATATATATATATATATATATATATATATATATATATATATATAAATATATATATATGTATATATATATGCATATATATGTATACATATATGTACTACGTGCGTATGTATGTATGTATGTATGTATGTATGTATGTATGTACGTATGTATGTATGTATGCATGTATGCATGTACGCATTTTTGTATATACATAGTATGTATACTCGTATGTACATACATATTATATATACATATTTTGAGAGGAGGACTTTTTGAATACAAGATTTGTTGAAAGCTGCAGCAGAGAAAAAATAGATAGATTTGATGAAGTTCTGAGTCGAAAAACTTTTCAAGCAACAAGATGAACTTTGATGAAACGTGAAAATACCTTTGATATCAACCATTGCACTTTGGTCAGAAATACTGAGAGGACTGCATAATATATAAACAATGTTCTCATTGGTACAGCCTTTATCCCTGAATATCTGTAATCTCACTCTCATCAGAAATATTTAGATAACTTCATACAAATTAAACAACGCTCTTACTGCTGTAGGCTTCACACACATACACTGAAATAATTCTAGTTTCGCTGCGCTGCGAGTCGTTACTC
>NC_134803.1:33940535-33943035 GCF_046742065.1 Oratosquilla oratoria
GCGCAGGATCTGCCTGGCTTTTAATAAGTTTTAATAATTTTGATACCCCCAGGTAATGTCATATTCGAGTCAGCTTGGCTTATACGATTATTGGATCAATTTAGTTAATGTGATGACTAGATTACCTCGGTTAATCAAATGATTAGATTAGTTTTCTAGATTGCAGATTTCGCCCTATTCGTTGGGGCAGCTAACTGTTTCAGCTCAGTTACAATGTTTAGTTTAGATTAACTAAATTAAAATGAAACACATATAAAGCATATCTGAAGCAACAATAAACTTCTAAATATCTACAATGGGTGTGGGGAGTTTCCTCTGTTAATTAAAATTACCTGGTGTTGGTTAACTAAAGAGGGTTAACTGATGTCTGTCAATGTCTCCCCTTAGATGAAGAAAATCGCCAAGTAAAAGACATATTAAGCATAAGACATTAACTTGATGCTGTAACGATAACATTTAGTAATAGGTAAGAAAAAGTTGTTTCCTTCGCTACTATGACATACATTCAGACGAATAAAATCACATGATAATAGCCATAATAAAAATGTGAAAACGTGAGATTATATATATATATATATATATATATATATATATATATATATATATATATATATATATATATGTATATTCTATATATTTCAATAGTTCTCACTAGGGTCACACGGTAGCCCAGTGGATACCGTGTCAAACTCATGAGAAAGCAGTCATGAGTTCGATTCCCATGACCCACTGCTGTCTATGTTGCATTGGTTCCCGATAGTCCTGGCCAAGCGGTGAGGCAACCCAACATCGGCCTTAAAAAAATAATGGCTTGCCGCAAATGACAGAGCTTTGCTCTACCAGAGGTTTTTCACTTCTCACTACGCGGGAATAATGATTGTTCATACATATATATGTGTATATATATATATATATATTATATATATATATATACATATATATTGTTGTATTTCACAAATGACACGTGAATATAATTTGTAGAAAAAAAAAACTGGTAGATAAGAAAAGTTGTTCGAACGTTTTCGTCTATTCGTATTCCCTTGATGATGTCTTATATAGACGAAAACGTTCGGACTACGTTTATTTACTAGTGCTTTTTCTGCAATATATATATATATATATATATATATATATACATATACATATATATATATATATATACATATATATATATTATATATATATATTTTTTTGTGTGTGAAACTGAGAAACAAA
Source organism: Oratosquilla oratoria (assembly GCF_046742065.1). Lineage (NCBI taxonomy): Eukaryota > Metazoa > Arthropoda > Malacostraca > Stomatopoda > Squillidae > Oratosquilla > Oratosquilla oratoria. Next base: position 33,941,751 of record NC_134803.1, read on the forward strand.
GCCCACAGAATATGAGCTTCTTTTTATGTAATGAAGGCCTAAAATAAGCCCAGTAAAACTAAACAATACATTCAACTGGAACAAATCAGGTTAGATGGTTATGCATTATACATCATCTAAATACAACATGAATTAGTGATGGGACGATACCAGAATCTGTAACGATTCCGGTAAAAGTCTCTGTACTGCTCTAAGATTACGATTACGACACGAGTCCGATTTCGACACTTGCAAAGATTATAATTTAGTTGGTCACACGGTGTTACATTAAGAAACGCCCAAATATACAGTTTATCCCACCCTCCCATGTCTTTCTATAGCCATGATATATTGTTCCTGATGTCTTTGAAAACCAGTGAGGTTCTGCAAAAACCACGGCACAGAGTTGAAAGGGTCAAAAGTCTCACGGGCCGCGCCTGAGGCGAGTAGAACAGTTCTTGGTTTGTGCTCTTGGCGCCGGCGCCGGTCTGTGACGCTTGAACGATAATTGACGGTAAACTCATCCCGGAGTTGTTGGCGTCAAGAACCCGTAACCACAGTCGAGTGATCCCTGGCGCCCAGCCATCAGCGGCAACCCTGATGATGGCGCCAAGCAATGGACCTCAGATCTCTGATAAGCCAACATTAGGCCCATGAACGAGAATCTTTTCAGAGGCCCACAGAACTCTGCAAACTCGCTTAACTCGGCAAACTCCGCAAGAAAATATGTTTTTTTTTTCTTTTTGTTTACTCATTACTATTTCTTATCAATCCTTCCATTCTCCTCTGTCTCTTCAGGTAGAAGTTTCCATTTAACTGAATAAAGTTAACTTGCATAATAAATAAAAAAAATCTAAAGATTTCACAAGGAATTGAAGATAAAAAGAGGTCAATTATGATCATTTTAGCATTATTTATCTGCGGGGGATCCAGCGGTTGACCATACTTTCCTACCATCAACCACAATAAGGTTTGTAAAGTGTACTACTGTGCCCGTAGAGTTCCCTCGTGCTCGTCTCCCTCACCCTCCTATCTGACCACACTTGCATCTTTCGCTACTGATAGGGTGTTACAAAGATAAAGTAACCTGGCAGAGGACATAATGATCTGTCTGCCAAGGCGATGAGCAGACCCCGTTAGTCTCTGGGTTGGAATCCGGATGAATGACGGATAAGACAAGAACGGATAGAATACGATAATTCAACGTAACTTGCTCAATTTCTAACCATTTCCTCTAACTGCTCTCTTCTTTGAATACCTCCTCCTATTCTCCCTGATACTTCCTGTTCTCACAAAAAAAAATCTC
>NC_134803.1:33948035-33958035 GCF_046742065.1 Oratosquilla oratoria
TTTTATCAATATCTTTGTCACACCTATGGTGATTTATTTATTTATTTATTTATTTATTTGTTTATTTTTTAAGGAACGTAGGTAGCGGGTTTATTTATTCTGTATATGATATGTTAATATTTTCCTCAGGTTTCAGTGCCTCAAACCTTGGCCTCCATATGCAATACAGCCGTCTGCACTTGTACGCAATGATTGTCGTACTGTTGTTTGAGTGAAGCAGCACTTTTGCTCAATTTTTTGCGTGATTTGTCACTTGCACCGTCATTTGTATGATTTGGCACTTCTGCACCGTCATTTGACACTTTTGCTCAGTCCTTGGTGTGGCATTTTCGCGCTGCTTTTGTGTGATTTGAGTCTTTTACACCCTGACAATAAGCCACAACGATAAAACATAACGACAAAGAATACATTTCGCTCAAGTTTATAGTCAAGGGAATTCTGAAACTTTGAGCTGTGTTACACTCAATCGTCTCCTCAGAAAGCGTATTCCATCATGATCGATGTGGCTGACAACATTGTTTCTACCTTTTTCTAAGTTAAATTAATTTCCTGATACCTTGAGACTTTTATTTCTCATCAGGTTAGTTTTTAGTGCGACAGCAATCTAAATTTTGACACTGTTAATTCCCCCTTAACATATCACACACAGGTACTCTTTTCTTTTTCTTTACAAAAAAAAAAAAAGTGGTTTACGTATGATTATTTCTTATCATTAGTGGTTTGACACTTTTTCGGATATATAGACGATTATCCATACCATTTCCATTATATATCCTACACATACTATGTGCATTCATGTCATAATCAGTCTTCCCTGAATAAATAGTTCCCTAATTTTAATATTTCAAATGGTCAATAGTCACCTGACTCCATTACCACATCAGCTGTCAATCGACTACTACCTTATTTACTCCAAGTGGACAAAAACTCACAAGACATGCGGAGCGTCGGTCGCGTAACCTGAGCTCTTCCCTTGTTCCTTTTTCTCACCTCACATTTTTGTATATATGTAATTTATATGTTTTCTACTATGTATTCATTCTGCTGGAGAGGATCACAGTTAGTGATCGAAATGTACAGAACTTTCGACATTAATGTCTTTTCGGACTGTGGGATAAAATTTTATTTTACTAATGTGCTACGACATTACTTTACTGTGTCTTAATGTAATTTAAGTCTCTACTGCCAAATCAACCAAATGTCACCAAGACGGGTTTTGCGCTGAAAAGGACCCGATTGTAACTTCTCCACCATTAGTAAGCGCAGACTCCATAACACTTCACCCCAGTGTGCAAGTACATAAGACTTTTAGGCCAATCTAAGGAATCACAATGCTACCCAGATCATGTAGGTGAATACAACACAACTTGGGCTAACTTCCAATACTTAACCGCCAACTTAGTTGACTTGTAACAAATTGCTGAAGTTTCGTAACAGAGGATTTAATATATTGCATCTGTAAAGTAGTTCTGCCACAACAGAAGCGTTTCTCAGGAGAAAAAGTACGGTGTAAGTGTGACACCTCCTTGAAATTAGTTACATAAGTAGATTAAATGCCTCAGAACTTTAGTTTGAAATTGTACGAACTACCATGCCACTTCGCTCTCATCACCTCATACCAGGGATGCTCGCTGGCCGAGCGGGTTAGAGCGTCGTTACTTGTGGCGTAGGTCAAGGTGACGGTGGTTCGCATCCTACTGCCAGCGAGTTGGACCAAGGGCATGGATCGTTAAATTCTACACTACGAAGTCCTCTGTATGGGGCACCGTCCTAGCCTCCTGATAGGAGATGGGAGTTGGCGACGTAAAACAACAACAACAAACAACAAAACAGCAACAACAACAAAAAACAACAACAACAACATCATCATCATCATCACTATCACCATTACCATTATTATCTTAGTCGCCATCACCTCATCCTTTCCCTCAAGATAGAAAGTAAGATAGTTAACAAGGGTGATTGAAAAATAAAACAATGAAAAGGAAGGGAGGAAAGAAGAGGAGAAAGAGGAAATTGGATGGAAGACCATGAAAGAGGGTAGGCAGAGGAAAACGGAGGAGACAAAGAAGAAATAAAAGGATTAAAAGAACAAAGACAGGAACAGAGTCAAGGAAAGTTAATGAAAAGAAAAGATAGGACAAGGAAGGAAACGAGAGAAGGAGAAAGGGATAGAGGAGAAAACAGGTAGGAAAGGAGACATAGGATAATAATGTGTTCAAGGAATATCAATAACGAATATGGTGGAAGGAAGATCGAAAAAGAGAGAGGCAAAGGAGAAGCAGGAGAGAAGAATATCCAGAGAAAGGAAGAAAGATTGAGTAGTAAAATGACTTAGCAATGAGTCATTACATTATGGCTTTGCATCTACGAAGTCATACGACATCGAGCACTAAAATGAATTGTAAAAAACAAACTAAATTCCTGACAACGATGGCCATCCTAAGAAGACCCATCTTGTCTTATTCTATGGACAAAAACTGGGGTTCCTAGAAGATGCATGTCCCTGACCCCTTTCATGTTACAAAACGTTATTTCCATATCTGAGAGACTACGTCACTCCATCTCTATTCTGAGAGATACTTGGTTCAAACAGGCTCTCATGTTGAAGGATGCTTTACTTGACCTTACTAAGTCTTATCTCTACATATATACATGGGTTAGGTCGTTGAGAACGATACCACTGCACAATCGAGTCATGTATATATGTGTGTGTTTGTTTATTTGTCTATGTATGTGTATGTGTATGCGTGTGTGTGACTGTGTGTGTTTGTTTATTTGTCTATGTATGTGTGTGTGTGTATGTGAGTGTGTGTGTTTGTTTATTTTTCTATGCATGTGTATGTGTGTGTGTGTGTGTGTGTGTGTGTGTGTGTGTGTGTGTGTGTGTGTGTGTGTGTGTGTGTGTGTCTGTGTGTGTGTCTGTGTGCGTGTGTGTGTGCGTGTAGATACATGCATGCACATATGTACAGTATATCCACATACACACGTATATAAAATAGTAAAATGTATTATCGACCAATCGGAAGTATGCGGGTCTGGCATCTTTCCAATTGCGGGTTCAAGTCCTGCACTTCTATTCTTAGTTGTGATTGTAAACTTCCCCTAACAATCCAGGCGCATAACAGGGCAAATGTGATGTCTTCGGCCGCAGCTACCCAGCGCCTCCTGGCGTATGCACGTCACCTTCTTCAAAACGACAGAACCGAAAAAATATATATTCAAGAGAATGTACGAAACAAATTCAAGAAATAATATATTTCATAAGAAAGTAGTGGAAAACCCGAGAAATAATAGAGGAAGTAAATGAAGCAAGACACACAATAATGATGAAAAGACCGGTAGTGAGGAAATTGGTTATGGAATTAGACAATAGACAACGAAGTGAGGATAAATCATTACAGGAACTGGGGAGGGAAAAGAACAATAGGAGAGGAAACATCTCATAGAGATGTCATCCCCTACATATTTCTCTCAGGAAGTATTAAAAGGATGAGACTTAGAGTAATATATGTGTGTGTGTGTGTGTGTGTGTGTGTGTGTGTGTGTGTGTGTGTGTGTGTGTGTGTGTGTGTGTGTGTGTGTGTGTGTGTGTGTGTGTGTGTGTGTGTGTGTGTGTGTGTGTGTGTGTGTGTGTGTGTGTGTGTGTGTGTGTGTGTGTGTGTGTTTGATTCACCATGGGGTTAGATCACGTGTTGGACTCGTGATCGACAGTTACTACCCTCTCAGATGAGAGCTCAGATCACGTGACCTTACACGCACACGCACACCCAACTCCCCTCCTACGAGAGTTGGAGTAAAAACTCGTAACGCATTGATACTGAAATTATTTCAGCCCTGGGCGGGATACGAACCCGGACCGCCGTAGTGGCAGGCGAGAACTCTAACCACAGCGCCACGAGGTGTGTGTGTGTGTGTGTGTGTTAACGCTCATACACATGATATATACCTTTACGTAATGTATAATTATCAACTTTTTTTGTACAGACACTTCTCTACAACTACGCCTCGTATGTGTCTTAGTCGATATAATCCCAGCAACAAGCAGTAGAGCTACGTGAAGTGGGCACCCACGCCTACATCACCCGGCGTACAGAACGCGAGCTGCGCCCATGCACGCCCAACACCTGTCGTATAAGTTGCAAATACGAAGACGTAAACTCCAAGAAAATTCTGTACCATGACGGCCACCATAAAGACACGCGAGCTATCACTGACCAAATGGAACGTTTGTGAAGAGACTTACAGGTCAAATGGAAGAGGAGGAAGAAAACAAAAAAGAGGAAGAAGAAGAGGAGGAGGAGAATGGGGTGCGAATTGGAGGTGGAGGCGAAGGAGGTGGAGGAAGAGAAGGAGGAGGAGGAGGAAATGACTTTAGAATGAATATGGAAGAGAGAAACGGAAGTGGGGAAATGGATATAATGAGAACTATCAATTATATACAGTGTGTGTGTGTGTGTGTGTGTGTGTGTGTGTGTGTGTGTGTGTGTGTGTGTGTGTGTGTGTGTGTGTGTGTGTGTGTGTGTGTGTGTGTGTGTGTGTGTGTGTGTGTGTGTGTGCGTATGTGTGTGTGTGTTTGCGTGCGCGTGTGAGCGTAGATATATACTAACGAGTAGATTCCCTTCGATTGCCCTTACAAGCTGAAGACTCTGCGGGTGGTTGCGTTCGTGGACGACGTGACGTCATGTCGACTCGACAAAATGTAGACAGAGTTTGTTTACTTAGCGGAAAACAACCATTACATACTTTTGTCCCACCATTTTCCTTCTCATTAAAACTGTCTTCTCTCCCCTTGATCATTTCATCACTCCCACAGTGGTGCGCAAAGAACAAATAATAGATATAGAAATGAAATGAACTATTTATGAAATGGTGAATAAAAATGAATAATAAAAAACTAACAATAGGCAAATGATAAATAATCGATGATTATAAATAGTAAGCTGTGTATAGACAAAAAATAATGAATGAATGAAAAAGATAAATGAAAATTATTGAATAAGTAAAAATAAAGAAAATATACAAGTGAACAAATAAAGTGACATAAAATCTTAGGAAAACGAATAAATCATTAATATTTAATAAATACAATGACGTAGATGGATAAGGAGATAAACAACTAAATATGGTCTACATCTTAAATGATCTCTCAACGTTTCTTTTACTGCCTTTTCCAGCCCCTCTTGTTTCCATATACACCGGAAGTATCAAGAGAAGAAAAGCTCTCGACCTCTCCCGTTTGTAGAGTAAGAAGCTGAAGAAGAATTATGCCCCTAGACCGCTTCTTTAATGTGTTCCAGAGTTGTAGAGGGGGAAAGAAACGTTTACATTTATAAACAATATTTTGTGGCCCAACGACCGGCAGTAAGTCTTTCTGGGAAACCTCGCGAGCCGCAAGAAACAAGGGACGGCGATTTGAGTCCGGTCCGGCCAGGCGGACTGTGGTGATTTTTGGTTGTGGTCGTCGTGGTGGTGGTGGTCGTCGTCATCGTCATCATCATCATTGTCGTCCGCATCATCATCGTCCTCATCATCATCATCATCATTATGTTCATCATTGTCGCCACTTCATCATCATCGTCATCGTTACTGTCGTCGTCGTCGCCCATGTCGTCGTCGTCCTCCTCCCCCTCCCCCTCCCCCTCTCTCTTCTCCTCCTCCTCCTGCTTCTCCTTCTCCCCCTTCTCCTCCTCCTTCTCTTCCTCCTCCTCCTCCTCCTCCTCCTTCTCCTCCTCCTCCTCCTCATCATCATCACTGCCTCCATCACTACCATCATCACCACCTCCATTTCCCCTCAAACATCATCATAATAGTCATCATCATCGTCGTCATTATAATCAATGTTGATTTCACCGTTATGGTCATCATTAACTACAGAATGAATCCTCATGTCCCCCATTTTCTACGTTTCTATCACATTTTCTTTCACCAATACTCTAAGTCCCTCTATCATGCACCAGCAATCTAACAAGGCCTGTTAAACATGATCAAGGAGTGTCATGTTTATTTACATTGCTGATGTCATAAAGGTAATATTGAGAATAAAAAACACTATCATTAACGTGCCATCAAGAATTTCCTATAACTATTATGAAAAAGTCAATACTGAAATCACATATATGGAACAATATCATCAATGCTTAACCAAATCATCCTCGGAAATCCCACTGTAATTGCAAAATCTAGTGCAGCACATATTCCTCTTTGTGATCCCAGCTTTACATAACGGCTCGAAGCTAATAAGGCAAAGCTTCATAAATTACAACATATTCAGTTAATTATCCAAGATTTCCCGCTGAGCAGCATCATGGGTAAAGTGCCGTCCATCTTATACTGTTTCTACCCTTGCTGACTTCCATATATGGACATTAATTTCAATTTAAGCGTCTCAATTTGACTTTAGACTCAAGAGGGTCCCGTGGGTGTAGTAGGGGAGTAGGTTCGACATCTGTAGTCAAGTTTCCTTAAAGAGAATTGGATTCTAAAAATGGGATTGGATACTCTTTAATAGGGTTAGATCTTCTGGGGATTGATCCCTCTTTACGGGGTTTGATTCTTCTTAAAGGATCCAAATCCTCTAAAAAGAACCTAATACCGTTAAGAAGTATCCAACCCCTTTCAAAGGGATCCAACTTTAACAATAATGTAGTGAACACTAAGATAATTTTATGGATAGGGATGAAAGCTGGTAAGGGACATGGAACTGCTTAGTGTACGCCTTATGGTCTCTTTTGCAGTCTCCTTAGTTCTTATGTACTTATGTACGAGAAGGCTGCAAGACCTGGAAATGATTGATACCAAATAAGGAAACTAATCTCAAAGGAATTGTTGATGCAATATAACATGATAAAAAAAATCACAACTATTAACCGAAACTCAATCGTTCTACCCGATATGTCAATTCTTAACATCATTTCTGCATTACACGTTCGTTTGAAATGAAAAACGGGATCCGTTTTAACTCAATGAAATGCAATACCTATTTCTTCCCTTCCTCAGATATTGCTACAAAAATATCAACATCTTGGAGAAATTTCACTTTTGAAGTCAAAAGATGTACACTATATATAAATGAAAAAGAGAAAATGATTATAAATAATTGCCCACCACTCCAATATACTCCACCCAGCTGTGGCAATGTCAAACTCCCATGAATCTTTCCTCTGTATTAATGTACGGTATTCCTTAACTCTTTTCTTTCTTTATTTTGCTCTCTCTCCCCCTTGCCAGCTTCCATTACGTGATATTTGTATTTCTTCAATACGTTTGGTCGGCTCTTAGTATGATGATACATTATGGTATAAATAACTAGCTGCAAAGATGTCTTTCACATAAACACAATCACCAGTCGAGGAGACTCGAACAGGAGGACTCATGTGAGGTATGTATATATGTATATATATATATATTTATATATATATATATATATATATATATATATATATATATATATATGCGGAAAAACCACCAAGGAAAAAGAAAAACTGATGACCAACCGCTTTCGTCTATTCAGACATCCTCAGGGTATATATATATATATATATATATATATATTTATATAAATATATATATATTTTTATATTTACATATATATACATATATATATATATATACATATATATATACATATATATTATATATATATACATATATATATACATATTATATATATACATATATATATATTATATATATATATATATATATCCAAACTGAACGCCCCATTTCCCTTAAAAAGGGGTGGCAAAGTCAAAGCACACACCCATCTCATAAACAAATAAAATCCATTCAACCACTCCCCCCAATCTCGCTGATATTACTGGCGCTAGTAACACCATCATCACTTTCACCATGGTACTTTCACCTTCCCATTATTGTGAGGCTATTATGAAAGCCCTGCCAGCGTCCAAAAATACTACGACCATTTCCACGTCACGAAAGAAATGAAAACATTAGTCCAACAGCTATCGTTTCCGCTCGGAAGACACACGCACTAACACAAACACACGCACAGGCGCGCGCGCGCAAACACACACACTCACACACACACACACACACACACACACACACACACACACACACACACACACACACACAAATATATATATATATATATATATATATATATATATATATATATACATATTGCAAGTAATCATATCATCGTGATACGAAAATGCAAAATAACCGCAGGAGAAGAGAAACTTGTAGACAGTAAATGCTTTCGGATATTACATCTTCAGTCTGAAGATGTAATATGCGAAAGTATATTACATATATATATATATACATGTATATATATATTATATATATATATATATCCGTATGTATGTTTGTATATATATATGTATGTATGTATGTATGTATGTATGTTTGTACGTATGTATATACGTACATATGCATGTAAGTATACGTGTATATATGATATATGTATGTATGTATGTATATACAGTACATACACACTGAATGGTTCCCAGTGATCAATTAATATCTTTTTCAACCACATATCACTTTTAATTCCGTACCATCGCAAACGAGACTGAGAATCGTTCGAAGGAGGCATACGTTGGAAATTGAAACGTAGACGAGCCGAGGATTCGAGCCCAGCTAACCCGTAACAAAGTTACATTGATAGCGTATTGGGTTACGTCAATGTAACTTTGTTACGGGTTAGCTGGGCTCGAATCCTCGGCTCGTCTACGTTTCAATTTCCAACGTATGCCTCCTTCGAGCGATTCTCAGTCTCGTTTTCAATGGTACGGAATTAAAAGTGATATGTGGTTGAAAAAGAGATGTATGTATATATGTATGTTTGTATGTATATATGTATGTATGTATGTATGTATGTATCTATGGATGTATGTATGTATGTGTGTGTGTTTGTATGAACGTGTTTATGTATGTAAGGTCTATTAATATATATACATTTATATCATTATCTAGCTTACCTATATTCTTATTCCCTTCGTTTTTCTTTCCATCAAATCTCCACTCCTTTTCCCTTTTGTATTTTTAAACAAATACATACATAGATATATACTTTCATAAGCGTCCTTTTCGAAATAGGAATGTAAGACAAATCATTTTGAACTTCCTCTGGAAACAAGTAAATGCACTGTCTATACATATGACCATATCATAAACAGGGGTAATATATGTACTCGAAGATATTCACAACCTTTCACAAGAAACCACACTTACGCACTTACACACACACACACACAAACGCACACATGCATACATGCAGAAACATACACAATGTATCATGTGCACATCCTTTTTAATCAGGAGCACGTCTGTGCCGTATAATCTATCTTAATACACATAAACGCAATCGTACGCATGAACGCTCATACGCACACACGCACATACACACACACGTACACGAGCAACAGACGTACGTACACACACACGTACATAAATAAACACAGGCCAGAAGCCGCCACGTAATCTGGAAACATTTAAAAGTCTAATTATATTACCAACATTTCCTGCACCCTGTGGCCTCAGAGTGAGGGGAGATCGGGAAGGAGGGTAGGGAGAGGGAAAGGGAGGGAAGTAGAGGGGAAATGAAGGGAAGATAGGGTAAAGAGAGAGAGAGTGAATGCAAAGAAATGGGATGGAATAAGCGTAAGAAAAGAGAGAGAAAAGGAAAGAAAAAAAGAAAGAGGTGGGGATGAGAAAGAAGAGAAAAGGAAGACAAAAGAAAGGAGGGAAGCAAGAGGAGAACACAAATAATTGTGTAGATAAGGAAAGTGAGGAATGTAGAATAAAGAAACAGGGAAGAAAAAAATGATAAAAAAATAAAGGAAATAAAAGAAGTAGAAAGGAAAGAAAGGGAGAGGAAGGGAGCTAAAGGAGGTAACATGTGGGAACATATAGAGAAAATTAATTGGTAAAAGTTGTAGAAACGGGAGGTCCGTTAGGAAACGGAGGACACAGAGAAGGGAATGGGAGGAGGAAGAATAATGGAGGGAAGGTGAGGACAAATGGAGGGAAA
>NC_134803.1:33975535-33978035 GCF_046742065.1 Oratosquilla oratoria
ACTAGTCTTTCTTCACTCATTCTTTCCATGTGTCCAAACCATCCTAATATTCTTTCATCAACCCTATCTCCCAGCTCCTTCCCCCCCCCCTGTTCTCCTCCTCACCTTCTCATTTCTCACTCTATCCATCCTAGTAACCCCCATCATACTTATCAGACACCTCATCTCAAACACAATCAAACTCCTTCTCTCTTCTTCTCTCATGTTCCATGTTTCTGCCCCATACAGTGCTGTTGGCACAATCACTCCTTCATACAGTCTCCTCTTAGCATCCATTCTCAAATGTCTATTCCTCATTACACTCTTTAATCCACCAAGGCATTTACTCGCTTCTCTCAATCTACATTCTACCTCCACCTTCACTCCACCTTTTCCTGCCACATTTGCACCCAAGTATCTAAAACTATCCACTTCCTCCAGTCGCTCTTCCTTAATGCTCACTTCCAGTCTACTGCCATTTTCACCCTTTGTACATCTCATCACCTTACTTTTAGCCACATTTAACTTTAGCTTTCTTCTATCACATACTCTCCCAAACTCTGCCACCAACTTCCTCAATCCCTCCTCCGATCCTGCCACAAGCGCAGTGTCGTCCGCAAACAACAGCTGGTTCACCTCCCACTTTTCTCCATTTTCTTTAACCATCTCCAATCCCTTGCCCACTACCTTTGCATTTACCTCTCGCACCACCCCATCCATGTATAAGTTGAACAGCCAGGGCGACATAACGCATCCCTGACGAAGTCCCACCTTTACCTCGAACCACTCACTCTCTCCATTTCCAATCCTGACACAAGCTCTACTACTCTCATAAAAACTCTTGACAGCTCCAAGAAGCTTTCCTCCTATCCCGTATATCTGCATAACCTCCCACAGTGCCTTTCTGTCTACCCTATCATAAGCCTTTTCCAGATCCATAAAAGCCCAAAAAACATCCTTCCCCTTTCCTATAGCTTTCTCACATATCTGTCTTACCACAAAGATCTGATCTACACAACCTCTACCTGTCCTAAATCCACACTGTTCCTCACCAATTACTCCTGTTCCTCTCCTAATCCTCTCAATCAAGATCCTCCCATAAGCCTTCCCAACTACACTTAACAAGCTAATCCCTCTGAAACTACTACATTCACACTTGTCCCCTTTTCCCTTGTAAAGAGGAACTATACAGGCACTCCTCCAGTCCTCCGGCACTCTACCCTCTCTCCAGCAAACATTAAATAACCTCACCAACCAGTCCACCATCACTGTACCTCCCTTTTTCAGACATTCTGCATGGCATCCATCTAGACCAGGTGCCTTACCTGCTTTCATCATCTTAACAACTGCCTTCACCTCATCCTTCCTTATTTCTCCTCCATTCCCCTCACTCATCACTCTCATTTTCTTCGCATTTCCCACTGCAGCTATCTTTCCTTCCCTATCCTCCTTCACATTTAGCAACTCCCTAAAATATTCTGCCCATCTTCCCCTTACTGGCTTCTCTTCCATTATCATCTCTCCATCTGCACCTCTTACCTTTTCTTCTCTACTTGATTCGCCTCCTCTGCCTCTCTTAATTTCTTTCAGCCCTGGGCGGGATTCGAACCCAGACCGCCGTAGTGAAGCCAACTGCGCCGCACAAACACGCACTCACACACCCTGTGTGTGTGTGTGTGTGTGTGTGTGTGTGTGTGTGTGTGTGTGTGTGTGTGTGTGTGTGTGTGTGTGTGTGTGTGTGTGTAAGCGCACTTGGCAAATCTGACTTCCATTTCACTCCAAGTAATTGACGATTGAACTGCGTTTAACATGAAATGTTTTCTTTTTTTCGTGTTTGTTCCCTGGTTTTACCCGATGATTATTATCAGACTTTCGAAAAATTACAAAGCCTCTACTATAGTTACTCGCTTTTAATTAGTATGCATGGCATTAAAGAAGTCTTTAGTATGACCATGTTACTATCTAATAAAACATTGGCTGGTCTAGTAAATATGACTTAGGCACGCAAAACATACGCACTGACCACACGTGGGTTTTGAACCGCGGCAGTTCAATTACAATGTAAGTCAATGGAGGCGTTCGCAGACGACCGCGCAATTTTTTCCTTGACAATACGGTACCGCAGCGGTTTCCGCGCGGTTCATACAACTAGTGTGAACAGGGCCTTACCGAGAGCAAATATGAAGTCTTTGATAGCGGGTCAACTCGTTTTGGTATGATCTCCTCGCCTACTATTACTTTAACTATTCAACCAAGCAACCAATCAATCAATCAATCCATTGCCCCAGGTCTCTTGTAGTAGACCCACGGTTTTCAGGTAACCGGCAACAGCCACTGCATGATCCCATAAGTCACTACAGAAAGAGATATTGTGTTGTTATTGGCTACCCCCCCGTGTAAGGGGAAAAAGCCTTTGGTATATGTATGTATGCATGTATCTGGATATATTTAGAGTAGGGGCAGTGTAAGGCTCATTTCACACGTATCGACTTTTCGCCGTGCAAGGTGTGAAAACGTTCAT
>NC_134803.1:33988035-34005535 GCF_046742065.1 Oratosquilla oratoria
ATATATATATATATATATATATATATATATATATAGAGAGAGAGAGAGAGAGAGAGAGAGAGAGAGAAGAGAGAGAGAGAAGAGAGCGAATCCTTGGCTATGAAATACCAAATCAAAATAACAACCTTGATTTGTAAAACACCAGAGAAATAAAATAGGGGAAGTGCGCACGACAGGAGGTGCTTAGCTGCATCATCTCGTGTCTGCCTGGACAAACGACAAAAAGAAATCAGCCACTAGTGGCCTTTGGGAATCGAGCTGTGGTTCTTGTGTTCATTTAATCATATATCACTTTATTCGTTCATTTATATTCTCATTTGCTGACCCATTCATTAATTAACATGCCTATCTATTCATTTGATTACCTACTAACTTATTCATCTATTCAATCATTTACTATGCATTTATTAATATGTCTCCTTACCTATGTATCTATCTATCCAATGATTTATTCATTTATTCCCTGACATGTGCTTTTATTAATTCATATATTGATATATTCATATATCTATTCATCTACCAGGTGTTACGCCCATAACTGCTACTAGGCGGATGGCAGTAAATAAGGTTTCGGATACTATGGCCTTGCCAGAAGACGAGACTGGCGCCTCGAGTTATCAGTTAAAGAAAACGATATCTAATACTTTAGAACTTATCTAGTAAAGAGTACAAAGTCATGTGGATTTCCTATCCTCAAATTCATAATATTGATAAATAGGTGAAAGAATAAAAAAAAAAAAAAATGCTCGCTGGTCGAGCGCGTTAGAGCGTCGCTACTTACGGCGGAGGTCGAGGTGACGACAGTTCAAATCCTGTCGCCAGCGAGTTGGACCATGGACATGGTTAGTCAAATTCCACTCTACAAAGTCTTCTGTAAGGGGCATCGTCCTAGCCTCCTGATAGAGTAAGCTATGCGACGTTAAACCGAATTAGGAGAAAAAATGTATACAGTAAGTATCAACCGTGGTCCAGGAGTATGGATGCGAGGAGGTAACATCAGCAACAGGAAGTCTGCCTTTGCTCTGTGTTGTGTCGCCTGTGTCGCCTGTGTCGCCTGCGTCTCAGTTTGCGCTTAGACTGACTGTTCACATACCATGCACTGTACAGGGTGTCCTTAAAGTCTGGACACATAGGAAATTGCGCGATAACTAACGTGGTCTTGTGGAATGTCTCATCGTTCCCCAGACCTTATCCCCTTTGACGAAATTCCCCGCCCATGGACTAATTACATTGCTACGGACCAGTCACGCATCTAGGAGAAGATATACTCAATGAAAATTAAAGATGAAAGACACCTAAGGGAACGCATCATTCATGAAGGTAATCAAACTCACGGAAATGTGGAGTTCATAAATCGGTTTCATGTGAATTTCGCAAAGCAAATCGAACTTTGCAATACAAATGGTGGAGATAATATTGAAGATGTAAGCCATTAATATTTCAATTAAATAGGATGCTGTTTATTAACTGAAAACATGCGTTTTGCCTGTGTCCAGACTTTAGGTACACCCTGTATTTTGGACATGCAACAATACTGAGGACTGCAACAAGATGAACTAGGCAAGAGGACCTTAACCATGATGAAGAAAGTGATCCGGATGAAATCTCATCGACGTAATGGATGATTAAACAATTATAATCTGTTAATATCTGGTTCCTATCCGACTGAAAATACAAAATTCTCCTTAGAAAATTTTAAAGAAGAAAGAGGTAGAAGGAGTGACCAAATCCAAATATGTATACAAGCTTTAGAAATGTATTTTTCTATCCTGGCGGTCATCTTGAACGCCATCTTGAGTACCTCAAAGTCCTCAAGGATTCAGAAGCTGAATCATCCAGGTTCTCATTCATCATCAACAGAATAGGGTTAAACCTCCATAAAACATTAGACAGGCTCTAAAACAAGAATTTACCTTTCGTATCTTGGCACTTTCTGTTCTAAGTAACTATCATTAGAGACAACCCTCGGTAAAGGAGACGAGAGGCCCACAAGACTCATGGGAACAGCAAGTTGACCAATTACACCGAGAATTGTTTGTAATTGGAAATAGATAAATGAATAGATAAATAGATAAATGAATAAATAAATAAATAAACGAAGAGAGAAAAAAGAGACTGGATTTTCATTATATAATTCCTTCAAGCAACGGTCTACACTGCTTGTCTAGTGGTAAAACACTGGACAGATTTATTCCCCTCAGTAAAATTTTGCTCGTTTCTTGTATAGGCAGACGGAAATTTTGTTTAGTTTTATGTCGTTTAATGGATTTCCAGGTTAGTTTGCGTCCTCAAGAATTTGATAGCTGGAACAATTAAGCTCTTCCTTCAAAAACAAAAGAAGGACGATTATTTATTTGTTCATTTGTATAAATATATTTGTCAATTTGCTTACCTATTCATTTATTTACTCATTATTTCCTTTATCTATTCTTATTTATTCATTTATTTCCTTTATCTATTCTTATTTATTAATCTATTTATACATTTGATTATCTATTTATTTTATTATTCATTTATCTATGTATTTATTTACATATTCAGTTATCTATTCTCTCTATTGATTTATCAACTTATTAATTTACCCAGATATTTATATATTTAGTCTGTAGACGATGGAGGTCAATTTGATACTTCTCTCTGGCTGTCAACAGACCACTACATTCCTATTCATTCCAAATTAAGCTGTTATTCTTTATCTTAGATGGCGGTTAAGAGCATCATTCTCAGAAATTCCTATTCGTTGTTTTTGAAGAACCTCTACTACGATATTCTTAGAAGTCTTCACGCATCACTCTAACCACTTTCAGAATCTTCCACTCTCACTTCTGATGAACCTCTTACAAAACCACTCTCTGAACCTTCATGATATCTTCATGCACATTTCTAAAAAAATCCTAGATCCCATTTCTGATGAAGCGCTTAAAACTCTTATAGCAGTGGTTTCTAACCTTTTTTGGCTGTGACCCAAAAATCCTGTCCAGATCAACAATGGCCACCCATACCTTCATAAACACTTAAAAGGCAAGAGTAGATGTTGGTAGTTTTTTCTCACCTCAGACAAATCGTCTATGTTTCAATGTTTTGCTTAATTTTAGATAATAATAACTTAGGAATTCTACAGTCAGGATTAATACTTTGATAATATTTTGAATAGAAATATTGGGGAAATAACAAGTCCACAAATCCTTGGTGACCCGTTCAAATGGCTTGGTGACCCAAGGGTTAAGAATCACTTTTAGAGGCTTTTTGGGGCTTGGAGATGGTTTTCAGGTAGACCCATCCCTCTAGGAACCGTCCAGCTTTCCTTTCTGATAAAGCTTTAATAATTCTCGCAAGCTTCTAGTTATCATATCTGAAGAATCTCTAACATGCCACTGTTACACTACTCTAGTCCCCATTTCTAAGCGATCTCTAAAGCATCGTTGACACGGGTCTAGTTTAGTAGCCGCATGTGCTAGCTGCAAGTTAACTTATCCGGCAAGTAAACGTTGACATTACGATCGTTTGGAAGCAAGTTTACTAACTTTCTGTTGATATTGGGCAAGTAGAAGGGTAGTGTACAAATCGCTAGTACAAGCGGCTACTAAGCTAGTCCCGTGTCAACGAGGCTTAAGACACTTTCTGAAGACCTTGTAAGCCAATAGGCTTAGAAGTTTCCATTTTTCGTTTCAAATGAAGCACGAGATTTTCTACCTACGAGACCCCGCTTCTTCGTATCCTCCCAATACACTTCATCGGGATTCTAGTCACCACTCGCTTTTCCTCGGGGTGCCTCGGCCCTGGTGTTCTCCTTTTACACACATCTCCACTTCCACCTCTTCCACTTTCTTTATCACCATTGCCAACTCCTCCATCTTTTCCTACTCCATCATCTCCTCTTCCTCCTCCTCCACCAGCTCCCTCTCCTTCACCCCACTTTCCTCCCATTCCATCACCTCCCCCTCTATTCTATCCTCCTTCCGCTTCATCCTCCATCACCTCCCTCTCCACTAATTTCCTCCCCATCTATCATTTTCGTTTTCATATTTTCCTCCGCTTCTTCCACCTCTTCCTCCTGATCCGCCATTCCGACCAACACCAGCTCTTCTCCCACTATCTTTTCCCCTTCCATCACCTCTGTCACCCCCTCCACCACCTCCTCCTCCACCACCTCCTCCTCCACCACCTTTTCTTCCAGACTCTTTTCCCTCACTCCTCTCCATCTCCTCCTCCTCATTCTCCTTCCCCTCCTTTTTCTTCTCCTTCTCCTCCTTCTCCTCCTCTTCCACATCGTACCCCTCTTCCCTTCTCATATCCCCCTTCATCTCTCTCGTCTCTCCTTTTTCTTCTCCACACACTACTATCCTCTTCTTTCTTTCCCCTTTCCTCCTTCCTTTCCCCTTTCTCTTTCCCCCATTCTCCCCTCTCTCTTATCACATCGATCCCGAAATTGTCACGTTTTCCTTGTTCCCCTCTTCCTTATTCTCTTTAGCGCTCCTTTCCTTTTTCATTCTTCTTCGTCCTTTTGCACCTCCCTCCGTCCTTATCTATGTGTTTTTTACCTCTGTCTCTATGTCTGCTTTTTTGCTCTTTCTATCTGTCTGTCTCTTTCTGCCCGTCTTTCTGTTTGCATCTATCTCTTGCTTCTTGTATTTTCATATAATTATCTTTCTTCGTCAAAATCTCTCGTTATCACTATTTTTATTCTGTTTTCTTTATAATATGATTCTTCAATTTGATTATAACCTCTTTTTCTAATGTAGCAATGCTACTGTTGATGAAGAGAAAGAGGTTTTGGGTGAGTTCGTTTTCCTTTATTGTAAGGTACGAGTGAACTGAGTGAACTGATTTTACATGCGGCGGGAGCCGCTATATATACCGCGTGGGTAGTTAGTTACCCGTGGTGCGTAATTACATAATTGCTCTGGGTTAGGTTAGGTCGGGTCAAGCAGGGTCGCACAGGCAGAGAAGCGTCAGGTCGTGGACGACATCATGCACGCTCCACGCCACGTGACTATTGCGGCTGTACACTAAGATGATGAAATCTGAAGTACAAGAAAGTCGTCTGATGCGAGTCTCAACAAATCTGTTAACTTTTTCGTTATATACGACTTTGGTCGCTTATTGTAGATGATGCCGGATCATTTTCATTTCACTGTAAGGTAACATCTTCCTCGGCATAAAAACTAAAGTCTGACCTGTTTTTATTTCCCAGCGTATTAATTGTCGTGAGAAGCCTCAATTCATCAAAGGAAGAGATACCTTGAAAGAAAAAAGTTTAAGTATGTCAGTTAACGGCAGAGGTTAATTATAAAAAACCTTATAAAACTAAACTGTTCCTCTCATCCTTTCAATACAGTGGTGCTAGGTACAGCAACTATTGTACTAACACCAGGCAATTCTATTCAGTCGGAAACGAACTTAGCCTCCTATCTGGGTCCTTGAACTATCAGGACCCTACTCATAGAGGGGACCGTCCAAAATTCATTATAAAATCTTCTGACGCTGACCAGAGCGATATATATATATATATATATATATATATATATATATATATATATATGTGTGTGTGTGTGTGTGTGTGTGTGTGTGTGTGTGTGTGTGTGTGTGTGTGTGTGTGTGTGTGCGTGTACATGCATATACCAACAGCCCCTTCCCCCTTACAAGGGAGGTAGCCAAAAAACAAAAGCATAACCTCCACTCCCACCCATTCCATCCCTACATACTCCACTCCCATCCATCCCCTCCCTCCTTCTTATCTTGACTCCCCCTGGTTGACGGACCATCCCTACATCTCGCCCACTGCCCTGGGTCAGAAGCAATGTAGCAAGACACAGCACATCCACAGCAAGGCCGCTTCATTTAATCAGCGACCCCCTCCCCTCTCCGTCACCTCATGCAGAAAAAGAGAAAGGGAGAAATCCCTGTGAGCTGCGTCAAAATATCATTCACACATACTCCCTCACCCCCCATCCCCTACCCACTCCCTTCTATGCATCACAACATCATACATATACAACCATCCTCCACTCACCCCTATCTTCTCTCTTCACCTTCCTTCCTCAACAGACACTCTCCTCTTTCTCAATGGTCATTTTACCCCATCCATCCATCTCATCCTAGGTCGCCCCCTCATGTTCACTCCTTCTACCTCAGCCTTTCACATCTCTTTTACTAATCTTTCTTCACTCATTCTTTCCATGTGTTAAAGCCATCCTAATACTCTTTCATCAACCCTATTTCCTAACTCCCTTTCCACCCCTGTTCTCCTCCTCACCTCGTTTCTCACTCTATCCAGCATAGTAACCCCTACCATACATCTCAGGCATTTCATCTCAAGCACATTTAAACTCCTCCTCTCTTCCTCTCTTGTTTTCCATATATCTGTCCCATACAGTGCTGTCGGCACAATCACTCCTTCATAAAATCTCCTCTCAGCATCCATTCCCAATTGTCTATTTGTCATTACACTTTTTAATCCCCCAAAGCATTTACTTGTTTTTTTCAATCTACATTCTACCTCCATCTCCACTCCTTCCTTTCCTGCCATATTCGCACCCAAGTATCTAAAGCTATCCACTTCCTCCAGTATATCTCTCTTAATACTCACTTCCAATTTGCTGCCATATTCTCCTCTTGTACATCCCATCACCTTACTTTTACCCACTTTTATCTTCAGCTTCTTTCTTTCACACACCTTTCCAAACTCCATCAGTAACTTCCTTAATTCCTCTGATTCTGCTACAAGCGCAGTGTTGTCAGTAAACAACAACTGGCATATTTCCATTTTTCTCCATTTTCTTTAACCATCTCCAATCCTCGGCCCCTTACCCTTGCGGTAACCTTTCGCACCACCCTATCCATGTATAAATTGAACAGCCAAAGCGACGTAATACATCCCTGGCAAAGTCCCACCTTTACCTCAAACCACTCACTCTCTCCATTTCTAATTCTAACATGCTCTATTACTCTTGTAAAAACTCTTGACTGCTCTCAACAGCTTTCCTTCTATCCCACAGTACCTTCCTGTCTACCATGTCGTAAGCCTTTTCTAAATCCATAAAGGCTCAAAAGACATCTTTATCTTTTCCTAAATATTTCTCACATATCTGCCTTGGCACAAAAATTGATCCATGCAACCCTACCTGTCCTAAACCCACACTGTTCCTCACCAATTACTCTCTTCCTCTCCAAGTCCTTTCAACCAAAACCCTCCCATGAGTTTTCCCAACTACACTCAACAAACCTATCCCTCTAAAACTACTACACTCGCATTTGTTCCCTTTTCCATTCTAAAATGGAACTATACAGGCATTCCCTAATCCTCCGGCACTTTACCCCCTTTCAGACAGACATTAGACAACCTCACCAGCCAGTCCATCATCACTGTACCTCCCTTTTTTAGACACTCCACATGACCACCCATCTAACCAATGTGCTTTACCTGCTCTCTTCATTTTGATAACTGCTTTCACCTCATCTTTCCTTATTTCTACTCCATTTTCCTCATTCATAACTGTCATTTTCTTAGTGCTTCCCACTGCATCTACATTTCCCTCCCTATCCTCCTTCACATTTAGCAACTCCCTAAAATACTCTGCCCATCTTCCTCTTACTACTGTCTCTTCCATTATCATCTTATCATCTTCACCTTTTACCTTTTCTTCCTTATTTGATTCACCTCCACCTTTCTCTATTTTTTTCTCCAAAAGATCTTTTTATTACTTACAAAAACTTTTGTCATACTCATACCCCACTTCACATCTTCTTTCCTCTTTTCCTTTTTTATCTTAAGCTTTAGTTCTCTTCTCTTTTCTTTTTACCTCTCATATGATTCTCTCGTCCTATTTTGTAACCCATCTTTGAATGCTCGTTTCTTCTCTTCTACATCTTTCTTTGCTTCATCATCCCACCACTCACTACCCTTCCTTCTTTTTCCTCCTGTCCTTGTTCTTCACACCATATTTGCACACCTTGTGACTACCTCACTGAAACATCCCCATTCCTTCTCTACTTCTAGTTCTACTCTATCCTTCACTCCCTTCCACTCCTATCTCAGCTTCTTATATATATATATATATATATATATATATATATATATATATATATATATATATATATACATACATACATACATACTCTAGTGTGCACCCCATCTCTCCTGTTTCTTTTTCTAGTTTAGAAATCCCTTCTTATTCTCTCCCTTCTCACTTTATGGCCATGTTCTATGCCATTCTCTTGTCCACCTTCTCACAAATACATTGCTGGTTTTCTATTTGTTGTCTATTTGCCTTCACGTTGAATCTTCTCCCTTCATCCCTGTTTCATTCCTCTACTTCATTTTATTCTCTCTCTCTCCTCCTACATCATACTGGCCACAGGAGAATTTTTCATTTGGAAAGGGGGAAGGGAGAAGTTTTCTTTTTTTTCAAAATAAGGTTACTCCTCTTTTTTTAGCTCTCTAATCAACACTTATCCTCTTCTTCTTCCTGTTATTTCTCCCTCTCTTCTTCTTCTTCCTCTTTTTCTTTCATTCCTACTTTTTTCCTTTTACCTTCTCCTACTCCTCCTACTCCTTCACTTACTATTTCCCCTCTTCCTCTTCCTCCTCTTTATCCTACTCTTCTTCCTTCTCCTTTTCCTATTTTTTTCATCCACCTTCTTCTCCTCCTTCTCCTTCTCCTATTCTTCCTTCTTTTCCTGCTACTCCTCTTTCTCTTCCACCTCCCACTTCTTTTTCTTTTCCCTATTCCTTCTGCCTCTTTCCTCTAATCTCTACCTACCATTCCTCATCTTTATCTTCTTCATTCCCTTTATCACCACTATACCAAACTCATTCCTCTTCTTCCTTCATCCTCAATTCCTTATCTTCTTCTTTAACTTGTCCCAGCCTCCTCCTTCACCTTTGTTTCTTCTTCATCCTTCTGTTCCTCCTTTTCATGTTAGTTTTGATCCCCTTCGTATCCGCCTCTTCCTCATTCTCTTCCTCCTCTTCTACAGCCGGTACCAACACTTCCATTACCTTCTCTTTTTCTTCTTCTTCCTCATCGTCCTCCTCCTGTTTCTTCTTACATGTCAGATTCAATCTCCCTCAGCATCTTCCTTCTTTTCCTTCTTCTCCACCGCCTGTACAACCATCACCGATATCATCTATTCCTCTTCTTCCTCCTCCTCCTACTCCTGCTCCTCCTCCTCTTCTTACCCTTCCTTGACTCCCGGTGCGGCCGCCAGCTCTACCTCTTCCTTCTCCTCTACTGCTGGTACAGCCTCCTCCTCCTTCTCATCATCTTCCTCCTGCTCCTCCTCCTTCACTTAATCCTCTTCCTCCTCTTCTTCCTCTTGTTTCTCCTACACCGCCTCCTCCTCCTCCTGTTCCTCCTCATCTTCTTTCTCCTGCTGCTACTCCTCCGCTTCTCCCGGCTGTTGTTCCTACTACACATCTTCTTCCTCTTGCTCCTCCTACACAACTTCCCCCTCCTCCAACTACTACTACTCTTCTTCCTTCTCCTCTTTTTCCTCTTGTTCCTCTTACACCGCTTCTTCCTCGTCCTCCTCCTAATTTTCTTCTTCCTCCAGCTCTCCCTCCTCCTCCTCCTCCTCCTCCTACTCCTCCTCCTCCTCCCCTTTTCCTTCCATTTGCCCACTTCCGTTTCCTCGTCTTCCCCTCCCGCTGCTGTTGGCCCTTTCCACATTTCCTTCTCGCTTCCTTCCATTCCCCCCTTTTATCGCGTCCCTTTTATGCCTCCCTTCTGTTCCCCCGCCTCTTCACTTCCTTCCGATTCTATTGCGATGCCTTTCTTTCTCTCTTTCTGTCTCTTCTTAACGGATGTTTTGCTCTCTCTCTCTCTCTCTCTCTCTCTCTCTCTCTCTCTCTCTCTCTCTCTCCCTCTTTCTCTCTCCCTTTCTCTCTCCTCTTTTGTCATCTGCGTCATTTTTTGGTTTTCGTAATTTTGTGAGTCTCTCTCTCTCTCTCTCTCTCTCTCTCTCTCTCTCTCTCTCTCTCTCTCTCTTTCTTTCTCATTCTCTTTTGTCGTCAGCGTCATTTTTTGGTTTTCGTAATTTTGTGAGTCGTTTAACGTTAAGCCCAGTTCTGTAATACTTTTTCTTTCTCCCTCCCTTTCTCTCTCTCTCTCTCTCTCTCTCTCTCTCTCTCTCTCTCTCCCTCCCATTTCAGTATCTCTCTCTTAATCTTGCCTTTCTTTCCACACACACACACACACACACACACACACACACACACACACACACACACACACACACACACACACACGCACACACACATACATTCGTATTTACATATGCGTATACGTACATATACATATACATATACATATACATGTACAGATACACAGTTACATGTACATATACAGATGCATGTACATGTACAGATACATGTACATATACAGATACATATACATATACATATATATATACATATGATTATACATGCACATATATATATATATATTCATATACAGACATGCATATGCTTTTTGGAGAGCTTTCTTTGTCTCACTTTTCCACTTCCTCCCCTTCCCTCCATTCCCACAATTCTTACCTTTCTCCTTTACCACTACAGATACAGAGGGAAGGTCACTTTTACCATTAACAAAATGTCTTCCCCACACCATTGCCAACAAAACATCTTAGCCATTACCACCAACAAGAAATGTCTTTTTTTCACTTTCAACAAAAAATACTCTTCTGTTCCAACACCTATATAAAACTTCCTACTCCACTATTACCGACAAAATACCTTTCTTCTTTCCATTATCAACAGAATACTCTCCTCTTCCACCACCAGTGTAAATATTTTCCCCCCTCCCGCCAACAAAACACACTTTCTCCCTTTCCACCAACAGTAACAAAATAACTCCACTCTTCAAACACCAACAACAAAATACCTCCCCCTTTTCCACTATCCATCACCCGCGTTTTTTTCCTGCCTTTCTGAAAATTTCTCTTTACTCTTCGTATTCCCCTACAGACTGACCCCGGGACCCTTGTACAACCCCCTGGACCTTTTTCCAGTACCCCTTTCCAGGACCCTCCAGGACTCCTGAATTCCCAGACTCCTTGAACTACATCAAACCTGGTCACCCTTCTTCTTCCATGTCTCCAAGGTCCTGGCAAGGCATCACAAGAAGGCACTCCCACCCTCCACCTCCCCCTTCTTCTCCCCCCTCCCCCTCCCCCTTTCCCTCACCCATCACCCCGCCCCATCACTCTCCCCCTCTCTATATATATCTCTTGATCTTTTACAAATTTGCCGTTTGTCTAAACTGAATTAAATAATTTAACGTTAATCAGAATAACATTCTTCAAGGGGACAAATTTACCCTCTTGGATGGGGGAAGGATTAAGGCACACTACGATCACCATATCTACCACCACCATCATCATCACCATCAACACCAACACCAACAATATTAACACCAATACCACAACTACCACCTCCCCCTCCTACGCTTTCTCCTCCTCCTCTTCCTCAGTGTAGGAGCGGTGCAAGTGTCTGTGATAGTGAAGCCGTCAACTCCTCCCATCAACCCCGATGGGCAACCCTCAACCGTCCTCGCCTGACCAGCCACTTAACCATACACATACAAAACCCTCATCCTATCTCCTTCCCTCTCCTTCCCCCTCCAATAAGCCTTCCAACTACTCCATGCTTCCCCCCTGACCCATCTATATCTATCTTGAGCTGTATACATTCCTCTCTGTCATTCCATCTATATTCCTATTAAGCCCACAGGTTCAGGTCGTTACAAGTGAATATTATTAGCTCTCGGTAGAATAAGATCTCGTCACTTCTGGCAGGAAATCGGTGGAACTTGTCAATCGCTATGTTCAACTTGGAATGGTATCACATTTGGGGGCGTTCAACTCTAGAGAAATAGGAGGAAATGGCGTGTACAAAATTATACAAAATTCAATTTTTTAGGTAAATTATCAAGTAAATAATACTTTCGATAGGAGATAAACATTATTCAAATGCTTTAATTTCGATTTAGAACTCGTTGAAACAGAGCCGCTCAATGATAACAGTTCAAAATGGCTCCATCGACGAGAGCATGTATCAAGTGCATGTCGCCTGTACACAGCTGAAAGGGCCGTGGAGAATATTCTGGCAGAAAACATGGAGCTGAACAGCAAGGTGGAAATCCATTAACAATTTGTAACTTCTGACCTAAGTGCCAACGCTTCTCCACCACATGCTGCTGTTTTGACATCTGCGCCTCAAGCCTATGCTGCGGCAGCGGCCCATGCTCCAACACCGCTAATATCTTTGAAAAATCCTACTCACACCACCATCCAAACGGGACCGGACCAGGTCGGTTCCTTAAACGATGGATTCACCAAAGTCAAAAATAGTGCCCGAGCTCAAGCAAAAGCTAAAAAGCCTCTCAAGCCTGTAATGACGCAAAACTTGTTTGGTCTTTTGGCTGCCTTGGACGATGAACCAGAAGATAGTGTTATTATGGGAGATTCATTAATACGACTTTAGTTAGAGAAATTCTTTGGAAGAGCTCCAAAAAGAAGGATTTTTTTTAAAGCCAAAATAGCTGACACCACGAATGCCATCAAAGTATTCAGTGATGATAAAAAGGTTGACTCAGTTTATGTGGTACATGTTGGTACGAATGACATCATGATCACGAAATCGGAAGAATTGATAAATACAATCGTATGATTAATTTGCTTAAGGCAAAGCGTTGCAAGGTCATGATATCCAACATTCTCCATCACATAAGTGCTGAAGGGCAGTTTGACGGCAGGGCTTTTAGCACAGACAACCGCTTAAAGTTCCTACGTTCAACTAAAATGATTGAGTCCATAGACTTATGGAATCATTTCTACGATCAACAAACCCTTTTTAATCGAGACGGGCTCCATTTTAATTCAATTGGATCTGCTCGTCTAGGTAGACTTCTTAATGATGCACTGGAGGCATATAGGGAAAAAACCGAGAGCTGAGGGGACCTCAATCACCATCGTAGAATATAAAAAAAAGAAAAAAAAATCTTTAATACAGTGATGCCTTTGTAGGCGTCATGAGGCACGAGCGGGTATACGGTGTCAGCGTCTTGATTATATTTATTTTGTAGTTGCAGCTGATTGACCCCTCAATTCTTTGAACTGGTTTGATAATGTTTTCTGTGTTTATCATTACTCGAAAGAGAACGAGTAAAACAGCAGTGACTTCATATTTTATAACGCGATTAGTGTGATGCATCGTACTTTAGGCATCCGATGCTGCGCGTGAGAATTTGACTTGTATTGACTAGTCAATGCACATAGAATGCGAAACAAATTCCAAGATCTTGTTGCACTTACTTCTCTCGAAGACTATATAGTTGGGGTCACTGAATTTTGGATAAACACTGAAAATAGAGATTTCTCAGCGGAATATAGTATAAAAGGGTACTTGATATTCTGTGACAAACGACCGAGAATTACTAAACAGCATAAAAAGAACATTGACGCTGTATACGTGCAAATTCGCACAGCGTCCGAGAAATTACTTGTTGGTCTTATCTATCGACCATCACTCCAAAACTAAAATATTGATAATAAACTATATGATCAGATTTTAGATATTTACAGCGAGAACGAATCTATTGTTATTGGAGATTTCTACTTACCAGTGACTGTTTGGGGTGGAACATTAAATTCGCACACTAGTCATGGACTCTATTCAAATATATTGGAAAGTTCCTTATTATCAACACATTCGTGAGCCAACACGTGGGCAGAGTGTTATCAATGTTGTTCTTTCTACTAACGATAACCAACTAGCGGATGTAAATGTTGGACTGAAGTTCAGCACCAGTGACCACAATATCCTCACATTCCACATAGATTGTAACATCGAGCCGTAAAACAAAAGCATTCAGAGGGTACCAAACTTTCAGAAAGCAGACTTAGAAAAATTAAGAGACATATTTGGAAGCACCGACTGGTCAGAAATTTACAAAATCCAGGATTTTGAACAAACTTGGGATATATTCTCTAACATACTCAAGAAAGCCGTTGAGGAATGTGTTCCAATGCACGATTGATGTCCATCAAGCAATGGTAAACCTAATTGGTGGAATGTTGATATCAAAAATACTTTGTAAACCAAGAAACATGAGTATAGGAGATACAAATCAACACACAGCCAAACTGGTAGATTAGAGTACGCAAGATGTCATAGAGAATCCAAAGGATTCATCAAAATCAGCAGGAAATCACAAGATCAGTATATTGCCTATAGGTGCAAAGAAAATCCTAAAGGAATTTTTAGATATATGAGGAAAAAATGTACTCAAGAGCACCATTGGTCCACTTCAATCGGCAACACTATTGAGAACAGTGGAATCGATCAGCCTGGTGATTATAGGCCTATTAGCCTTACATCAGTTGTTTGTAAACTAATGGAGTCTATCCTGACTTTTTTTTTTTCTTTTTTTTTTTTTTACAATATTATCGAAGATTCACAACATGGTTTCCGTAATAAGTGCTCGTGTCTGACGTTACATATCTCGACTTCCAAAAAGTTTTTGAAAGTCCCCCATAGGAGGTTATTAAGTAAACTAGAATCCCATGGTATAGTAGGTCATATTCACCGGTTTCTGAATGGCTGTCTGGTCGTAAGCAACGTGTTGTTCTGAATGGAAAATACTCAGGCTGGCATTGTGCTCGGTGCTGTACTCTTTCTGATATGCATGAATAACCTGGATGAAAATATAAAGTGTAAATTATCAAAATTTGCGGATGATACCAAAATTGCAAATAAGATGATGTCCATAACACAGCAAGAGTTACAGAATTATTTGAACACTGTATGTGAATGGGCCAAAAATTCTCAGATGTTTTGCAATATAGATAAATGTAAAGTACTTCATATTGGCAAGAGTAATGTCCAGGCCAACTACACGATGAATGGTGTACAACTAGTAAGTGTAGAACAAAAGAAAGATCTTGGTGTTGCGATATGAAATTATTTCAAACCAAGCAAACAGTGTTTGGAGGTCATTAAAACTGCAAATAGATTAATTGTATTTATAGGTAGAGCTTCTAAGTTTAGAACTGAAATTATTATTAATATTTACAATGCCCTAGTCAGACCAAACCTGGAATATTGTTTACGGTACTGGTCTCCATATTACGAGAAGGGTATACAGAAGTTAGAGTCCAGTGAAGAGTTTCAAAGCCCATCCATAGGTTACGGAACAAGCCGTATGAAGAGCGCTTAAGAGAACTAAATTTGTTTAGTCTCACGAAACGTACAATGAGGGGTAATCTAATTGAGGTATTCAAAATTGTCAAAGTAATTGAAAAAATAGATGTGGAAAAGCATTTTAAAATTGACTCTCCCAACACAACTAGGAATGATGGATGCAAGATTGTAGGAAAACGATTTCAAACAGACGTGGCAAGACACTCTTCAATCGCGTTGTTAATATGTAGAATGGTCTACCACCCAACGCCATTAGTTGTTCCACTGTAGAGTTGTTCAAAAAACGTTTCGATATTTACTTAGCCACAAATCTTCGACTAGAATTACTTACTTCAAGATAGGTTTGAAAATATATTAATAAAAGGTTAAGTACCAAAACAGCCTTATAATAAGCAATAGGTCTGTTGCTGTTCGTTTGTCTATGTAAGTCCATATAACTTCTCTTCCTCAAATTTCCTGAGTTCATAGTAGTGACCATGGTGGTGACACTGTTGTCATGGTGGTAATGGTGGTAGTAGTATTGAACTTGACGGTGGTGATGATGACAGCTCCTTCACAACCTTCTAATCATCTACATTTCGCCCCCCCCCCAAAAAAAAAAAAATAGATGACTGCCAAAATCAACGTACAAATTCTAAAGTACATTTATAGAGTGAGACCTCCTCGGATAAAATATTGCCAGCTGGAATAAGGTTAAAACTAAGAAAAGCCAGAAAAAGCCTTAAAAATCTCATCTTTAAACTTCGATCCTACTCGCCTTTTCCTGCTTTGGTCCTTCTTGAATTATGTATATATATATATATATATATATATATATATATATATATATATATATATATATATATTTCAGACAGATGAGAGATAAATGGGTGGGGAAGAGCAAACGAAGATGTGTTGGGAGTATAGTGTATTGGCCTAATGTTGCGACCAACTTGGTCTTCTTCAGAGGACATGTTGCATTACAATTAGATCACAGGTCTTATACTCGTAGCGAGAGGGAACCCGGCCAGCTACGAGTGGATGTGTCAGGTTTTCTCTTTGGCTAACGATTTCATTATCAAGACACTTGCTGTTTTTGAAAGGCATTTAAATCCGTCTCTGTCATTGTTATTTTCCCTGGTGGTGATATGTGCAGCTTCCACAGTTTTTCTCATCTTCTTTTCAAGTCCCCCGTGTAGAATTTCCACGCGGCTCCAGTCAGGTAGGTTTCCGCATTTGTCTAGATGACGAAACAGGAGTTAGGAGGCATAAAACATCTAATTCCCTGGTTCGTCATCTAGACAAATGCGGAAACCTACCTGACTGGAGCCGCGTGGAAATTCTACATGAGGGACTTGAAAAAACGATGAGAAAATCTGTGGAAGCTGCACATACCGCCACCAGGGAAAATCACAATGACAGCAAAAATAGCAAGTGTCTTGATAATTAAACCGTAAGCCAAATATCATTAATCATTATTATTATTATTATTATTATTATTATTATTATTATTATTATCATGTTTATCATTTTATGTATATATATATATATATATATATATATATATATGTATATATATATGTTGAATATATATGTATATATATATGTATATATATATATATGCGTCGAAAATCACGAGGTCGTATATATATGTATATTATATATATATATATATATTATATATGTATAAATAGCATAATATATATATATATATATGTATATATATATATATATATAATAGTATATATATATATATATATATATATATATATATAGTATATATATATGTATATATATATATATATATATAGTATATATATAGTATATATATATATATAGTATATATATATATATATATATATAGTATATATATACTGTATATATATATATATATAGTATATACTATATATATATATATATATATATATACAGTATATACTATATATATATATATATATATATATATACAGTATATATATATATATATATATATATATATACAGTATATATACTATATATATATATATATATATACAGTATATACTATATATATATATATATATATACAGTATATACTATATATATAGTATATATATATAGTATATATATATACTATATATTATAGTATATATATATATATATATATATATATATATATATATAGTATGTATATACATATATATATATATATATATATATATATATATAGTATGTATAGTATATATATAGCATATATATATATATATATATATATATATATAGTATATATACATTATATATATATATATATATATATATATATATATATATATATATATA
>NC_134803.1:34013035-34028035 GCF_046742065.1 Oratosquilla oratoria
CTATAAGCTCTCAGGAACATTGAAGAAAAAACTGACAGCTTGGATTTTTGACTGTGATACGAGTAAAAATGAATGTACGAGAGGACATTGGTCGGCTTCCTGTAAACGTCAAATTTAAAGTATCTTCCACATCGGTAAATATTTACATCTAAAAATGGTAACATATTATTTTCTTCAACCTCTACTGTGAATTTAATGGAATGCACCAAATTATTTAAATCTGACAAAAAAGTATCCAAATATTGATCATTAGGCCAAATGCATAATATGTCGTCAACATACCTGTACCAAACTGCATTAATTGGAAGAATGTTTGGTAATAACTCTCTTTCAAAAAACTCCATATACAAATTGCTAAGAATTGGAGACAGACAGTTCCCCATGGCCATACCAAATGTTTGAGTATAAAAGTTTCCATTAAATTCAAACTTAGAGTCTATTACACATAATTTGATTAAACTAATAATAGTATGAGCAGGGAGTGTAAAGTCATGTTTCTTTAATTCTTTTTCTAGAAATCCTAACAAATCTAAAACCGGGACTCGGGTGAATAAACTTTTAATATCGAAACTAACCAACTTAAAATCAAATGTGATATTATGTCCAAGCAGCTTTTCGGTTAAGTCAACATTATCTTTGATATGAGAGTGGGAAATTGTCCCAACAAGAGGACTAAGAAGAGACACTAACCATTTTGACAACTTATATGTGCAAGACCCAATAGAACAAGTAATGGGCCTAACTGGATTATTAACTTTATGAGTTTTAATTAGACCATACATGTATGGAAGTGACGGAGATATAGTAACACATTTTTTTATCAGTTCGTCGTTACCTTTTAAAATTGTTTTAAGCTTCTTATTAAATTCACTATTAACATTTTCTAGATAATCAGCAGGTGAACTATGTAGATATTGCTAAGAGTTTTTGCAATTTGGAAAAATATAGTGATGTTTCAAATCAAGATATTAATATTTGTAAGGGTTTTGTGTACCATGCTTTATCCACGCCATGCCCTCCAAGTGTTCCTAAACGTTTCTTCACTACTTTTTATAATTTAAAGAAGGATAAAGATTTACACATCACAAAGGCGGATAAAAGTAATTGCTTAGTCATCATGAACAAAAAGGATTACTTAGAAAAAATGGAAATATTACTAAGTGATGAAGAGACATATGTTAAATTGAGCAAGAACCCTCTAGAAAATGTTAATAGTGAATTTAATAAGAAGCTTAAAACAATTTTAAAAGGTAACGACGAACTGATAAAAAAATGTGTTACTATATCTCCGTCACTTCCATACATGTATGGTCTAATTAAAACTCATAAAGTTAATAATCCAGTTAGGCCCATTACTTGTTCTATTGGGTCTTGCACATATAAGTTGTCAAAATGGTTAGTGTCTCTTCTTAGTCCTCTTGTTGGGACAATTTCCCACTCTCATATCAAAGATAATGTTGACTTAACCGAAAAGCTGCTTGGACATAATATCACATTTGATTTTAAGTTGGTTAGTTTCGATATTAAAAGTTTATTCACCCGAGTCCGGTTTTAGATTTGTTAGGATTTCTAGAAAAAGAATTAAAGAAACATGACTTTACACTCCCTGCTCATACTATTATTAGTTTAATCAAATTATGTGTAATAGACTCTAAGTTTGAATTTAATGGAAACTTTTATACTCAAACATTTGGTATGGCCATGGGGAACTGTCTGTCTCCAATTCTTAGCAATTTGTATATGGAGTTTTTTGAAAGAGAGTTATTACCAAACATTCTTCCAATTAATGCAGTTTGGTACAGGTATGTTGACGACATATTATGCATTTGGCCTAATGATCAATATTTGGATACTTTTTTGTCAGATTTAAATAATTTGGTGCATTCCATTAAATTCACAGTAGAGGTTGAAGAAAATAATATGTTACCATTTTTAGATGTAAATATTTACCGATGTGGAAGATACTTTAAATTTGACGTTTACAGGAAGCCGACCAATGTCCTCTCGTACATTCATTTTTACTCGTATCACAGTCAAAAAATCCAAGCTGTCAGTTTTTTCTTCAATGTTCCTGAGAGCTTATAGAATTTGTTCCCCTGAGTTCTTGGATCAAGAAATACAATTCATCTATGACATTGGAGAAAATTTAAAATATCCAAAACATCTTATTGATAAAACAAAAATCAAAGCTAGGAAATGTTTTCTTAATACGTCGCAGGTCAAACCATTTAATTATAAAAATATGCTAACAATTCCGTACCACGAAAATTTAATCCATCTTCCTAGCATTTTTGAAAAATTTGGTATCCAGATAGTATTCAGAAATAATAACAACATTAAGAGTCTGTTAATTAAAAATTCCCCAAGAAGTAAAGAAGGATGTATTTATAATATACCATGTAAAAATTGTGATTTTATTTATATAGGCCAAACAGGCAAAGGCTTAGAAAAAAGAATAGGCCAACATAAATATAGTATTAGAACGGGGCAAGTGTCCAGTGGATTATTTGTCCACCAAAGGGATTATGGTCATAATATTGACTGGGGAAATTCTAAAATAATTACTTCTTGTAATAATATTATAGAAAGGAATATTATTGAATCTTGTTTTATAAAAAGAAATTTTGGAAATAACATGAACTTGAGTTTGGGTTTATTCAAATTGGACAATTTTATTATTGACAAAATTGTGTGTGATAAAATGTAACATGGGACCTCTCCGAGTATCCTTGTCTTCTTATGTATTTATTGTTTCTTTCTGTATTGCTTTTTTGTACCTTTGAAAATGTCTAAATAGACGAAAACGTTCGGTATCTGTTTTTTCAATTTCCCGGTGGTTTCTGCAAAAATATTTTATCACGTGTGTTTTGTGATTTCTTTGCATATATACACCTATATATATACACATATATATGTATATATATATATATATAATATATATATATATATATATATAAGTATATATATATTTTTTTGGGGGGAGGTCATGTGGAATGCATGACCTGAGAAAGCCCACAGCCGCAATTGCATTGTTAAGCTTTTCTTTGTTTCTAACAATAATTCCCTTTGGAAAAAACTTTAGTTTGCTGAGTAGAAGCGTAAAAGACGTCTGGAATTAGTGATCTCTTTTACTTTATCTCTGTCCATTCCCAGCGGTGACTGCTACCTGCCTCCAACAGTGCCAGCACATAGGGCAAAGGTGATGACTATGCACCTCCTCACCTTCTTCTTTACTTCTAGATCGTTGATCTTGACTGGACATGGTCATTCTTAGGGAGAAATAACTAAGTTTAAGATAAGACACATCGAGTTCAGACCAACCGCTACAACAGGATTATTTTCTGTTGAATAGGAAGAAGAAAATTCTATTCAGCAACGGTCTTATTTCACATCACACCTACTTCCTTCCTGTTTTAGACATTTGTTCTTACTTTCGACATTCACCTGCTTCAGTTCCTCACGTATTTACTCAGCCCCCACCTCCCTCATACTTGTCTCCTCCGCCCTCTTCTTCTGATGCAGGTTGCTTTCAATTTTCGACCCCGTTGGCTAGAGCCTCTGCAGTTTGGCCTTAATCAGGGTTGCGGCCTCAAGTCTTCCAGAGGCTCTTCAAAACAAGTTACGAGTTGTATCTGTCGGTCCGAAGTTGGTGCTATTGTATGCTCTTATTCATTAGTACGCCTCCTTCCAAGCACACTAGCGAGGGGGGTTATTTTATGTGTGTGTGTGTGTGTGTGTGTGTGTGTGTGTGTGTGTGTGTGTGTGTGTGTGTGTGTGTGTGTGTGTGTGTGTGTGTTTCCATGCATACATATGAATATATAAACACACACAAGCACACACACACACACGCACACACACACACACACACACACACACACACACACACACACACACACACACGCACACACACACACACAAACGTACATACACACGGTTTGATGGTACAGTGGTTTCTGTTCTGGACACCTACACTTGAAGCTCTGGATTCGTGCCGCGCTCCCGGGATGAAAAAGCTTTCACTGATACCACAAGTCATTACAGACTTGTATGAACAGGGGTACAGGATGTCTACATAAGGTCACAGTACTACTTAGATTGGACAATACGAGCTAGTTCTCATATGAGAGGATAATAGGTGTCATTCATGAATATAGCCCTTGATTGAAAACCATGATGAATCACATACAGAATGTTTGTGTTTGTATGTGTATGTGTGTGTGTGTGTGTGTGTGTGTGTGTGTGTGTGTGTGTGTGTGTGTGTGTGTGTGTGTATTCACATTGGTCTTTGGATAACGTGCTGGACCCGTGAACGACAGCTATTTCCCTCCCGGAAGAGAGCGCAGAGCTCGTATGACCGATCTATGGGTAATGCTGTGACCTTACACGCACACACACACCCAACTCCCCGCCCACGAGAGTTGGAGTAACGACTCGAAGTGCAGCGATACTGAAATTATTTCAGCCCTGAGCAGGATTCGAACCCGGACCGCCGTAGTGACAGTCGGAGACTCTACCAACCGCGCCACCGAGTCGTGTATGTGTGTATGTGCGTGCTCTAGTAGGCGCGCGCGCGAGCGCGTCTATGTGCACATTATATGTGTATACGTACGTGTACACATGTGTGCGTACAACTTAGGTATACACAAGTTATGCCCATCACTCTATATGTACTAGTATTTCTGACACACTAGAAAAAACGGTCGAGGATCGACAAGAGTGACATAAAAATAATAAAATTCGTATTTTTCTTTAGAGAAATATTTTCATTGACTTTAGTCACGATGTTGCCAGAGGTCAAGGCAATCAGCATTTTTCTGGAGACGCATCTCATCGCAATCCTTCAAAATAAGGTTCATCCAACTTCAAAGGAAGGTAAAGAAAAACGAACTGTAATAATCAAATCTTGACGCTTCAAATGTCACCGTATCTTTTCCTCTATACTGTAACATATTCTGACATAAAAGAAAGGGGAAGAAGAAACACAGAGAGAGAGAGAGAGAGAGAGAGAAAGAGAGAGAGAGAGAGAGAAAGAGAGAGAGAGAGAGAGAGAGAGAGAGAGAGAGAGAGAGAGAGAGAGAGAGAGAGAGAGAGAGAGAGAGAGAGAGAGCGAGAGAGAGAGAGAGAGAGCGAGAGAGAGAGAGAGAGAGAGAGAGAGAGAGAGAGAGAGAGAGAGAAAGAGAGAGATAGAAGAGAGAGAGGGAAGAGAGAGAGGGAAGAGAAAGATGAGAGAGAGGGAAGAGAGAGAAGAGAGAGAGGGAAGAGAGAAAAAGAGGGAAGAGAGAAAAAGAGGGAAGAGAGGGAAGAGAGAAAGAGAGGGAAGAGAGAAAGAGAGAGAAGAGAGAAAGAAGGAAGAGGGAAAGAAGGAAGAGAGAGTGAAGAGAGAAAAGAGAGAAACAGAGAGAAATACCAGTAGAGCCCAAATTCATTTCGCAAGAGTCCTGCAAGCAACCAGCCTCTCCCGCGGCTCTTTCCTCAGTGGTTGAACTCGGCCGATTCTTTCCTGTTTGTCTTTCAGTCTCCCTTTATTACCGTGCCACGTCTACCTCCGTTCAACCACCTCCTCCTCCTCCTCCTCGTCCTCGTCCTCCTCCTCCTTTCTTCCTTCCACTCTCTCTCTCTCTCTATTTCTCTCTCTCCCCCTCACTCTGTGTATACTTGTCTATTTATCTGTCTGTCTGTCTTCTTCGTTCTGTCCTTTATTTTGATTATTTCTAAGAACTCCTATTTCTAATTCTTATGTTTTTCTCTATTAACCTTATGAGTCTTCCCTTCTCGCTTCACCTATTCTCTCTACCTAGGATTAATTCCTCTTCCTATTCTTAGTTCCTGCTCCACTTCCTCTTACTACCTGTCCTCTTCTTCCTCTTCTACTGAGTCCTTGTTTCTTCCTTCTTCCTTCATTTTTTCTTTCCCACTACTCCTCAGTGTCATCTTTTTCTTCACGTTCTTCTTACTTTCCTCCCTATACTTTTTATCTCTGTAACCAATTTTTCTTTTTTATATTTTTCTCTTTCCCTTCACATTCAATCCATTTTCCTTTTTTGATCTTATTCTTCCTTTTCCCGTTCTTTTGTCTTTATACTTCTTTTTCCTTGCCCTTCAACAAATTTGTCTTATCTTCTTTCCTCCTTTTTATTTTTTCTTCCTGTTCCTTCCTCTTTCTTATTCTCTTCTTATTAGTCCTCCTTTTTTTTATACTTCTTCTTCCTCCTCTACATCATCTTCTTCCTCATCTTTGTCTTCTCTTCTTCCTCCTCTTCTTCATTCTCCTCTTTCCGTCCCTTTCTCTTCCTCCTCCTCTTCTTCTTCTTTCTCTTCCTTTTTATGTTCCTTTCTCTTCCTCCTCCTTCTTTCGTTCCTGTTTGTCGAGATGCTGAGGTCAGCGGATCTGTCTTGCTTTTCTCAGATCCTTCGCCTTTCTCCTTTGGCAGCCAGGCGCGACGTTTCCCGTGCTTTATGATGCGCTCGCTTCCCGTTTTCTTTGTGTAGAGGACAGTTCCAACTCCGTAAGACCCCAACAGAAACCAAATGTAAAGATGTTTCTTTGCCAGTGTCTTCAAACTCCCGAAGCCCGCCTACGAAAAACAACACAGGTACAAGCAAACCAGGCTACGAAAGGAAATATCCTACTACCCAAGTAGGACCCCAACAAAAACCAAACGTAAAAATGTTCCGTCGCTAGTGTCTTCAAACTCCGGAAGGTCACCCACGAAAAATAACACAGGTGCGAGCAAGTCAGGCTACAAAAGAAATTTTGTACTACTCCAAAAGAACCCCAACAGAAACCACACGTAAAAATGTTGCCTCGCCAGTGTCTTCAAGCTCCCGAAGTCCACCTACGAAAAATAACATAGGTACGAGCAAACCAGGTTTCGAAAGAAAACATCTACTGCCCCAACTGCCGTGACGTCAGTAAAAAGGGGTGAATGGCTTTGGTACGGGAGGGGAGGACTTGGCCGCCGTTCTGATAGGTCCTGACCAGTTATGCAAAATTTCTTGGAATCTACGGAACAATTCTCTATTTCATTTCCAACCCTCTCTCCACTCCCTCTCCTCCCCTCTCTTTTCATGGCCCCACTCCCTCTCCTCCCTCTCTCCCCTCAACTTCCTATCCCCGAATTCTTGTGGAGAAAAGAAAGAGGAAGAAAGAACAACCACCCTTTCTCATGAATCATGTAGTACAAAGAGAATTAGAGTCCAACACTGCTACTCCTCTTAGCCACAGCCCTCCGGATCTAGACCTCCCCATATAAAACTGAGGTTTGATACAAAAGATAGCAGCGCACATAAAAAGTAAGAAAAATATATGTGTATCTTTAAGTATGTATGTATGTATGTATGTATGTATATATGTATGTATGTATGTATGTATGTATGAATGTATGAATGTATGTATTTAGGTACATTTGTATGTATGTATATGTATGTGTGTATGAAAAGTAAAAAAAAATTGTATGTATGTGTATATGTGTGAGTGATGTATGTTTGTAAGCATGTATAAATCCATGTAAATATGTAAGCATGTATATATGTATGTATGTATGTATATACATATGCATGTGATTCACCATGGCCTTGGATCACGTGTTGGACTTGTGATCGATAGTTATTTTCCTCCCGGAAGAGAGCTCAGAGCTCATATATGTATGTATACATGCATGTGTGTACGTATGTACGTATGTATGACCACATATCAGGTCACCCTTGTAAGGTAAAGTTTGTGAGAAATTTCCTCCAGTTTTGATGTATGAAAATAAAGTTTTCGTGTCATATTTTGGGAACATGCCCTAAATTTTCCAAAACTCGGTGCATAATACCCCTCGTCTACTTCCCCCCTCCCCCTCCTCCTACTCCTCCTCCTCCTCCTCCTCCTCCTCCTCCTCCCCCCCTTCAATCTTCCTTTCTCTTTTCCGCCGGGCAGCTACAGTTTTCCAGCGACATCTTCCCGGCCAGCTCCCATTCCTCTATAATTTCGAATAAAAGAGAGCTCTGAATGATCCATCGTAATGATATAAAATCAAAGAGGCATCACCATGGAATCTCAGCCTCCCTCTCCAAGGAAGTCCCTCCTCACCCTCCAAGAAAGCCCTCCTACCCCTCCTATTTTCCCGCCAAAAAGGCGCAAGCGCATGAAGAGGAACCTGAGGCCGGGGAGTCGAAAAAAAAAAAAAAAAAAAGAGAAGACGAAAGGGAAGGGGAATACAGGCTCTTGAAACACCGGAATCGGGTGTCAACCTGCCCCTTCGCTCCTCTTAGGTTGTGTAATCTCGGGTATTATCGTCTCGCTTAATCCCTCGTCCGAGAATCTTTGAAGTTCCTGAGAAGATTATTTCTTCTTTCTTCGGGGAACG
Organism: Oratosquilla oratoria; assembly: GCF_046742065.1. Classification (NCBI taxonomy): domain Eukaryota; kingdom Metazoa; phylum Arthropoda; class Malacostraca; order Stomatopoda; family Squillidae; genus Oratosquilla; species Oratosquilla oratoria. Next base: position 34,021,387 of record NC_134803.1, read on the forward strand.
TCGTTCTGAGATGGAAGCTCTTCAGCTAGCTCGCCAACAGCTCCTTGCGATCTGTGCACATAGGCTCCACCCCTAAGTACAATCGTAAATCAAGGTAACCTGATTTGTAGAAATAAATTTTTATCCAAACAAAAGATAAAAATGACAAATAAAGCGTATTGTTAAAGTCCTTACAAAAATAAATGGAAAGTTTTTGATACCCTCAGTTGGATAAAATCGAGTACCATTACAAAGAACCCGTTTGAACGACAACAATGGCGTCCTATGATGAAAACTTGTCATGTTTAGATTATGGTGACTTGACACGGGTTCGATACCAAATGGATTTCTGTGGTTATCACTTGCCATGGCTATCTGAGAGCATAGGACGGTGGTAATGGCTTTGCTTGCAAGTTAGTGTCTCCTGGTTTACGCTCTTCACCTTGTTTGACCTGATTCGACCTTTAACATCCTACGATTGACCTCTATTTGGTGCAAATCACATCTTTAGTAGATCATTGCCCTTGAGCATTTTTCCTACTGGAAGTAACACTGTGAAGAGATTATTACTTACTCAAATAAAGCCTTTGGCACTGTAACACTCAATAATTTAATTTTAGTTAGCGGATGACACGTTTATTCAGTTTAGGATGTGTAATTGTAGTAAATGGATTGAAGAATATCCTTATCAACGTCTTTAGTACGATGACAGCCTTTTGAGATTTCATTCTGGCTGACGCAAAACGATTTGATTCAACTGAGGTGGAGAGAGAACCATGACAAAGGCCTACATTCTCTCAATTCATTCATTTGTGCCCTCTGAATATTTTATGCTACTTAATAGTAAGCGCTCTTACTAAGTTGAAGAAGGGAGCGTAAAAGCTATTTTGAATAACCCTTGATGCTCTTGCTGTAATTAAATTATTCTATTCTATTTGACGGTAAATTATTTCATTGACCTCAGGGGTGGAGGGGAATAGGGGGAGGGGGAGTCCTCCGGACGTGAATTGGCCATTTGGCACAGCATCACCCTTCAGGAGATGTCATTCACCCTGGGTTCTGTCTTTCGTTCCACCGGCGCCGCCCCCGTCGTCAGTGAGGCGCCATACACCTTCCAGGAAAGGCCATAAACTTTCTTATGCCGGTCCTCTAAGATTCCTCCTGCCGGCGGTACTGTGCGAAGCTCCAGGACCGTATGACCCTCAGCCGGCGCCGGGTGGCTTCTCCGATCGCGAAAGAGGACGAGTTATGGTTCAGAAATGAATCTCATTCCGCCTCATCTGAGCAGAGCCAGACGCCTCCCGTTTCTCTCCTCCCACCTTCGTCGTGAGCCCTGAGTCCGATTGCTTTCAGTCCTGCTTCTCCCCAGTGACTCTCGCTTGCCCTGGGTGATGATTTTGGTTGCACCTCAGCGCCTCCTGGTGTCAAACCCTTACCCCTGTCGTGTGTATTACAACTACAAATACCCAGCATCAATCATTAATGTATATCGGTGACTGATGTTTGATATGGCTATTCACACACGTAGAGCAAAGGTGACAGTCTTTTGTGCTGGTGAGGTCTTCCCTCAGTAGTTCATACAGACACAGACAGCGATCATTTATGACATATTTGTCGTATCTTCTCTCCAAAGTGCCAAACCTTCGCCCACATAAACGGGGACGACTCGCATAAAAGAGGAGAAGGAACTTCCTGAGAGACGGTCTCCACTTCCGGAGGAGCCAACATTTGTTCCCTCCGCTCTTGGCGCTTGCTGACGACGCGCATACATATATACACATTATACACTACATTACGAAAGAATGATATGTGTGCCGAATTACACGCTAGGTTAAACATCGGCACGAGCAATCATCCACGTAAATACAAAGATAAAAACAAGGTTATGTAAACATACACGTTCATGAGCAAAAGTTTTTACCCTTCCATATTTTTCCATGATACAAAATTCAATTTCTTTGCCTGAATATTATTTTCCTATTCAAGAAAAGACCTAAATGTAAGTTAAAAACTACATAGCAAAATACATCACGTACTCGACAAAAAAGATCATATTGACATTATGAGAACTGTAGCGTGGGTCAAAAATTTTGCTCGTGACTGTACATACATGTATCAATGAATGTAAGTAAAACGTGCTACTCCATACGTAATGAGATTGAAAAAGTTGCATGCCGTCAATACTTTAGGGGGCTGTTCTGGCGTGCCCCTACGGACCCAAGCTACATAGTAGTATCATTCGTCCATGCTAGAGTTTGAAATTTCAATTCATAAAGGAATAATGGTGCGTTTGTACCAATGCTGCCCCTCCTTTATGATGTTCTTTTGAACTGTCTTTTATTACTTCTGTGATACCACTTCTTTGACTTCTCCTCTTCTTGTTCCCCTGTGTTGGGGTGAGGTGTTCTCATGCGTGTTGCCAAAGGCGGCTAAATGGGATGGAGTAAGGGAACTAGGATTGCTCTATTCTGTATAATCTTACTACGAAAATGCAAAAGACGTTGTAGGAGGATAATTTCAACTACAACATTAGTAAATCTTCCTACGAAAAGCAAGGGAAAAGTGATTGTGGAAAGATAATCCCAAATAAAACATTTCTGATTTGGCAATTAGATATGTGTGAATGAGGCACGAATGAAAGTAAATGGGTAATTGATGATATGTTTGTGAGAAGGAAGATGCATGTGTTAGTGTTAAGTGAAACTAAGCTAAAAGGGAGGGGTGGGTTTGTGACTGTGATGGGGAGGGTGTCAGAAGTAACGAGTGGGCTAGGAAAGGAAGGAGTGACACTGTTGGTGAGTGGTGAGACAGGTATGTGCGTGGTGGCGTGGAAGAAACTGACTTCTAGGATAATATGAGTGAAGGTGAAATTGGAATGGAAGATATCGGATTTTGTGAGTGAACACAGTCCTGGTAGTGACAAAAGTGAAAAGAGGCATTTTGACTGCGTGCGCGTGCGCGCACGTGTGTGTGTGTGTACGAGTATACAATTATAAAAAAGAGCATTTCCTTACCAGCTCTAAGAAAAGGTATACAAAGCTGGTGGCTTGTGCCAAGGTGTCAGATGGAATGCGACAAGGACCGGCCAAGAGGGGAGAAACATTGCGGGTAGATGGAAACACGAAGGACACGATACCTCATTAGTTACCAGCTGCGGAGGATGTGGAGGGATGGAGGAGGAGGAGGTGAAGAGCAGTTTGTGAGTTGGGTCACCACCACATAACGTGTGATTGAGCCCGCGCGTTTTTTTTGTTTTGTTTTTTGTATGTGTGTGTGTGTGTGTGTGTGTGTGTGTGTGTGTGTGTGTGTGTGTGTGTGTGTGTGTGTGTGTGTGTGTGTGTGTGTGTGTGTGTGTGCGCACTTGTGTGTATTCACCTTGGTCTCTGGATCACGTGTTGGACTCGTGATCGACAGCTATTTCCCTCCCGGAAGAGAGCTCAGAGCTCATATGACCGATCTATGTGTAATGCTATGACCTTTCACACACACAGACCCAACTCCCAGCCCACGATAGTCAGAGTAACGACCCGAAGCGCAGTGATACCGAAATAATTTCGGCCCTGGGCAGGATTCGAACCAGGTACTGCGAGCACCCCCGTACTTCGCAGTTCAGTGTGTGTGTGTGTGTGTGTGTGTGTGTGTGTGTGTGTGTGTGTGTGTGTGTGTGTGTGTATGTGTGTGTGTGTGTGTGTGTGTGTGTGTGTGTGTATGTGTGTGTGTGTGTGTGTGTGTGTGTGTGTGTGTGTGTGTGTGTGTGTGTGTGTGTGTGTGTGTGTGTGTGTGTGTGTGTGTGTGTGTGTGTGTGTGTGTGTGTGTGTGTGTGTGATTCACCATGGTCTTGGATCATGTTGGACTCGTGATCGACAGTTATTAACCTCCCGGATGAGAGCTCAGAGCTCGTATGACCGATCTATGGATAATACTGTGACTTTACACGCACACACATACCCAACTTCCCGCCCACGAGAGTTGGAGAAACACCCCGCAACGCAGCGATACTGACATTATTTCAGCCCTGGGCGGGAGTCGAACCCGGACCGCCGTAGTGGTAGGCGAGAACTCTAACCACAGCGCCACGAGGTGTGTGTGTGTGTGTGTGTGTGTGTGTGTGTGTGTGTGTGTGTGTGTGTGTGTGTGTGTGTGTGTGTGTGTGCGCACGTGCGTATATTTGGGTGCGCGCATGCGTGTGTATGTGCGTGCAAGCGAGTGTGTCATTATCCAGAACGTATGTAACAAGAAACTTGATATCTCAACTTTCCCTCTTCCTGTATTTCATCTTACCCATTCAGTCTCCTTCCCATCTCATATCTCAATCTTACCTTACATCTATTTCCGCTTGAACAGTAATTTCGTGGCTTCCCCCTCACTCTGGAACCTTTTCTTTCGATCCTACCTTTCCCCCGGCATACCCCCCCCCCCGGCCCGAAAAGAGGCCGCTATTGTGATATTGTACCTTACCACCCTCTTCGATTTTTCCCCCAATCCTTGCCGCTTCTCATCTAATCTCTTCCCTTTATTGGTTACTCCCTCCTCATTTTGAAAAAAAAAAAAAAAATGAATTCAAAACGAGTAGGGACAAGAATTCAAGATGTGAAGCTTTGTGTAAACATAGGTTGAGTCATGATCACTGAGCCTGAGGCTTCCTAAACCTCTCCCACAAGTCACACGATTGTGCCATCCTTTGCCACGTCACTCCTGCAAACTTCTCTATCTCGCCCTTCCACCTTCGATCCTGTCTTCCACTTCTAAGTTTACCGTCTCTTAATAACGCTGGTAAGATGTAATATGTGTTGTAAATGAAATTTATAGAAATATATCCATCACATTAATGGTAAAAAAAAAATTAGCCCAAGTGTTTACGTGCAATGGAATATTCACCGGTTGAGCGTGCTAAAGCCAGGAATATACGTTTTTGTTTTTGTTTTTTGTGGCGGGAAAGGGAAGAGTAGAGGTGGTGGTAGAATGTAGATTGAGAGAAACAAATAAATGGCTTGGGTGGATTAAAAAGTGTAATGAGAAATAGACATTCGTGAATGGATGCTAAGAGGAGATTGTATGAAAGAGTGTGTCGACAGCACGCTATGGGGGAGAAACATGGAACATAAAAGAGGAAGAAAGGAAGAATTTATATGTGTGTGAGATGAAATGACTGAGAAGTATGGCAGGGATTACTAGGCTGGATAGAATGAGAAACGAGGAGTTGAGGAGGAGAGCGGGGTTGGAAAGGGAGTTGGGAGGTGGAGCTGATGAAAGAGTATTGGGATGGTGTGGATACATGGAAAGAATGAATGAAGAAAAATAGGTGTGGAAGGCAGAGGTGGAAGGAGTGAATATGAGGGGGCGACCAAGGATGAGATGGATGGAGTAAACGGGGCCTTGGAAAAGAGATGAATATCTGTTGAGGAAGGAAATGAAAAGACAAGATTAGGATGAGTGGAGAATGGTTGTGTATGGATGATGTGATGCATGAAAGGGGGTGGGTAGAGAATGAGAGGGGTGAGGAAGTGTGTGAATGATGTTTTGACGCAGCCCGAAGGGATTTCTCCCCGTCTTCTCTTTTTCTGCATGAGGGGATGGACAGGGGGGTTTCGCCGATTAAATGAAGCGGCCTTGCTGTGGATGTGCTGTGTCTTGTTACATTGCTTCTAACCTAGGTCAGTGGGCGAGATGCAGGGATGACCCATCATCCAGAAGGAGCCAAGAAAAGAAAGAGGGAGGGGTGGTGAATGGGAGTGGAGTACGTAGGGATGAAATGGCTACCTCCCTAATAAGGGGGGAAAAGCCGTTGGTATATGTATGTATTCATTCACTCAGTCATTCCTTTACTTTTCCATTCATTTATTAATTCTTATCTAACATCGTTATAGACCAAAAGGTCTCCTGTCACCCATGGCAACGCAATATGAAAGACAGCAACAATGTCATCGCTGCCAAGGAGCCCAAAATCATTCCAATATCCTTCCCCACGCCCCCAACCTAACCCTCCGAACTCCCCCCACCTCATCTCCCCCTCTCTTTCCCCCTTCCCCACCCTCCAGCCGGTTTTATACACACACGTCCCTCCCCCTTGAGTCAACCCACCTTCCCTATTGTGTACCACTGACTTCCCCTTGAGAGGCACTCTACACAGCTCTGGCTATTCACGAGAGCTTCTCCTCTAGTGTATAATACGTCCCCCACCCCCTCCCCCTCCCACCACCCACCCTCCAACTCACGTTCTTGATCCAACATCGTCCTTTACCGTATCCAGAATCTATATCCGAGAATTAGGGAGAAGCTGAGGAAGGTGAAGTGGAGGAAGAGAAGGAAAGGGAAAGAGAAGACGGGCAAGGAAAAATGATGATGATAGCGATGTCATGGTTCTTCTTTATCAGTACCTTGGGAATATTTTCGTTACCAACCCTATCGTCACTGTCACTATCACCATTACCAACACCACCCATACTGCAAACACAGTCACCACTATCTTTAGACCATCTAACCTAAGAGTAAGTTCTCCGTATACTAATTCATACCTGTGTTACAATATCAATATGTATATATATATTATGTATGTATATATATATTATATATATATACATATATACATTATGTATATATATTATATATATATATATACATATATATATAATGTATATATATATACATATATATTTATGTATATATTTAT
>NC_134803.1:34033035-34043035 GCF_046742065.1 Oratosquilla oratoria
AATAGGCAAGAATTGGTTTACTAATAGGGTGGTCAACGAATGGAATAGACTTAGTAACCATGTAGTGAACGCTGAAACTATCAGTTGTTTTAAGAAACGGTTAGACAACTTTATGGATGGGGATGACAGGTGGTGATGGATATGGAGCTGCCTTGTGTAGGCCTTATGGTCTCTTGCAGTCTCCTTCATTCTTATGTTCTTGTGTTCTTATGAGGACGTGACTAAGGAAGAACACATTCTCTTACCTGCTAACGCTACTGTAATATACTGTATAGGTGAGGAGATTACGCCAATAGTAAATTCCCTGCGGTCGAAAACGTGACCTTTACCCTATGACCTCTGGGAACTCGAACAAACGCCAATTACCTGTTGGCAATAGGGAAAGAACGGGAGACTTTGTCAACGAGGCAGGTCAGATACCGAAATAACACAGCAACATATTGAAACATGACAACGACAGTAGATATACTGTCTCGTGGTCATTGAATGCCACTTTCTCTACACGTCAGAGCATAAAGAGCACAAACACCTCCTTTGTTCTACAGTTCAGTCCCTCCTGGCGTAAGCTCCTCTACAGAAAAAGAAGAAGAAAAAAAGTCACTGTAAAATTCTTCCTTGGCTCACTGCATATGATTTATCTGCAATTTTATGGACGCCATTTTTTCCGTCCCACTGCCGACGTATTTTCAGCAGCAGGAGGTCGTTACTGCCATCTGAGCGGCACTCTTGCCATAGAGAACATCGTTCCCGATGACATACAACTGGCATTCCTCCGAGGCCATATATCTTGGCACTCCTATCGCACTATACACAAGCAATTTGACATGTTTCTAGATTATATGTTTGTCAAGTGGTGACACGTGAATCTTTGGTCCCGGGTTCGAGTCCTGTACATACTAGTGCCTACCATTAACCTTAGTTATCCAAGTAAGCAGGGCAAAGGTGATACATTCACTGTCAGCTAAGCATCTTCTAGTATGAGAAGTACGCTAATGTTTTCAGGATCATTGGAACAAATTCAGTGTATTGATAGATGACCCTCTAGTTCGTCCCTGATTATTTAATTTACATTAAAAAAGCCCCGCTTTTGATGACCACAAAGGAAGATTTAAGGCTCGTTCCACACGTATCGACTTTTCGCCGTGCACCGTCCACAACACGACGTCGTACTCTCAAATAACCATGGATGTCTATAGAGGCTTTCACAAGTCACGACCACTACCACATGTGAAAACACCCATACACACACGTTGTTATTTGAGAGCACGAAGTCGTTTCGTGGACGGAGCACAGCGAAAAGTCGATACGTGTGAAACGAGCCTAAGGCGAAGAAGGTCGTCCACGGCTCCACACTTCTGGGCCATTACCTCGCTCATGCCTGAAATTTTGCCGTCTCATGGTACCGCACTTCGGGTTTGGAGTAAAATACATAGTCTTCCGTATCACAACTGCGACAGTTCTTTCTTGTCGCTTCTCTTGATCTTGCAACGTTGCAACATCTATTCTGGTAGACTTCGGCTGCAACTGCCGGTATCGGTTTCAAAGTTTAAAATAGTTTGCCGTGTATGTATAAACACACACACACACACACACACACACACACACACACACACACACACATATATATATATATATATATATATATATATATATATATATATATACACCGACGGCTTTTCCAAACTTCAAAGGAGGTAGCCAATATCAGTGGGATTGAATCCACTCCCACCCATTTCATCAAGGTCGCTTCATTTAATCGGCGACCCCACTCTCCGTTCCCTCATGCAGAGAAGACGGGGAGAATTCGCTGCGGGCTGCGTCAAAATATCATTCACACATACTCCCTTTCACCCTCCCCATCCCCCACCCACTCTCTTCCATGCATCACAGCATCATTCATACACAATCATTCTGTACTCACTCCTATTTTCTGTCTTCTCCTTTCCTTCCTCAACAGACATTCCTCTTTTTCCCAAGGCCCCTTTTACCCCATCCATCCATCTCATCCTTGGTCGCCACTTCCTGTTCATTCCTTCCACCTCTGTCTTACACACCTCTTTTACTAATCTTTCTTCATTTATTCTTTCCATGTCCCCAAACCAGCCCAATACTCTTTCACAAACTCTATCTCCCAACTCCCTTTCCAACCCCGCTCTTATTCTCACCTTGTTTTTCACTCTATCCAGCCTAGTAACCCCTAACATATTTCTCACGCTTTTCATCTCAAACACATTTATACTCCTCCTCTCTTATGTTTCATGTTTCTGCCCAGTACAGTGCTATCGGCACAATCACTCTTTCATACAATCACCTCTTAGCATCTTTTTCCAAATATCTATTTCTTATTACACTTTTCAATCCCCCAAGGCATTTACTTATTTCTCTTAATTTACACTCTACTTCAACCTCCACTCCTCCCCTTCCCGCCACATTCGCACTCAAGTATCTAAAGTTATCCACTTCCACCAGTCTCTCTCCATTAATACTCACTTCCAATTTGCTACTGTTATCATCTCCCTCGATGTCCAGCGTGCACACGCGCTCACGCATGCATATAGAGTGAGCAAGAACCTTCAAGCAACTCTCAAGATTCCCCATTGTCCCGGATTTTCCTCCCGAGGGACATTGCCATGGTATCCGGACCTCAACAGTGACTAGAGGCGCCAGCGTTTCGGGTCAACGCCCAACACCTGCGACAAACAATAGGCGCGGCTCCTGTCATCGTCACCAACCGACACGACAAGCCTTTTTTTATTCTTTTCTTTCTTTCTCAGAATATGACAACACGTGTAAATATGTGCATAATATCAAATCTGGTAACCCTTTGAGTCTCCCTCGGAGGTTGCATTGTATTTGTAGACCAGAGAGAAGTATGCAACATTAAAGCAAAGAGACAGCTCTTAGTTTACCTCTCCACCAGTACTTATTCATTTAATGTACAGAGAAACAACAACTCAACATTCTCGTGGACCAACGTGGGATACAATCCACTTTAACACTACTCCAAAGCAACCCTCTACCATTCCTCCGAAGCACAACTCTACGACAGCAGCTCCGTTTATACATAGCCATCTCCCAACCCTAACAATCTTCGTCAAAATCCAGCATCGCCAAGCATCAATACGAAGAAACCCCTCTTGGCTGCATCGTCCAGCATCTTACTTAGAAGCACCGCTGCATTGATTCACTCCATCATACAAGCACTAAGAGCAAATCCCTCTTCATCGGGCATCCTACTACGAAGCACCGCTGCATTGCTTCTTCAGTATCTACTACGAGGAAAACCCTCTTCGCAGCAGTCTTCAGCATCTACTACAACGAAATTAATCTCCGGGGCATTCTCCAGCATCCACGGTGCCCATCGCCTTCACCATATGAACACAGAGACGTTGGGCGACCTCCTACTCCACCATCGCATGAGTTAGATGACCCCCCCCCTTCTCCAACATCCCATCACGCTCCGCACGTCATTACAACAGGCCACGATCGTCGCGGCATCAACAGCCAACGACCCCCTACTCAATGCATCTAGCTACGCAAGATCTCCACCTTCATTTCTTATTTTATCATTTTATATATGTACACTTTTGTTTTACATATTTTAACTCACCAAACCAATACACTACTAATTACTCCCCCCGTTTGCAGCAATGCATCTTTCCACCCATCCACCCACTGCAGCACCTTCATCTACTAACACTACATCTTGTATAAATATATATTTTTCCGTTTTAATTATCACCTAAGTGCAACACGGTCAATACCCATTTCTCTGTTTAATTAGTCAATGAAAGTGTCCAAAGCCCTCTCTGACTCGGCACACGGACCCTGTACACGAAGCCGTTCTACGTTCAATTCAAATACACCAAATATGTCCCCTCCTTCTACTAGCAACTTCAGAAAATTCACCTCATACTCAAAACACTATGACAACACAAAACCTGATCACCATACTCAAGGATGAGAACCAGAGATAACACGAAGAAATGCCACAGACGACAAGACTAAGATATCTATCTTCACATCCAAAATAGATAAGAATAAACATTAGCTGGTGAGGAGACAGACAACTATCAGGAATTTGTAAAGAACTTTAAAAAGTCATTTGCGAGCCACTTGGAGCACTTTTTCCCCTATACTCTTTGGCAAAAACTTACAATCATAGCTCACACAACACAAAAGAAAAAGCGGTCAAAATAGCTTCAACATTTAAACCTAAACATTTAAAAGTGAGAAGATAGTGTTTAGAATGTGTAAATGTTTGTTAACGGATTTGGAAGCGATGATCACGCCATCGAGGTACATGAACACTGAATGACCTATGAAACCTGCAAATACTGTGTGCATAAGTCGTGTGAACACTGAAGGAGCTGAAACTAGACCCATGGCTAGTCGTTTAAAGTGATAATGACCTGTGGGTGTGCTAAAGGCTGTCAGAGGCCTAGACTCTGGAGCAAGGGGGATCTGGAAATATCCCGACAGAAGGTATAAGGTCGTGAACACTACGTTGTTTTCACCGACGGAGTGGATGATGTCTTGTAATACAGGGATTGGATGTCGGTCTGGTATGATTAGCTTATTTAACTCTCTGAAGTCTACTACAAGGCAGAAGGAACCATCGTGTTTGGGTACAACAAAGAGTGGAAAGCTCCATTTGCTGATGGATGATTCAATAATGTCTTGCACAATCATGTCTTGGATAAGGTTATCTATAACCATGCGTTTGTTGTGTGGTAAGCTGTATGCGGGGATGTAACGTGGTTTAGAGTTCTCACGAAGGGGTATATGATGCTGAATCAGATTAGTGACTCCAGGGGGTTCACATTGAGTGGTAATGGTATGTCCGAACTTGTTGCAAAGTGCAAGCAAGAGAGCTTGTGCATCAGGGAAGTCATTGGGGTTGAAATGTGATGTATTAATGGGTTCATGTGCTGTGGACACGTCGGAAATTGTATTACAAACTTGAGAAGTGTGGAATTTGTCACCCATGCTTTTAATGCGGGAAGGATATACTTCGAAATCGCAAATGTTTGCACCAACTGTGAGATGGATGAGTGCGTTTGTGTCATTGGCAATTAGAATACAAGTATGACCTTTCTTTCACCTAGAGCTGATGGCTGAAAACAGGGAAGTGTCACTGACACAAGTTTCTGACACAGAGTACTTCGGTGTCATGTGTTTGGAAAACTCGTATGTGTATCTTTGTATATTCACGAGGGAACAGCGTCTTTGGGCTTATAAGCTCTGCGTAAGTGTGTTTGACTGTAGATAACCCTTCCGAGACTGGAGTTGATTTGTTGCTGAATTCCTCTAAGAGGGATAAGTTTACGTCCTCAGGCGGTGAAAGATCAACGGTATTTACTGGGGGTTTTGTCCTGAGTTTGCTGATTTGGACATGAGTGAGGAGTTAGTGCGTCTTTCACGTTTGGAGCGCAAGTCTACAGCTGTCATTAAAGTAGAATTAGAATCGTGGGAAGGTGTTTGGGTGGCGGTGCCATTCACATTAGCAGCTGGTACATCCTCGTGTGATGAAGCAGAGTGAAGTTGAAAGGGGGGGATAGTCTTAACTGCCTGGACGACGGTACACTTCGCCAAGACGGTTTCCAGTAACGGTGAAAGTGGCTTCATCACTCCACAACACATTTTTCCACTTCTCCACTACGTAGTGTGCAGCGGTAGGCCAAGAAACTCGTGATGCTGGTGGAACCGATCTGCCATTACAGAACAAGCCCACAGGGAGGCCCAGGAAGACTACTCCTCGTACTCTGTAGGTATTGAGGAGACGGGTGGATGCTAGTCCACGTATAAAAGCACCACAGTTGAAGGTCATGTGTCTGTGAGAACTGTACGCCACGGCCTGCATGATGATGTGCAATTCTCACACCACTTGTATCCATGAAACAGAAAAAGAACAGGGTCGCTTTTTGCCATAAATATTTACAGTGGGATGTGGAAAAGTTGAAAAATGTGCTGTGGAGTAATGAAGCCATTTTCACCGTTACTGGAAACCGTCTTGGTAAAGTGTACCGTCGTCCTGGCAGTGATGCTTTGGACCCAAAATTCACACACGGTACTGTAAAACATCCTGATTTACTTATGGTTTGGGGTGCTTTTGGCTACCATGGTGTGGGATCCTTGGTGATACTACCAAAATATGTAACTCTGAATGCAGACTGATGTTTTGAGCTACTTGATAATCATTTGGAGGACTGTTTTATTCAGTGCAAAACAGATGTCTTCATGCAGGTTGGTGCACCATGCCACACTGTTAAAATCATTAAAGAATTATTTGCATTCTATGATGTGGAGTATATAAAAGATTTGCCAGGTAATTTCCCTGATTTAAACCCAATTGAGAACCTCTGGGCACTCATGAAAGATAAGTTACGTAAGCGCGACACTTCATCAATCCCCAAGCAGGAAGTAGCCATCAAGGATATTTGGAAGGATATGGACCCTGTGTGGCTTCAATATCTGTCCCTCCTAAATAACACAACTGATCCACATATAAAACAAAAAATGTCTGTCGAATTCTAGCATTCTCTAGGCATCTTAAAAAAAAAACACATAGTAAATGGTAAAAGCAACAAAAAATACCGTTCAGATAGACATTGCGGGCACTGCTATTTACGAAGAACTGGAGGGTCACAGAAAGAAACGGATGTTATATTCGTGATCTACGCTCTAGAAAAGGATAGTCTCATTTCCGTTTTTTTTTTCATTGTTATACAGTGTAATGTATCAAGAGAAAGGGGTGTCCAACAAAGTACTAGAGAACTGGTACCTGATAATGTGGGTTATTTGAGGAAATTTATTATTTTTACTCTGGCGCCTAAGTTTTTGTCCCCCACTGTATATATATACATACATACATACACACACACACACACACACACACACACACACAATGTATATATATATATATATATATATATATATATATATAATGTGTGTGTGTATGTATGTATGCATATATGTAAATATGGGCCACTTCTATTCATAGTATATATAAACGATATAGACCGTGGACTAAAATCTACTGTTTCCAAATTTGCTGATGATACAATACTGTGCGGAGTGGCAAATGATCACTCAAACCAATCAGATATTCAAGAAGATTTAGATCAATTACAGCAATGGTCTGAAAAGTGGCTAATGAAATTTAACACAAGTAAATGCAAGGTAATGCACATAGGTAAAAATAACAGTAAGTACGATTACAAGTTATTTGGAAATTCGTTAACAAAAGTGGATAGTGAAAAAGATCTTGGCGTAATTATCAGTAACGACCTCAAATCATCCAAGCAGTGTATTTCAGCCTCTGAGAAAGCAAATAAGATTCTGGGACTGATTGCGCGATCTTTTGATTTCAAAAGTCCATCACTCATTAACAAGCTATATAAATCGTTAGTTCGTCCACATTTGGAATATGCTGTTTCCGTATGGTCACCGAATCTCATTAAAGACATTAACAGACTGGAAAAAGTACAACGGCGAGCCACAAAACTGATTCCAAATATCAAAAATAAATCATACGAAAATCGACTAAAACACATGAATCTGTTTTCCCTAAAAAAGCGTAGACTCAGAGGTGACTTGATACAGGTCTTTAAGATTTTAAAGGGAATTGACAACATCAAAAGTGACAAAATTTTCACATTGAATGAGAATCAGACAAGAAACAATGGTCTCAAACTGCCCGGAAATAGATTCAATTTGGAAGTAGGTAGAAACAACTTTGCCAACCGTGTAGTTAATGAATGGAATAAACTTCCTGCACAGGTAGTGCAATGTAGTTCAGTTCGAAGCTTTAAGAATCATTTAGATAAATACCTAAGTAAGATGCTGTAATGATTATAATTTATCTTATATTATTTGTTTTTGTTTTGTTATCATTTGTCTGTCTGATTTTCATTTATTATTAGTTATATGTAAATTTATTATTATTTACTATTTACCTGTTTGTTTATTATTTAACTATACCTATGCATTTATTTATGTATTTTATTTGTTATTTACATTATTATAGTTTTTATTTATTGTTTTATTATTAATATGATTTTTTTTTCTCGCATCCGACCTAGATATGGATCTAAAGGTCTCCTGTCGGCATGCTCCGCCTTTGTAATCCTTTGTAATCCTTTGTAAAATGGATTCGAGACTAAGGTGTTCACCAAATATCCCAACATTGGCCGCTACCTCAATGCCCGTGGTGAATGCCCTGCTGCTTACAAGTGACCCGTAGTAGCAGCATACATCAACAGAGCTCTGACCCACTGTAGAAGTGGGAGGAAGACCCACAAGGAACTCAACCGTGTCCGTCGACTCCTTACCCACGTCGGGATCTCTGACCAGATGATCGAGGGCGTTATAAAGAAGAAATTAGATCAATATGGCACACCACCCCAAGTTCCAAACCCTGCTAACAACGAAATCACCATTTACTCTCAAAATCACTTTCACAGCAAGTACAAAGAATAATACGAAGCCATTAAAGGCATCATAAAAAGAAGAGTCACTCCCACTGACACAGATACTTACATCAATATCAGAATTTTCAGCAAGCTAAACCTGACCAAGTCCTTGATAATGAGGAATAACACAGCACCCAAAACCCCGAAAGAGGCCTCTACCAATGTAATATAAACGTTTTCATCCCAGGAGGGCCGCTGTGACGACCCCAATTCTTAGATCGGTAGAACCTCCACTACACTAAAGAGACGCCTCCAATACCACCGAAACCAGGGATCTATCTTCCAACAATTCATTGATTACTGAAGATATTGAATATCAAAATAGCCAAAGCTATTAGCGCAGATGACTTCAATCAAAATTGTCTACGAAAGAACCTGTGTCCAAGAATAATATATACATATATACGAGTATATATATATATATATATATATAGAGAGAGAGAGACCTTGGGACAAATTATGGGAAAGGTGGAGGGGGAAACACGGGTCTTTATCTGATTATCGAGTTTATTCCTGACCGGTTTCGCTTATAATAGCTTCTTCAGAGGAGTGTTACTCTGGGTCGAAGTTGGCGGTGTATATAGTGAGTCAGGCCCACGTTCCCTCCTTGTGGAGTGGTTGGTGGCTGGTTCCAGTACATGTCAAACAGCACCGGTACAATATAATACAATAATAGTAATATAATAATAATACAACACAACACGATCTATGATACAATATAAATTATAATATATAATATAATATACCAAATCATATCATGGTATATCATATTATATAATAATTAGCATCGATATATAATCAATAATAATAAGAATAAATATACGAGTTTTGAAAAAATGGAAATACATATGAAAATAAATAAATGTCACCGTGATATACAAGGACAAAACATCACGGTGACATTTCGTTGATCAAAAATCATGTTTTATTCTTATTATTATGCATTCTGTATCGATACTAATTATTAGTATTATGTTATGTTATTATACTGTAATATAATTATATTGCATTATTATATATTATATTGTATGTTATTTTTACAGTATTATTATTATTATTATTATTATCATTAGTACTATTATTATTATTATCATATGTTATACCGATGCTGTTTGAGGTGTCATACTGGAACAGTTGAAACATCACACATGACTGCCGGACACAGCACGGGCCGGGAGATGGGAGAAATGGAGTGGACGGAATGAAAGACGCCCAGGACAACTCAGACATAACACGGTGACAAAATATCACGGTGACATTTATTTATTTTCATATGTATTTCCATTTTTCAAAACTCGTATATTTATTCTTATTATTATTGATTATGTATCGATGCTAATTATTATATAATGTGATATACCATGATATGATTTGGTATATTATATTATATATTATAATTTATATTGTATATTGTATCGTAGATCGTGTTGTGTTGTATTATTATTATATTACTATTATTGTATTATATTGTACCGGTGCTGTTTGACATGTACTGGAACCAGCCACCAACCACTCCACAAGGAGGG
>NC_134803.1:34048035-34055535 GCF_046742065.1 Oratosquilla oratoria
GGAACGAAGGGATAAGAGGAGAAGAAAATTATATAAAAGAGAAAAGTTGAAAGATGAAAAAAATCAATGTAAGTTGAGGAAAATAAGGAAGGAGGAAAAATTGTAAGAAGGAAAATAGGAAAGAAAAGAGAAAGATAAAAGAGAAGTAAGAAAGTTGAGAATTGTGATAGAAGGAAAAATTGAATAGACAATAGAAATAAGGAACAGAAAAGAGGAGGAGATGCGTGAGAAGGCATAGAAAGTAAAGAAGAAATGATAAAATAAAACAAAAAACAACTAGAATTCGAAGATGGAGGGAAGGATGTGAAGGTGGTAGGGAGTGAGGGGAAGGGAGAGAGCATATGTTGGAGAACGAATTTACTGAGACTTTAGAGACTTGACAAGAGAAAAGGAGATACGAGGAGCGACTGTGGCAGGAACTGAATCACAGAAAAATAGCAAGAGAAAAGAAGGAATGCTTTGCATAGGAAAAGAGATATAAAAGCGAAGGAGAGGATAAGAACAGAGCGAGTGTGTGCGCTTGAAAGAGAGAAAAGATAAAAGATAAAAAAGACATACACACACATGCACGCACATACACACAGTAAACACACATACACGCACAAACACAGACATACACACACACACACACACACACACACACACACACACACACACACACACACATATGCACACAAAAAGAGAAAGTGATACATATAAAGAGAAGAGGGGAGGAAGCAGGAGTAGGTGAGGAAGAGTGAGAGTAAGAGGAAGAGCGATAGGGAGTAGGGGAAGGAGTGGTAGTGGGAGAGTATGATATATATACATATATATATATATATATATATATATATATATATATATATATATATATATATTATATATAGATACATACATACATACATACATACATACATAAATAGATAGACATACAGATAGACAGACAGACAGGCAGACAGACAGGCAGACAGACAGATAGACAGGCAGGCAGGCAGAGAGACAAACAGATAGATAGACAATTTGATTGATTGATTGATTGATTGATTGATTGAATGATAGATAGATAGATGGATGGATATTTGGACAGATAGATAAGTTAATAGAGAAAGAGAGAGACAAACAGACAGGAACAGAGACAGACAAACAGAGAGATAGACAGAGAAAGACAGATTGACACACAGACAGACAGACAGAGACAGAGAGAGGCAGAGAGCGAGACAGACAGACAGACAGAGAAGGGAGAGACAGAGAGATAGAGATAGATAGATAGATAGATAGAGAGAGAGAGAGAGAGAGAGAGAGAGAGAGAGAGAGAGAGAGAGAGAGAGGCGAAAGGAATAAAAAAGTAGGAAGGCAAGAAGGGAGGAAGGGTGGGAAAAATAGGGAAAGAAGAAATGAGACTAAGGGAAAGCAAAGGCAAAATATTTGAAAAAAGAGAGAGGAGAGAGGAAAGCGAAGAAAGACGAAAGAAAGAAAGAAAAGGAGATAGAAAGAGCAAAACAGGTAAATGTTTTATATTCCATATGCTGCTCTATGTATTCATCACTATTCATTTCTTCCCTCCCTTTGCCTTTGTCCAACAATCGCTTCTTAAGCCTGATATGTCTCCTCAACACTTCAGCTTTTGCTAAAAACTCCCACGGTGGCCACAGCTTACAGCCATCCCACTCCCACGCAGTGGGAAGTGAGAAACCCCTGGTAGGGCAAAGCCCTGTTAGTTGCTGCAAGCCGCAACCACATCGACCAAACTACATCACAAACACAGACTCATATCACAGCCGCTCACTCTATCCACAGTTACCGTCCTGTGCCATAGCCGGCAACATATACTAAAGCCACCTTACCTCTCAGCCCCTTGGTTAGAGCTGCAGCCTCCTTTCAGCCCCGTTTCCAGTCCCCTGTCTCCGTCTTTGGGAGGTCTCATCCTCCCATTAAACCGGCCGCCTTATGTCTGAGCCAATTTTTTACTTGTATTGGATTCTTCTTTGAATTCCTCGCCCTCTTACCTACGGGATTCCGGCCCTCTCTCCAAACCTCTTCCCCCCTTCCCCCTTTCCCCTCCCCCCTCCCCTACAACTCAATGGCCCTCTGACCCCTTCATTACGGTTACGTCTCTTCAGCTGCATTGAATCGCCTGGCAATAATCAGTACAAAATTAATAAAGTGAATTATTGTGATCTTTTCTCCTACACAATGGCGGCGTCATCTCATCTGAATAAGATTGTGTGACGCTCGCCATATACATAAAATCGGTAAGTTATATCACCGTAATCTTCACGCCTTCACTACGGCGAGGTAGGCCTACCCTCGATTTAATGAAATCGTCCGGGGCTGATCAAAGTTAAATATTGTTTCTTGTGTCTATGTACCTCATGTTTTAATAGACGAAATCGCTAGGTATCTTCCTTGATGGTTTTTGTGAATGTTTAGAATCACGTGTCTATGTGATTTTGCTGCGCACACACACACACACACACACACACACACACACACACACACACACACACACACACACACACGCACAGACTCACACACGCACACACACACACACACACGCACAGACTCACACACGCACACACACACACACGCACACACACACACACACATATATATATATATATATATATATATATATACATATATATATCTATATATATATATATATATATATTTACATATACAGTATATAAAAGTTTAATAGAGGCTCATTCTTTTTCATTTCTTTGAGAATATTTACTAAAACGCTTAATAAAACCAGTGATCGTCAACCAATCTGTAATTAATAAAAATAATAGCAACAACAGTAATGAATAAATAAACATACAACTAAAAGAAATAAATAAGCATGTGTATGAATTCATAGATAAAAAACATTCACACTATATGGACTGATGAAAAGATATAAACTAAACCATACATAAATAAACAACAAATACACAAATTAAACATACTTATGAAAATGTCATAGACAAATATTAAATATATATATATATATATATATATATATATATATATATATCGAATTTATGAATAATATAGAATAATGAATGATAATTGGGGAGTGATAGATAATAAATGATAACAAATAATGAATAATAAATAATAATAAATAAACAATGCATACCAAATACTAAATAACAACTAATGAATTATTAATAACAAATTACAGATAATATATAATGAAAAATAACTAACAAATAATAGATTCCTTGCCACACACACACACACACACACACACACACACACACACACACACACACACACACACACACACACACACACACACACACACACACACACACACACACACACACACACACACACGCCACCGATCTTTTCCCACCTTGATTTCTCTTCTTCCTCCCTTGCATCCTTCTTCCTCTTACTCATCTTCTTATGCACTTACGAGTACTACTCCATTTCTTACTCATCCTTTCCTTCTTTTTATCTACATCTTTACTAACTCTAATGATCTTTTTTGTTCATCCTTCAATTTTGATTTCTTCTCCTTCTCCTACTCCTCCTCTCTTCCTTCCCCTTCCCTTTAATTCCTGACCATTTTCTACGATGCACCCTCTCTCTTTTGTTCTGTTTCCTTTGACTTGCCCCGTTTTCTTTTGTTTGTATGCCATCTTCACCCTCTTCTCGTTTTCTATTCGCGGTGCTCATGTGAAGACGCTTTGATTACAACCTTACCACTGCGATCCCGATGTCATTTCTATAGAAAACGGGGGGCGTGTTAGGAGAGGGGAGGGGAGGTGAGGAGGAGAGGGATGGATCGGGGAGGGGAGGGGAGGGGAGGGGAGTGGGAAGGAAGAAATATTACTGCCATTCTTAGGATCCTTCGCCAGTTAGGTTGTCCCATATTTCTTTATTTTCCGATTTATTTATAAGAATAAATTTAGATTTTTTTTAAATTAGTTGGTCTAGTCATTTCCCCTGCATAGCTCTTTCAGAGGTCACTTTAATGATTTTCTTCTGGCTGGCACCAGATGATTGTAATGAGCTTAGAGTAATCTTTGGCTCTTATCTGTGGATGGTGACGATTATTATTGCGTATTGTTTTCTGGTCACCGTCAGGCGCTTTTATTCAGTCAAGAGATGTTGAGACATTGTGACAGGTTTAGGAAGGTGGAAGAGGAAGACACAGGTCTAGTTCCAAGTTTATTCCTGACCGGTTTCGCTTTGAGCTTGTCCCATCATGTCCGGTCATCAATGTATACCGTCAGCTTCGAACCAGAGGATCATTCCTCTGAAGAAGCTCAAAGCGAAACCCGTCAGGAATAAACTCGGAACAAGACTCGCGTCTTCTTCTTCCATCTCCCTCAGTCAAGAGATGCCTCTTCGTTATAGTTTTATATATATATATATATACATATATATATATATATATTATATATGTATATATATATTATATATTTTTTTACTTTGTTTTGTCTCACTTTATTCTACTTTCTGTTCACTTATATATTAATTTATCAATTTATCTATTTATCTATTTCTTTATATATTGATTTGCTTATTCATTCATCTGTTTATTTTACTACCGCTAGGTAAGTTCATACAACAAACGAGACCACTTACGGTCACTTAAGGCTTACAGGATGAGGAGTTATCCTACATCTAGCGATACTTTCATCATTTCATCACAAAATTACATCCTAGCTTCCTTCTCCTTTCCCAAAGAACATCTTTTCTAATTCTTCCTTTGTCGTTTCAAGGTACATACGTTTATACCAATGTGCTTTTCCCCCTTTCTAGCGGGTTGGCCAAATCAAATCACACTTTGACACCGCGGGTGAGAAATACATAGATAAGAATTCTCAGTTTTCTCGCTCCTCCCTTTGGCGATATACAGGGAACCAGGAGGCGGTGTTCTTATCCCCTATTAAAAGAGCAGCCTTGGATCTGTAATCCTATTTACCTAAACAGGTTAGGTTCGTTCTGTCGAACGAAGACCGGACGTGACAAAAAGATTTCAGATGAAAAGAAATAAAAATACGATCAAACTCGACACAAGATCACGTTGAATACTCGCTATGAATATGATAAAAGGTATTGAAGACTTCTTCCAGCTGAAATACGTCATGTCAATAAATACCTTATAAATCGAAAGCCCTCGTCTGAGAGATTACTCCCAACACTTGGGGTAAAACCACTCATACAAAAACCTCAGATTATGAAAAAAAAAAAATACAGCAATTCAAGTTCCTACGCGATAAACACTCAAACACGATTTTTTTTTCTTTTTCCGGAGGGGGGTGAGGAAGAGAGAGGGGGAGAGTAGGGATAGGTCCTCTTGCCTTTCTTTGGAATATACAGATTCTCTCTCTCTTTCTCTCTCTCTTTCATTCATTCACTCAATCTCTTTCTCTCTCACTCCCTCACTCATTCACTCAATCTCTCTCTCTCTCTCTCTCTCTCTCTTTTCCTGTATCTTTCCATCACTTCTTCCCGCAAACTCTGATATCTATTTCCCTATGCCCAACTCCTCCCTACACTAAACTCTTTGTTCCCCTACTCCCCAAGTTTCGATAAAAGTACTCTTTTGCCTTCGTAATCCTTATACCACCTCTTCCACCCTCCCTCTCTCCCTACCCCGTCTCTCCTCTCTCTCCCTCTCCTTTTGTTTACCAGTTGCTCAAGTTCTAATAGAACTTTTCCTAAGTTTTGACAGAGCTTTTCCTTTGCATCCCTACTCCCTATATCAACTTCCATTTCCCCTCTACACATATTCCCGTTGAGCCTGACAGCCTTTTCCCTCCTAACTCCTTGTTGCCTACTAACTTCTTTGTTTCATTTAAACCCATAAAACTCGATCAAACATTTCTTCACATATTCAAGTTTTAACCTAATGCTTCCTTTACCTTTTCGATAATAAACTCATTTTCCTGTTTGTCTGTCTGTCCATGTGTCTGCCTGTCTATATATCTGACTGTCTGCATATCTGTTTTGCTGTCTGTCTGTCTGTCCTTCTGTCTTGCTCTCTAAGTTCTAACACATTGTTTCTTTGTCAACATATTCTTTATTATGTTCTTCCTTTCCTTTCACCGTTTGCTTTTTAAGTTTTGATAAATACATTCCTTTGACTCTCTCCCTTGTACTAATTCATCTTTCATTCATTCATTCATTCATTCACTTCATTATTCTACACGATCTTTACCTTTCTAAATTGTATTATAATCATTCCTATATTTCCTTATTCTTTACTCTATCTTCTCCTTTGCCAATTGACTCCTAACTTCTCAAACATTTCTTCTTTGTTTTCCTATTCCTATTTTCGTTTTCCTTTATCTCTCATTTTCAATTCATTTTCCCTTGACAGTCACTTCTTCTTCTTCTTCTTCTTCTTCTCCTTCTCCTCCATTTCCTGACACTGCACCTGGTCCCTCTGTAATGACGCGACCTGTATATTGCCCAAGAGTACCGTAGGTATCGATGTAGCTATTGCTTTGGGTGCACCTGCTCCCCAAATAATGACACAGGGGGGAACTTTATGCGTTTTTTTATTTTTTATTTTATTTTATTTTTTTTGTCAACCAGCAGTTCGTCCGATCTTATCTTTACTCTCTAACATTTCCCTTAGTTATTCATATTCTTTCGTATTTATCAATATTCATTTATATTTTTTATGCTTCTTTGTTTATTTACCTTCTTGTTTATCGAATTGATTATATCGATTTTACTTATATAATTTATTTATTTATTCATTTATTAACTTTAATAATCTTTTTAAGTTTTATCAGTTTAGCTTCTTAGGTAGTTAACTAGTTAGTTAACTAACAAAAAGTAGGCAAGAACTGGTTTGCCAACAGAATGGTTAACGAATGGAATAGACTTGGTAACCATCCAATGACCATTAAAATTTTTGGTTGTTTTAAAAGAAGGTTAGATAACTTTATGGATGGGGATGATAGCTGGTAGTGGGCATGGAACTGCCTAGTGTAGGCCTTACGGTCTCTTTCAAAGGATTGCAAAGGACCATGCCGACAGGAGACCTTTTGGTCCATAACTCTTTTCAATTTCTTTCGTTCTTATGTTCTTAATTTGTGTTCACTGGAGACAACTTTCAATATTCTTTTATCTTGTTTTCTCTCTCGTGAGGCTTCTGTTCTTGTCATTCTTCTTTTCTTTTCTTTTTTCTCAGACCTCTTTTTTTTTTCTCTCCTCTTCCTCTTTTCCTTCTTTTTCTCCAACTCTTCCTCTTTTCCCTTTTTTTTCTTCCTCTTCCTCTTTTCCCCTTTTTTTTCTTCCTCTCCCTCTTATTCTATAGTATCTTTTACTCGTCCTTATCGTATTTATCATCTCTTTTTTTTATCCCCTTCTTCCTCTTATCCTTATAACTTTTCCTTCATCATCGTTTCATCCACATGTTCCTTCTCTTTCGACTCCTTCCTTTTGTTTTTCTTCCTTTCACTCTTTCCTTCCTTTCTCCTTTCTTTCCTTCCCTTGCCTCTTCCTCTTCGTATATTTTATTTTATTCTTTTCCTACTCCTCCTCCTCTTCCTCCTCCTCCTTCGC
>NC_134803.1:34065535-34070535 GCF_046742065.1 Oratosquilla oratoria
GGTGTTTTGATCGTTCTTTTTGACATGAGCATGTGTTGTAGTAGTCTACTTAGACGTCAATCACGTTTTAATAGTCACCTTTGACATCAACGTGTGTTTAAGAACTCCGAGTGACGTCAATAAAGGGTTTACTATTCCCACTGTAACTTCAACATGAGTTTCGTGTGACGTCACTGAATGTTTTTGCCGTTTTCTGTGACGCCAACAATTGATTTTGTCCCGTGATGTCATCGAGAGTTCTTGCGGCATCCTGTGATATCTATGAGGATTACAGTAATTCCTTGACGGCTCAGAAGACTTGTATAGAAGATGAAGGCGTGGAAAGAGAAAGAGTCGGCGGAGATGCGTTGGAACTCTTTACTGCTTCAACGTTTCGACCAATAGGGTCATCTTCAGAACAAAACCGAAAGTGTCAGGGCGCCTGTGATACTTCATGAAAGCTTCATGAACCTTTCTACTGTCCCTAGTAACGTTATTAATCTATTAATCGATGCTTACAGTAATCATGCTATGCCATTAACCCATGACGTTCCTTGTAGTATTTCTCTTTGTATTTCAATTCCCTTTAGGTTATATGTTCATTGGTGGCGTAATCCTAAGCATGCTAGCCTCGTATTCGCTTAGTTGTGGGTTTGAATCCCGCACTCCTCTCCGATTCCCAGTACTATTACCTGCCCCAATATTCCAAGTGCATAGGACAAAGATGACGGCTTCGGCCGCAGCTACGCTCTCCTGGCGCAGGCTCCTTACCCTAGGCTATTTCATACCTATCCCTAGCATCCACTTCACGGTAAAAGGGCTATATATAGCCTATATCGATTAAATCTTTTCTTAAACAGGGATTTATTTCCTATCCTTCTGGTAACCCCACAATATCGAAAGAGTTAATTTTCTAAACCCAGAGACACACTTTAAACTATTTATCCTGACTATTGTTAGCAAATTGTTTTAGTCAGTTAACGAATGGTCTTCAAACAAAATTTAGTCTGATCTTCCCACTCCCACGCAGCGGGAAGTGAAATGTTAGGTCGCCTCTCTGCTTGACCTGGGATGTCAGGAACCAACGCAGGAAGCACGTAGCGAGTCCCGGGAATCGAACCCACGACAACCTGGTCATGAGTTTGACACGGCATCTACCGGGCTACTGCGCGGATACAAAGGAACCTCAAATAACCTCGACGGTCCTACTTCATCGCCATAACATGAATAGACTCCCCAGACGATTCTATTCACGTAAGAAGCCGTCCGGGGCTTTTAGCCATTCATCTCAATGAAGTCCATTACCGATTGCTCATTCATTAACTACTGGTTCCCTCAGGTCTTGGCGAAGTCAATAAAGGCTCCCGAAGGAGTCGTCCCCGCAAACTGACTCGAGACCTCTTCCTCTTCAGTAGGCCATTGAGAGCTCTTTGGAGATCCTTGACATCACCAAGACAAGAGTATCGCTCACCGACCAGTGACGTCATCGAATGGTTTAGTACTCACAAATGGTTTACAATTAGGGTGTATGCCAAGATGAAATCTTTTGGTTTATGAAAGGGTCAAGTGCAGATTAGAAATGAAATGATGAATTTAAATGGCTAAATAAATGGTGATTAGAAGACAATATAATCATTTGTTTCAGACTACTTCCTATTACAAAAATTCTTAGAAAAAATAACCTCTTAAGATAAAATAAGTAAATAAATAAATAAGTAAATAAATTAATTAATACTGATAGATAAAAAACATGAAAGTGATCATCATAAAAATAAATCAATACCAAACAAATAAGTAAATACAGGAATGAAATAACAAAAATAAAAAAAGGCTTTGCATTATATTGCTCATGTGTTCATCTACATGAACCAGAAGAACCACGCTGTACTCCACACCGTATCTAATCATTCATGTGGTTAGTAAAGTTGTTTCTACCTATTTCTCGATGAAACCTACGCTGAAGTCCCTCTTGTATGAGGCATTCCGACGCATCGCGACGCATCAACAAGCTCCGTGACGCATCACGCCGCATCAGGCCGCGTCACAGCGGACCTCGTTGTAATGGAGCGGAACACAAAGAAACCAAACCAATTATGGCAATTTGGCTTTTGCGTTTTCCTTTTTACGAGCGGGGACGGAGTGTAGGAGGGCGAAGAGGGAAACACGAGACATGGAGAGGGGAGGAGGAATGGTGAGGAGGGAAGTAGAAGAGGGGAAAAGTGAAGAGAGCAGGTAAAGACGAGGAGAAGGAAAGTGTAGAGAGGAGGAAGGAGACGAAGAGAGAAATGGGGAAGGAGGGAAGGGAGGAAAGGAATAGGAGAGGGAAGGAGGGAAGGTGGAGAGAAAAGAAGAGGGGAGGAGTAAAGAGAGAAGGTAAAGACTTTGAAAAATATCACGAGCCATGATCAACTGTAGAATATCCACTCCCAGCAAAACACGCGTGGGATGGGAATTCAACAACTGATCGGCATATCCCATTTGCAGTCAGTGTATCTCCACGGCAGAATAAAAGTGCCAGGCGACAGAAGATAAGTTACAAAGCCGTCCGTGTCTACAGAGCCGGATGGCCCCCTTACTCATATTCTGGTTGACAGGAAGCGGTTTTGTTCATCAGCGTGGCACTTACTATGTACCGAACGGGTGATAGCCTACCTCGTTGAACCACTTACATAACGGATGGCACTTTTACATTTATTCTGGTTACCGCTAGATTATTCTATTAAGCACAGTGGGACTTCATTATAAGGTAAAAGGATTAAGAGAGCCGATAGAATATAGAAGGAACGATGGTTTGGATAACAGAAAGAACACAAAATATAAAATAAACAACTGAATGAATGAATTAATAGATATGTGATTAAATATATATATATATATATATATATATATATATATATATATATATACATATATATGTATACATATACATATTTCGAGTGTGCTTAAAGAGTGTAAAATTTTAATAAGTCAGTAGACACTGGTTTTGTGCCTATTGCTTGGGGACAGGTAAATGTTGTTCCTGTTTTCAAAAAGGGAGATAAATCGTCTATATGCAACTACAGGCCAATTAGTTTGACATCAGTTGCAGGAAAAATGCTTGAATCAATATTAGCTAATAGAATCAGAGATCATATCGAGAAACAATTAGATTCGTGACTCACAACATGTGTTGTCCAGGAGTAAGTCATGTGTGACTAATCTTCAATCTTTTTACACTAATGTATACAAGGCGTCAGATAACAATAATGATTACGATGTTAATTACCTTGACTTTAGTAAAGCGTTCTACAAGGCACCCTACCGGACCAGAGACTACTAAATGAAATGAAACCCATGGCGTAGGAGGAAAAGTGTTTGAATGGATTGGAGCTTTGATCAGAAAAAAAAAAAAAAAAACAGTGGGTCACCATAAACGGTGTAAAATCCAAATGGTGGAGTCTTTCTGGTGGAGTTCCCCAGGGCTTGGTTTGGGGTCCCTTATTGTTCATTATGAACATAAACGACTTGGACAATGGAATTGATAGTGCTGTTAGTAAGTTTACGAACGACACTAAAATAGGACACCTAATTAGGTCAGGAAAAGACGCCGAGGTTATACAGGAAAATCTTAAACTGTTCACATGGTCGGTGAAATGACAAATGGATTTCAATATTCTAAAGTGCAGCGCGATAAACGTAGGACTTCACAACCCGGAAAGCAGATATAGCTTAGATAACATATTTTTAGAAAAATCTGAGTGCGAAAGAGACTTGGGAGTTCTAGTGAGTCCTGACCTTAAATCCAGGAAACAGTGCACCAGCGTCAGGAATAATACTACCAGACCATTAGGTTTCATTGCTAGGACGGTTACGAATAGAAGTGCAGAGATAATTATCAAACTCTATCTGGCGTTAGTTACACCCATCCTTGACTATGCGGTACATTTTTGGTCTCCATTCTATAGAATATCTTTCATTTCACAAGAATCAGCACAGAGGAGAATGACCACGATGCTACAAGGGCTCAGAAATTTGCCTTGTGAGGAGAGGCTTAGGTATCTTAATGTACACTCTCTGGAAAGACGCAAAGTGCGAGGTAATCTAATATAGGTGTTCAAGTGGATCAAAGGTTTTAACAAAGGTGACGCAAATAAGATCATCTTATTAAGTCAACAGGGCAGGACTCACATAATGGATTTGAATTGGACAAATTTAGATTTAAGAAGGAAATAAGCAAGAAATGGTTTACTAATGTGGTCAGCGAGTGGAATAGACTTAGCAACCATGCAGTGAGCGCTGAAACTATCGATTGTTTTAAGAAACGGTTAGACAATTTCATGGATGGAGATGACAGGTGGTAATGGACATGGAACTGCCTAGTGTAGGCCCTATGGTCTCTTGTAGTCTCCTTCATTCTTATGTTCTTAAGTTCTTAAGTTATGTTCTTATATATATATATATATATATATATATATATATACATACATATATATATATATATATATATATATATAAATATATGTACATATATATATATATATATATATATATGTGTGTGTGTGTGTGTGTGTGTGTATATGTATGTATATAAATATATATATATACATATATATGTGTGTGTGTGTATATATACGTATATATACACACACATATATAATATATATATACATATATATGTATATATATATGTATATATATACACATAAATATATATGTATATATATATACATATACATATATACATATATATGTTTATATATACATACATACATACATATATTATATATATATATATATATATATATATATATATATATATGAAGAAGGGAATAGCGAAAAAAGGATAAAATCAAGTAAGAAAGGGATGAATGAGGAGGGGAGGAGTGAAGAAGAGGAGAGGTAAACGTGAGAGACACAAAGAGAGAAGCCGATAAGCGGGCGGGAGAGAGAGAGAGAGATAAGGTGAAGGGCGGAGAAGACGAGCCGTGGAGGAGGGCGATAAAGCCTCAGAAAATAGATGGAAATGGGAAAGGAATGCAAAT
>NC_134803.1:34075535-34080535 GCF_046742065.1 Oratosquilla oratoria
ATCAGCCGTGTCATTACTCAAACAATTGATGCACTATGTAACTCAGTTTGTAAAATTCCTATTGACTCGCCAAGAAGTGCAAGTAAAACAAGCAGAGTTCATGGAAAACTGTAGGTTTCCCGGTGTTGTGGGTACCGTAGATGGCACAAACATTAGAATTGGGGCTCCAAGTGTCGATGAACATTTATATGTAAACAGAAAACAATACCATAGCATCAACGTGCTTTGTCATGCCTCCCTCTTATCCTTGTGGTTTAAACTTGGCTTGAATCGCCCATTTATTATTATTTTTTCTCCATAATCACGTTGATCAAGAGGAGTGTTTCCTCTTGTGACCAGTTTGGCTTCCTTTTCTTTTTCTGTGTTTCTTCTGCCATGTCTATGTCCTCTGAAATTATTGTTGAGTCTTCTGTCGGAAGATTTGTCTGTGGCACGGCCGCCTGTACAATGCGCCTTCGTCCAAAAATATCTGTCGTTGGTTAATAAGTACTTCTAAAAACCCATACATACGATATCTATGTGCTATCATGATACTTTATTAATAAATTCTGAACAACTGCATTAATAACACTGTTTTATGTGTGCAATTTTTGATAATACGTCCATTTACATGTTCATAAGCTGCTAACTTCAGCGCTGTTTAGCGGTACTTGACAAACAACTGTTTGCTAGCTAACAGTTGTTAGTTAAGCATTGGTGTATAACTTTTAGTGGTTTTCTGTTAGCTAGCAGAGATTGTTAAGGCTAACAAAAAAGTTTTGTGTATACGGCCCCTGGTAATTATGGATGAAAGTTGGATCTATCTGTATGATCCAGAGACCAAAGAGATGAACAAGGAGTGAAAGCACACCACATCCCCTCCCCCCCAAGAAGGCTAAGGTGCAGAAGTCCGCAGGGAAGGTCATGCTCTTGGTTTTTTGGGACTGTCGTGGAGTCATCCTCACAGACTACCTTACAAAGGGTCAGACCATCGCTAGCGCATACTACTGCACACTTCTGAACAAGTTGCGAGATGCTGTGAAGAAGAAACGCCGTGGTATGCTCATCAAAGGAATCCGTCTCTTTGCCGACAGTGCACCAGCTCACTCATCTCAAGGTGCCGTTGTGGAAGCAAGGCGATGTGGCTATGAAATCTTGCCGACCCGGCTTCAAAAATCGACCTCGTCATTTACTATAAGACCAGAAGGACATCCAATTAGTTGTAAAGAATAGCTGCCTCCCTAAGACAAGTGAAATGCAAGAGGTGAACGTCGTGTACCAACACACATGTTCCAGTGGTGACTGCAGTCGCCTAGATTCTCGGTACATTGGCGTCACCACTACAACACTGTCAAAGAGGATTTCAGCACATCTGCAGGACGGCGCCATAAGAAGACACTACCTGTACGAGGCACCATATGGAAGGCACCACCACCATCATTGAAAGAAATAACGACACCAGAAGACTAAAGATGACAGAAGCGGTGCTAATTTACAATAAAAAAAACCCGCTATCATTATCCAGCAGCAACCTGGAACGTCGATACCAACCAGAAGACAGAGAACGTATCCCGCGCGCTGATTGGCGGGCGGACGTTTCAGCTCTCCGCTGTTATATACCAACATACGGCCAAACCGAGTCATTCTTTGTCAACAGTTTGACCAGTCAATACCTCATAAAGATGCCCAGTTAAGGCCGAAAGACGTCTAGAGGAAAATACCATGGACTTCAGTACTCTACTAAGAAATCTGCATCCAGACGACCGCACATTGGTGCGTAACTTAGAAAAGAAATTCTATAAAACAGAATAATGCTATCACAGCTGTTGACTTTAACAACGCATGCATATATATATTATATTATATATATATATATATATATATATATATATGTGTGTGTGTGTGTGTGTGTGTGTGTGTGTGTGTGTGTGTGTGTGTGTGTCATTCACTTTAGTCTTGGATGACGTGTTGAGCTCGTGATAGACAGCTTTTACCCCCTCGAAAGAGAGCTCAGAGCTCATATATGACTGATCTATGGGTAATACTGTGTCCTTGCACGCACACACACTCCGAACTCCTCCCCCTACGAGAGTTGAAATAACGACTCGCAACGCAGCGATACTGAAATTCTTTCAGCCCTGGGCGACGTAGTGGCAGCCGGAAACTGTACCATCGCGCCACCGTGTATGTGCATGTGCATGTGCATGTGTGTGTGTGTGCGCGCGCGCGTGTGCGAAACAAAAATAGTAAAATCTCGTGAAAATCAATACATGCAGAAAAACAAAGGGTAATGGGTAATAAGAGATACTATCCAATGTTTTTCGTCTATTAAGTCAACTTCTGGGAGTCAATCAGTCTGTCGATGGTTGACTCGAGTTTCCTTATGTGGAGAATCCTCACCCACTCAGTTTTTGGCAACTGTCCTTGAAACCTCCCACAG
This sequence comes from Oratosquilla oratoria, assembly GCF_046742065.1. Classification (NCBI taxonomy): domain Eukaryota; kingdom Metazoa; phylum Arthropoda; class Malacostraca; order Stomatopoda; family Squillidae; genus Oratosquilla; species Oratosquilla oratoria. Next base: position 34,077,955 of record NC_134803.1, read on the forward strand.
ATGTCCCAAGGAAGAACGCTTAGACTGCTGTGTTGTATCATTATGGGAAAGAGCAGTTGCCTATTGCCAGCTCTCAATGTGTGAAAAAATGTGTATGAAATATGGTTAAAATTAAACGAGAAAGTTCCTGGGCCCATTCCAGTGACCGAGAGTCAGCCCCTCAAGGCTGCACCTCCAAATGGAGGCGAGCGGGTTGGTAGGTTTTGAAACTAAGTAGCTTTGTTGTCAGACAGGAAATTAAATACAAAACAAGGAAGAACATCTTATGAAAATATGAAAGACACAAGATGCTTCCGTCACACGATGATAATCCCTGATGCTCTTGGGGTTGTGGGAAGCTCAACAATATTCTTGATTATAAAATGATCCATATTTATATAATCCTAAGCTCAAGTTCATAATATTACTAAACGAATGTTTTATATGATTGGATTTTATGATGTTCACTTCCATTACTGAATTAGAGGAAATTATTTTCTTTGAGTTATTTGAGTCACCGGTGTCGTTTTACTCGTTATCGTGGACAAGATCTCCACTAGACAACTGGCCAGATGTAACACTGTGTTAATTAATTCCTACATTGTAGTCTTTTCTAATTATGAATGACTTAGTTTCTAGTATCAAGTTTACCACTAAAATACAACTAGAGATAAGTTGCTCTTTTTTTTAATATTCTAATATCTAGAAGTAGAAGATATTGTAAAAATATGATTTCATGAAACAAACTTTATTTTGTGTATCCCTTTCAAATGAAGTCATAAAAAATAGATCAAATAAGATCAAATAAATAAACAAATAAATAATAAGAGAGCCATTGGTTCTTGGAGTTTACAGGATCTTTAATCCTGAATTTTTGGATGATAAGCTGAAGAAGGTATATGACATTGGAAAGAAGGCCTTTTTTTGCAACAAGAATCTTTTAGTGCGTTCTTTCCACGAGTTGTTGTTGTTGTTGTTGTTGTAGAAGAAGGAAATGAAGACGGAAATGAAGAAGGAAAAGAAGAAAATGAAAAAGAAAATGAAGAAGAAAACGATGAAGAAGATGGAGAAGAAAATTATGAAGAAGAAAAAGAGGAAAATGAAGAAGAAAATGAAGAAGAGGTGGTAGAAGAAGAAGAAAAGAAGAAAAAATGAAGAAGAAATGAAGAAGAAAATGAAGAAAATTCAGATGAAGAAAATGAAGACGAAAATGAAGAACAAGAAAATGAAGAAGGAAATAAGGAAGAAGAAAATAAGGAAGAAGAAGAAGAATGTTAGCATCTAGACCTCCTAGAAGACGTAATCTACCACCAAAATCTCCTAGACATTCATCTACCTATCGGCACTGCACGTATGCTTCAGTGCAGACATCAGTAGCCTGGTAGTCGACCTGACGTCTTCACGCACCTGGTCACTCCGGGTCTTGTCGCTATTGTCCAGGCGGACACCTCACCCGCAGCTGGACGCCTCACCAACCCTAAAGGATTGCCACCAAGCCAAGCAGTTACGAATTACATTTAAATCCCTTTCCTACGGGATATGTCTATCCTGTCCAACCTCGGACAACTGTATGTCATTTGTATATATGTATATGCAATGTATAAGGTAGTTAAAACCTATCCTGATCTCTAATATTTGCTAAAACTGCATCTTGTAAATAAATATTATCTCGTCGGCAACCTAGAGAGACAGAGCTACACGTTGCTCCGCTGCTTTTATTCTAAAGCCTCCGAACACCGCTCAACTACGACCACGTACTACCACAACTCATATGTTGCGATACCATCCAACAAGAAGAAAATAAAGAAGAAGAAGAAGAAGAAAATGAAGATGAAGAAAATGAAGAAAATTAAGATGAAGAAAATTAAGAAGAAAATTAAGAAGAAGGAAATAAAGAAGAAGAACAAAATGAAGAAAATAAAGAAGAAGAATAAAATGAAGAAGAAAATAAAGAAGAAGAAAATAAAGAAGAAGAAGAAAATAAAGAAGAAGAAGAAGAAGAAAGAGAAGAAGAAAGAGAAGAAGAAGAAGAAAGAGAAGAAGAAGAAAGAGAAGAAGAAGAAGAAAGAGAAGAAGAAGAAGAAAGAGAAGAAGAAGAAAGAGAAGAAGAAGAAGAAAGAGAAGAAGAAGAAGAAGAAGAAGAAGAAGAAGAAGAAGAAGAAGAAGAAGAAGAAGAAGAAGAAGAAGAAGAAGAAGAAAGAGAAGAAGAAGAAGAAGAAGATTAAAAATGAAAAGAAGAAGAAGAGGTACAAGGAGAAGACTCAAAACCCAAAGATTCGGAGTCTGGTTCGGAACATGCCGGATGAAGGCAGTTGGGAAATCAAAAGAAGAAAGCAAACATGAGATTTAATCAAAATCGGCTGAGACTCTTCCGGACGGAAGCTCGGTTGGCTGCCCAAGATGACATCGCCGACGACGCCGCCGCCGTTGCCTGGAGACAAAGAATAAGACTGGTGAAGAAAAGCTTACGTTATCGCTTTCGTCGGAAGCCCTCCTCAGGTATTGTCCCAGTTTGATGACGTTTGTGATAAACCAAAGTACAGTAGAGAACATAGATTCTTCGGCGCTTTGGTGGTATTGTGATGGAGTTAAAAGGCTTTCA
>NC_134803.1:34093035-34133035 GCF_046742065.1 Oratosquilla oratoria
GTCAGTTTCTATGTAGATGACTCTCCTAACCCACCCCATCGTTTCTCCATACCCCATAGACTCCCTGTATCTTCCCATATTCAATCCCTTCCCATATACCTGGCCGTTCCCCCATACCTTTTTCATACCTTATTGTTTTTCCCATATACCCATCAATTGCCTCAAAGGTTCCCCGTATCCCAATGTTTCCCTCATAACTTCCCATACTCCTTTGTTTGATTTGTATACCTCATACGCCCGCCATACCTTTCAATATCTCCTTATATCCCCATAATTCTTTCACACCCCCATCGGCTTCCCCATGCCCCATCATCTCCCTTGTAACTTTCCTCATACTTTTTTTCTCCCATACCGCTATCAAACCCCTCATACTTACTCCATATGGCCTCATATCTCATCCTTTTCCCCATAACTCATACATATTACGTCGTTACCCCTTGCCTTCCCATACCTCCCCCATACCACCTCCATGCCTCTGTGCTACTTCCTCGTATCTCCCCCAACCTCTTCCTTATATTCCTCATACCTCCTCCATACTTTCCCCATAATTTCCAATACCTCATACTTCTCCATACTTCCTATATACGTCCCCATACTTCTCCATACATCCTATATGCCTCCCACATAACTCCTCATACCTCCTCCATCCACCCCACCCTACCCTCCCATGTGCATATAACCCCTCAACTCTGCGTCCCACCCCAACGTCAAGGGCATCAGTTTCACACACAAAGGCACATCCAATGTGCTCTGGTGACGTCATCACTGACACCGGAGGTGTATGTTGTGGTGGAGGAGGAGGAGGAGGAGGGCGAGGTGGCGCCGGCGACTTGCATTAACCCCTTTAATACCGCGTCGTCAGGTATCGATTTTGTGGCGGCAGCCGCTGAACGATTTTATTATTCATGCGCGGGGCGGTACCTCTGCCTGGGCGGGTTTCTGACTGATCAAGAACCTCTATTGTTTATTGGTTTGCCTTCCAGATATGTAATGAAATCGTCTGGAGACTATGGTGATGTAATCTGTCCCGGGTGTCACAGGCTTGTAAAAGCCAACGACCGGAACCTCGCTGTCGGTTGGCGGCGGCGGCACTACACACACACGCACACGCACACACACATACACACACACATACACACACACACACACACACACACACACACACACGTATCCGCAGTGATGTAACTCGAGAATGCGGTGTTGTACACCAGCATTAGTGACATCACTCTTGATACGCAAGCACCAGTGACATCACTATTCTATTTACGTCAAACAACGTAGATTGCCAACAACAAAAGCTACCTGAAGTAACAACAATCACGAAATCTGTCCGTTTGTGTTAGCATGACAGCGAAGCCCCACCCACTTCTTCCTTATAAGGATATACAGTGGTCAGTGACATCGCTAGCCTGCTGAAGTCAACATAGGAAATAACCACCAATGACATTTTCTATATCAGTCAATTTGTATTAGCATAACACTTAAGCACCTCGCACTTTTTTTTATAAGGATAAGATGAAATGACCTACACCAATCAGGAAACAGGGATGATCGAAAGGTTGGGCCTAAGTGCCAGATTACCGTGAATGCACTATATGACAAATTGCATGAACAGAGACACTTACTATATTACTTATAATTTTGCATGCCTTGTATGAATGTCACAAAACAAGCAGCGGCCACAAAAATCGCAGCTGCTATCCTTCTGAATGCGATGATAGACTTCGGCCTTTATTCTGCCTAATATTATGCGATTTTTATTTGGCTGAGTAGAGAGCCTCTCACTATCAAAGGACTTACAATGATATGGATCCAATACCCCAAGATACAGTTTGGTGCACTTTTCATATATTTCTGTGGTATCGCCTGATTGTTTGATAATGTTTGGGTTGCGGAAGTAGGGGGGGAGGGAGGAGGGTAGTTCTAGATGATATCTCAGTCAATTAATACTCACCTCAGGCTAAAGGTTCTAGTTTCTCTCTGGGTACAGAAAATTCTCTTATAAACAATGAGGGTTCCTTCGTGTTGGCCCCACGTTAGCATCAAATGTGGACGCACCTTAAACTCTTAAAAATCTTATTGACTTCTTTTATATCTTTGTTCTGGGCGATGGCAGAAAATTTCTCTCCAGTTAAGGGAAGCTTCTGGCTCCAGTGAGTTAAAGGTGCGTTTACACGAAGCTTGTTCACAACAGTGAAGGGCTTGCATGCGCAGTGACGCCGTGGCAAGCAAGACCCAAGTCACGGCTCGTACCGCACCGGACAGTGATTAGTCTATAGCTACAAGAACAGTAGATAATGATAGTGTAGGGGGGTAACTAAAGAGCCCAGAAATTGTGTAAACGATACATTATTTGTGAATAAGATTTAGTGGTTCGTTCTTCACCAAATAATTGCATTGGTTTGGACATTACATAAGATGTTTGGATGTGGCTTGGGAAAAGATTCATGTAAAAGTATACGCTATCACTGTTCACTTTGAGTAATAGAGGTGATCGTTTGTGTGTGTGTGTGTGTGAGTGTGTGTGTGTGTGTGTGTGTGTGTGTGTGTGTGTGTGTGTGTGTGTGTGTGTGTGTGTGTGTGTGTGTGTGTGTGTGTGTGTGTGTGTGTGCGCGCGCGCGTGTGTGTACGTGTATGTGTGTGTACGTGTGTGTGTGTGTGTGTGTGTGTGTGTGTGTGTGTGTGTGTGTGTGTGTGTGTGTGTGTGTGTGTGTGTGTGTGTGTGTGTGTGTGTCATGTATGCGTGTATATGTGTAAGGCCCCATCATCACCCATAAACCAGGAGGGTGATAACAGCTGATCACGAGTCCGGCACATGACCCAAGTCCACGGTGAATCACAAAACACTGCGTCACTTAGCTTTCATATCCGTTTTTTTTTTTCTAAAATACACATTAACCATTTCATTGCTGTAATCAACTTACATTCTTATTCCACAACTATTAAAGATAAGTAACGTGGCAACTTTATTGGTTTTCATCTGACTAGCGTAAAACAATTCTTTTCAGCTTAGATTGACATGTAGGCCTTAGAGAGTTAATGACATTTTTTGTTGCTAATGATCCAGCAAAAAGAGATGACAGCTCGTCCACACAGAGAACCAGCTCTAAATGCTAATTCCTGACGTTAATTACAAAGCTGACAACAAGTAATAGGTAACTGTTCCAAAAATGCTTCCTGGATTAAAAGACAGCTCATTCATCTCATTTTCTCATTTGGTTTATGTACAATGAACCCCATGGCGCAGAGAGTCTGCCCAAAACTGAGGTCATGGTGGAAGTTTTGTATTATGCTTTGTGTTGTTACTGTACTCGTGTTAAGGGACAAAGTCACTGATTCAAGGCAGATCTACAAACTACGGTAGTACCTTACACCTCGATGAGGAGACTGTATTCGTATCGCCCAGGCACGGTGGGTCTAAAATCCCTCCCTCGTTTTCCAGTTTTTATATGACAGAAGTTCTTACGTTTTTTGTATTGTTTATATATCTGTTTATTTGAATGTTTATCTATTTATTTGTTTATCTATTTATTTATTTTACTTGTTTTTATTTTATTTTATTTTATTTTATTTATTTATTTTGTTTTATTTATTTATTTATTTATTTATTTATTTATTTATTTATTTATTTATTTATTTATTTATTTATTGCGGTGGCGAGAAAATGTCCACAATGCCTCGAACTCTGTGGTGATCAAACTGGGATGCACGACACACACTCTACCCCACTAACCTCACTGACTATAACTAGATATAAAAAGAACCTTATAGTTCTAGACTACTTTTGCTTTATTCTGAAATTTCAAACCTAAGCTAGAACATATACTTAGCAGCCTTAGGGGTGCAAAGAAGCGCAATGGAATTTCAGGGAGTGTGAGTATTGGGAAAAGTTTAGAGCTACTGGTCTAATCGATTACAAGGGACTTTCAGCTGACTAAACAAGTGGCCATTCCTCCGGGGCAGTCAGGCCGCTGACACAGGGACCCATCTTCCCTCGTGGTGGCCAGTTGTCCAGTGTGCCTTATTTTGTTATTGTTTATATATGTTTATATATTTGTTTATATGTTTATTTGCATACTTATTTCTTTGCTTCTTTGCAGTGGAAAGTCGTAACTTAACCCGCCTACTGCGGGAACGAAATATCTTGGGAAGCTGTTTACCACAAGCTTACTCCTATCAGATATGTTGCATACTGCATTACACATTCGTACTATTTGAACCTTTCAAATTTTAATTTAATTCTCTCTTTCCTCTATACAAATGCAACGACTCGTACCCTAGGACATTAGCTGAACTGAGAAAAATCCTAACAAGAAATCATAAAAATTACAGCGTCATATAACGTCTGATTTTGAATACAAAGAATGAGCGAACCAACGACATTACGTCATCGACTGCAAAGGCCAATTAATCGATCCCATTTTTTGCACGCTCGTTCGTGCACATTGTCTTCCTTTTCAAAAAGTACAGAAACCAAAAAAATCCATTGGAATCTCTTATAAATAAAGTTTGGTTCTTTTCAGAAATGGGAGCAGGAAGGAAAAGAGAGAGAAGAGTCTTGAGTTTTTGAATGTAGTAGAGCGGACTGAAACTACCTTTAGTAGATTTTGCACTGCAGCGCTAATATACATATATATATATATATATATATATATATAATATACATATATATATACATATATATATATACATATACATACATACGTACATATACATATATATACATATATATATATTATATATATATATATATATGTGTGTGTGTGTGTGTGTGTGTGTGTGTGTGTGTGTGTGTGTGTGTGTGTGTGTGTGTGTGTGTGTGTGTGTGTGTTCAAGGTATTTCCGTAGTGAAGAGAGTTAATAATAACTTAATTAACTCTATTCTAAACAACGTTAAACTGGTTTATTCAGTGGAAAGGGACATCGTCTTTCTAATAGGGGGTTAGGTGTGCTTTCGCAAGTTACAAACACGAAGTAGCTTTTGCACTGTGTGACACTTTTCCAATTATGATGTTTCCCGCCAGGCTATTCTATTCATCTCCATGGCTGACGCTCGTGTTGGCCAAATGATAGTGAGGCTTGTGTGGACGGGCGCCCATACATGACGATTTTATTCATTAGCAAAAAAGACCAACGTTGTGAAGAATAAAAATATTTAAAAATACCTTAACGCCTTCTTAAGTTCTTGTTCTTCTACTACTTCCTCCTCTTCTTCTTCTTCTTCTTCTTCTTTTCCTTCTTTATTCTCTGTTCATGTGCCTCTTCGTGTTAGACGCATGTTAGCAACATCTGTTTGAGAACGATGTGAAAACACCTTCACTTGATCGACATGAAGAATTCAAGTCTCTCTCTTGTTGACGACGTTTCCGCCGTGGACACTTGTCATCGCGTTTCTTCGCATTTGCAACATGTTAGCAACATGCCATGTAGAAGCTTTCTTAACACTGTGATGAACATGAAGACTTCAAGTCTCACGCTTCATTAGGGCCACCCTAGGGGACGACCTTCTAGGAGTGGTGGTGGGTTGGATGGGGGGGGGGGCTCCTATTCTAATCCCGAACAGTATCTAGTAGAGCCTAATTTAATCTAGCATAGGGTCTCATGAAGACTAATTTCATCTAAATAGTATATTTTGCAGACTAGTTTTATCTCAAACTGTCATCTCGTTCGGACTAGTTTAACTTCGAATATTATTTCATGCGGACTAGTTTAATCTTGAATAGTGTCTCGTGCAGCATAGTTTAATCTGCAATAGTGTCCCATGCGAGAGCGTGTTCTAGCAGCCTGGTTTAATCTTGAATATTCTCTTTCCCTTCGTGCAAGCCTTACTTCTAATCTGCCACGTCATCTCATGTCACTGCTCTCCCTCCTACTCGTCTCTTCTCCTCTCGTCTCGTCTTGTCTCGTCTCCTCTCCTCCTCCCCTTCTCTCTTCTCTCCTCTCCTCCTTTCCTCTCCTCTCCCCTCCTCTCTTCTCTTCTCTCCTCTCTTCTCTCCTCTCCTCCCCTCCTCTCTTCTTTTCTCCTCTCTTCTCTCCTCTCCTATCTTCTCTTCTCCTCTCCCCTCTCTTTCCGCTCCTCTCCCCTCCCTTTCCTCTCTGGCTCCCCACTCCGCACTTCACTAAATCACTTGCTATCCCTTTCCCACTTTTACTGTTTTTATTTTTTATTTCTATTTTCTTTTTCTTTTTTCTTCGTCATATTGTCTTTTGGTTCCTTTCCCATCCCTTTCCTCCCCGGTAACCTTCTCCCTTTTCTTGTTACCCTCTCCACTTATCTCCTTCACTTCCCTTCCCTTTCTCTCCGCCCTTCTTCCCCCCTATCCCATTTAATTTCCTGCTCCATTCCACCACCCAAGGTTACCATCTCGTCTTTCTGTCTTTTTCATATTTGTTTTCTTTTTCTTCACTTTCTTCTTCTCCTTTCTTCCGTCTTTGCCCTCTTTTTTTTTTCTTCTAGGCCCTTCCTACTTTTCTATACTCTACTTGTAATATCTCTTTTATCTTTCTTATTTTTCCATTCCAATCTATTTCTATTCGTTATTTACTCTATACCTATCTTACTCTCTATCCCTCTTTCTAACAGCCTCAGTACCGACCCTTTTCCATCACTCTCTCTTTCTCTCCCCTCTATTTTCCCCTTTCCTCTCTCCTCCCTTCCTTCCTCTTCCCCCCCTCCTCCTCCCTCTCCCACTTCTCTCTCCCTTCGTCGTATCAGGCCCGAGCACAATGGGAAAACCAAACTTCCCTCCTTTAACGGATGGTATCACCGATTGGTGGTGGTGAAAATCAAAAGTCACACACAAGGCTCCCTTGAACAGAAGAGGAATGTTAGCCCTCTCGATGGGGGATAAACTTTCAGTAGAAAATTTATCATAACATAAGATGCAGTTGCAGTGATTTACAATGGCAAAACATGGTTAATAGACTACTAAAGAGGAATAATAATAAAGAATAGAAAATCGTGATGAATATAAGAATCCTTATATTATCGTTTTAAATATTTGCTTAGTATCAAGAGGATAAAGATTTCTTACTTGTCCAGCGTGAGAAAAGGAGAGATGCTTGCTCAGAAGAAAAAGCAAAAATCAATAAGAATTACCAAAAAGAAATTACTAAATAAAAAATAAAAAATAAAAGACATATGAACAGCAGCCACAAAAATCTAGCACATCTAATGTTACCAATGATTTACCAACCTTCGATTTGAACAGAAGCTCTGAATCTATAGACCAATTTGAATGGAATAAGTATAGGAAACAGTGATGGGACAATACCATTTTTTAACAATTCCGATACAAGTTCCGATACTGCTCTAAAATTCCGATTTCGATACGAGCCCGATCCCGGTACCTGCAATGATCAATTATAATTCATGCATATTTTCAGGCCCTACAGTTGGTTTGGGGATCAAATACTCTATGAACAAAGTATATCTATTATCAATTTATAGGAATCGGAAACTTAGAGTAGTATCGGGATTCGTATCGGAATTGTTAGAAATTCTGGTATCGCCCCATCACTTATAGGAGAGCACTTGGAAAAGCTCCACCTTGTGGTAAGATGAAAAAGGGATCAGTTGTAGAATTGACCACACCACCGACCAACTGTAGAATGCCCACCACAACTACACTCAATTATACAATTTCCCCCATGCACTGAGTAACAGTAGAATCTCCACCCCAACTAACATACGCTAGGATATGTTACGTTATGTTATGTTATGTTATGTTAGGTAAGATTAAGTTAGGTTAGGATAGGTTAAGGTAGGTTAGGGTAGGTTAGGTTAGGTTATATAAGGTTAGGTTAGGCTAGGTTAGTTTAGGTTATGGATGATCAACTGTAGAATGTCCACCACAACAACACTTAATTGTAGAATCTCCACCCTAAGCGTGCGTGCGTGTGTGTGTGTGTGTGTGTGTGTGTGTGTGTGTGTGTGTGTGTGTGTGTGTGTGTGTGTGTGTGTGTGTGTGTGTGTGTGTGTGTGTGTGTGTGTGTGCGTGCGTGTGTGTGTGTGTGTGTGTGTGTGTGTGTGTGTGTGTGTGTGTGTGTGTGAGAGAGAGAGAGAGAGAGAGAGAGAGAGAGAGAGAGAGAGAGAGAGAAGAGAGGAGAGAGAGAGAGAGAGAGAGAGAGAGAGAGAGAGAGAGAGAGAGAGAGAGAGAGAGAGAGAGAGAGAGAGAGAGAGAGAGAGAGAGAGAGAGAGAGAGAGAGAGAGAGAGAGAGAGAGAGAGAGAGAGAGAGAGAGAGAGAGAGAGAGAGAGAGAGAGAGAGAGAGAGAGAGAGAGAGAGAGAGAGAGAGAGAGAGAGTGGATTCTATAGTTGGCCCGAAGAAAAGAATGACCCGTGTAATAAGAGAGAGGAACTCAGACTCTACTTTGCTGAAGAACACTTAGTGAGGCGAATAACAGGGAACAAGAAAAACACTCCATACAAGAGTGAATACTCTCCTGTCTAGGTGGTATAGCCTATGTTAGGAGGCGCGTAGCTGTGTACTTGGATAGTTGGGGCAGGTAACAGTCACTGCTGGGAATCTTAGAAGTGCAGGATTTGAACCTACAACTAAACAAATGCGAGACTAGCGTGCTTACGATTAAGCCACCAACTCCTATCTAAGGTCACTTAGGAAAATTCAAAGTCGATGTATAACATCTAGATTTAGTGAAGTTCAGATAAGAGTTTTCCGGTATATCTTAAAAGTAAAGGATAGACTAGGAATGGTTAGTGTTAGGAAAATTTTAAGAAATTTATTACATTTACTACCTACGAACTTTGCAAAATTGTGTACATCTAATTCTAGGCTAGGTTTACATTTTGATCATTTGAGCTTATTGTCTCTTGAATGGCTAGTATCCATCTGCAAAGATATTTCGTTTTCTAATTTTTTAAATACCTTTAATATATTAAAAAAAAATGTACAAAGTCACACAAACACACATTTGAGTACTCATCTTAAACAGTTTTAATTTTTTACTTATATTCTTAATAAATTTTCTAACTAATCGTTGTTCCGCTGTCTTTACCTTTTCACTGTTGGACTAGTATTTGTACCAGTAACCTAGATTGAATTGCCTATATTATACTTAGAATTTCTCTAAGAACAACCGGGCATTGGTTCTAAAGCTCATTATGATAAAGAATCATTTAGAAATAAAACAAGTTGTTTCTAGTTTTTTTTTAAATATCTTGACAAGGAAATATATCTCCTGATGCTCGGCAATGAAAGGGCTAATGAGATTCAGGAGAGTTCTACTCTCTTTCTCCTATTGTGGAGATCTGGAGAGGGGAGGGGGAGAGAGAAAAGGAGAGAAGTGGAGAAACAAGGAAGAGGTGAGGTAGGTACGAACGAGAAGCCTACTCTTGGTGACCTAAAGTCTTGTAATTCGTGAAGAGAAAGACGTTATATAATGTAATTGTAAACCCCGTGTCATGGTAACATTCTTCACGAATATGACCCTGGTTAACACCAAGGAATTTTATTCATCTGGAGGGGTTAAGATGACATCCTTTGAATATTTTTTCTGAGTAACTTCATGCGATTTTATTCACCTGACGAGACGTCACCGGAGTGAAGAAGATTAATAACCTCTTAAGGGCCAATGGGTCATTTGAGGCACATTGAAGGTTTCTGTTCTGGATAACACAAACAACCTTATTCACCTTATCAAAACCTCTGATCTAAGAGAAGTCAGTTTTGTGGACATACATCGACAAACCCCCTAACCGCCTCCCATTCCCCCTCTCCTTAAAAAGAACCCATTTCCTCCCCCTTCCCTTCATTTACTCTGCCCTCCTAACTCGTAAAATCCCTCCACCCTTCCCCCGTGCCCCGCAGTCAAGTTTTCTCCCATTGTTTCTCATTCTTTAGTCTCTCCCCTTTCCCCCTACTCCATTTTTTACTCTCCTTACATTCCCTTTCTCTCGAAAGAACCCATCTCTTTCTTTCCTGTCTCTTCCTCTTCCTTTCCTTCACCTTTCAAACTTCTCTCTTGTTTCCTCTCCCCTCTTCTCCCATCCTTTTCCTTTGTCCTCGAACCTGGTCCTTCTTTTTCTCCTCTTTTCTTGCATGAGCTCTTCTCCCACTCTCTTTTGTTTTTCCTTTCTCTCTTATACCCTTTCAATTCTGCCTTCCATCCCTTTCCACTTCCTATCTACCCTCTCTTTCCATTCCCTTCGCATTTTCCTCTTCCTCTTTCCTCTCCTCTTTTCTTCCTAATTTCCTCTTCCTTTGACTTCCTTCCCCTGCCCTTACTTTACCTTCCTACCCTTTCTTTACTCTTCCTATTTCTTCTCTTTATTTTCCCTTTCCTCCTTTTCCTATATTCTCTTTCATTTTCTTTTCTTTTACCTTCTATTGCTTACCTACCTTGCCTCTCCTTCCATTATCTTCCTTTTTTTAATGTTTTCCCTTATCCTCCCTTTCCTATATTCTTCTCGTTTCCTTTTCACTCCCTTTCCTCTTTTACTTTCTTTCTTTTCTTTTCCCCCCATTCCCAAATTCTTCCTCGTTTTCCCATCTCTTCCCATTCTTTTCTTATCTTGTCCTTCTTCCTTTCCTTCCTATATTCTTCCTTGTTCCCCCTTCCATCCTTTCCTTTCTGTTTCTTTGACTTCCCTCTTTCTCCTTCCATATTTCCCGTTTCCTCACTTCCCATTTTCCTTCTCTTTGTTATTTTCCCCTTCTTCTGAACTGACTATTCACATTTTTCCCCGCGTTCGGCTTTCCCCATTTTTGCTATCTCCTCAATCTTTCTTTTGCGTTTTCTTCCATTCCCTTCCTTTATTTCATAACCGTTTTTTCTTTTTCTTCATCTTGCTCTCTCCCCACTTCCTCTTCTTCCATCATTCCTCAAATTAAACGCTTTTTCTCTTTCCTGCCTTTCGTTCTGTTTTGAAGAAGATCGCCGTCGACTTCTTCGACAATGCCTGAAGTCGCAGGTCACTCCTGAAGACTCGTCTATCAAATTACGTTTTGTCCGCTGCGATGATCGCTCAACGATTATCGTTCATGGTTCAATGATGACCATCAAACAATTGTCTAGAACACTTAATTCTTTGTTTTTGAATGGGGCTGGTTTGTTTCAAGTTGCAGATTTCGAGGCTAACCATTTTAATCGAAGCTACTAACACGTTTACTCTAATGTGATCTCAGGATGCGCGTCATCTGTCACTGGCTGTGGTAAGCTAATAACATAATCGCACAGAGCAAAACGTATCTTAACCTCTAACGGTGTGCGCTGGTTCTGGGTTCGAATCCCGCACTTCTCTCCGTTTCCCAGCAACAAGTACAACCTGCCCCAGCAGTCCGAGTGTGTAACAGGGCAAAGGCGATGGCGGCTTCGGCCGCAGCTAGGCGCCTCCTGGTGTAAGTTCTTCGTCTTAACCTTCCCACAATGAAGCGTTGTTTTACAGGTTGAAGTGTTGAAGGTCTATCACACTGGGCTATATTTTTCCTCCGACATCCTACATCCAACCTTCATTTGAATAACTAAAATATGACTTCGCTTTCGGAAATCTAGACTTCTTTTAACATAAGAACATAAGAAATAAAGGAGACTGCAAAAGACCATAAGGCCTACACTAGGCAGCTCCGTATCCATCACCACCTGTCATCCCCATCCATAAAGTTGTCTAATCGTTTTTTAAAACAACTGATAGTTTCAGCGCTTACTACGTGGTTACTAAGTTTATTCCATTCATCGACCACCCTATTTGTAAACCAATTCTTGCCTATTTCCTTCTTAAATCTAAATTTAAAACATTTCAAAAGTTTGCCTAACATACGTATAGGTTTACAATTTCTTAATTCATCATTCAGCTTTGATATATACGATGGAAAGATAATTTGATATTTGGAGATTTGAAAAATAAAGTATTGCAATCGAAGTCGTTTTTAATCAAACGAACGCTCAACGTTCGGCGTTGGTGAAGCCAGTGGAAGTCCAGTGTAATAACGCCTTAGTGTACTGTACGGTGAACGAAGAGAAATAAATTCTCGAGATTTGTGAGTACACAAATTTGTTTATTTGTTTATTTGTTTTCTCCCGTTTTGTTAAATCGTAGCTTCTTGGGGGTAAAATGGTTCTCACCTTTGAATTAATCGATGAAAAAAGATGACATGTGATATTATTCGAACAATTCAAATTAATCTAATGAAATTTGAATTTAATCAAGAAAGAATTGTGTGTGTGTGTGTGTGTGTGTGTGTGTGTGTGTGTGTGTGTGTGTGTGTGTGTGTGTGTGTGTGTGTGTGTGTGTGTGTGTGTGTGTGTGTGTGTGTGTGTGTGTGTGTGCGTGCTAGCGCGCATGCGTGGTTCATTGCTAGTACTGTTACGAAAAGAAGTGCAGAGGTAATTATTAAACTCTAGCTAGCGTTAGACCCATCCTTGACTATGTGGTACAAATTTGGTCTCCGTTTTATAGAACGGACATCAATTCACTAGACTCAGTGTAGAGAATGACCAAAATGATACATGGACTCGGAAATTTACCTTACGAAGAGAGGCTTAAGCACCTTAACTTACGCTCTCGAAAGATGTAAAGTGCGGGGTGTTCTAATAGAGATGTTTAAGTGTAGCAAAGGTTTTAGCAAGGGTGACGCAAACAAGGTCATCATATTAAGACAACAGGACAGGACTGGCAGTAATGGATTTAAGTTGGACAAATTTAAATTTAAGAAGGAAATAGGCAAGAATTATTTCACTAATAGGGTGGTCAACGAATGGAACAGACTTAGTAACCACGTAGTGAGCGCTGAAACTATCGGTTGTTTTAAGAAATGGTTAGACAACTTTATGGATGGACATGACAGGTGGTAATGGACATGAACTGCCTAGTGTAGGCCTTATGGTCTCTTGCAGTATCCTTTATTCATATGTTCTTGTGTGTGTGTGACATGAGCTGAGCATTGCTTTGTTTCATTTAAAAACAAACGAATCATGACGACATGACATCACGTCAAGTGATGCCAGTTACTTATTTCGTCAGTGTCGTGATATGAAATCTTTATTCCATGATACCGTGACGCTCTGCCTACGTTGTTAGTGACATTTACATGTCACATGGCCACGACCTAATCACACGCTTGGAAACTCACCACGTCTACGTTAACGTCTCCAATACAACACACAGTTCCCTTTCATTTCCTATCATGATCTGGTCACCACCAGACGATTATATTCTGTTGAAGGGAACCCCATTTTAGCAATAGAGACTCTTTCTCAAGTAATCTCTTCAAAAATAAATCATACGAAAATCGACTAAAACACATGAATCTGTTTTCCCTAAAAAAGCGTAGACTCAGAGGTGACTTGATACAGGTCTTTAAGATTTTAAAGGGAATTGACAACATCAAAAGTGACAAAATTTTCACATTGAATGAGAATCAGACAAGAAACAATGGTCTCAAACTATCCGGAAATAGATTCAATTTGGAAGTAGGTAGAAACAACTTTGCCAACCGTGTAGTAAATGAATGGAATAAACTTCCTGCACAGGTAGTGCAATGTAGTTCAGTTCGAAGCTTTAAGAATCAGTTAGATAAATACCTAAGTAAGATGCTGTGATGATTATAATTTATCTTATATTATTTGTTTTTGTTTTGTTATCATTTGTCTGTCTGATTTTCATTTATTATTAGTTATATGTCAATTTATTGTTATTTGCTATTTACCTGTTTGTTTATTATTTAACTATACCTATGCATTTATTAATGTATTTTATTTGTTATTTACATTATTATAGTTTTTTATTTATTGTTTTATTATTAATATGATTTTTTTTTTCGCATCCGACCTAGATATGGATCAAAAGGTCTCCTGTCGGCATGCTCCGCCTTTGTAATCCTTTGTAATTACTCAATATATACATATACATACATACATATGTATATATATATATATATATATATATATATATATATATATATTCTCTGCAGCCAAACGAATTTATTCATCCTATGACAACTCCAATGTGCAGCAAAAGGATTAAAAATGAATATTTGTGCTGGTTGATATGAAGTGTTTCTTGAATTTAACGACTATTTTGTTTTATCTCGATATCTATCTTTCCGGAATTTATCACACAATTTGTTTCATGTTATTATTTATCGTTCATGATTATGCCCTTTCCTGCCAATGCCATGCTACAGATATGGATAGAATAGTTGAAAAAAAACACCCGTTATGAATGGGCTCATTGAAGAAAGATTGAATTCTTCCTTGTAACCATTAGGGGTGCCACCACGGTCAAGAGTGTCATAGTCTGCCGAGGGCCAAAGTCGAAGGACAAGTGGCACCCCATAAGGAAAGAGGTTAACTGTATACAGTATAAGGAACATTAACATCAAGCTTACTATTCCTCGAGGTAAAAAAAAAAGGAACTAATGCTTTTATAGCACGCACACATACATACAAACACACACACACACACACACACACACACACACACACACACACACATACATACACACACAGGCACACACACACACACACACACACACACACATACATACATACATGCACATACACACGCGCGCGCACGCACACATGCAACACGGCTCGGTGGCGCGGTTGGTAGAGTCCCTGACTGTCACTACGGTGGTCCAGATTCGAATCCTGCCCAGGGCTGAAAGAAATAATTTCAGTATCGCTACTCGTCGAGTTGTTACTCCAACTCTCGTGGGCTGGGAGTTGGCTGTGTTTGTGCGTGTAAGGTCACAGCATTACCCATAGATCAGTCATACGAGCTCTGAACTCTCTTCCGGGAGGGAAATAGCTGTCGATCACGAGTCCACGAGTCCAGCACATACATGCACGCACACACAAACGCACGCACATACACATACACGTACGCTCGCTCGCACACACACACACACACACACACACACACACACACACACACACACACACAAAAACATACATACATACACACACACACACACACAGACAAATGCATCTCCTCGACCATTATGAAAAAACAATTTTGATGATAGAAAAATAATCTCATTATATTTGAAAGGAAACTGAAAACATATTCATCTACTTAATAGTAGCAATTTGTATCTTGCACCATATAATTACTTCATAATTTTATATAATTTGTAATTGCACTAAACGTTATAATATTCAAAGCCCTTTGTGTTTTTCCTGCAAGAAAACCAAGGTTGTATGTATACGAACAAAGACACATGATCGTAGCGCACGTGCGCGCACACACACACACACACACACACACACACATACACACACACACGCACACACCAACACACACAAGGACGCACACACACACACACGCACACAAACACACACACACACTCGATGATGCAGTGGTTAGAGTTCCCGGCTGCCACTACGGCGATCCGGGTTTAAATCCCGTCCAGGGCTGAAATAATTTCAGTATCGCTGCGCTGCGAGTCGTTACTCCAACGGGGCGGGGAGTTGAGTG
The DNA here is from genome assembly GCF_046742065.1 of Oratosquilla oratoria. Lineage (NCBI taxonomy): Eukaryota > Metazoa > Arthropoda > Malacostraca > Stomatopoda > Squillidae > Oratosquilla > Oratosquilla oratoria. The sequence continues at coordinate 34,108,474 of NC_134803.1, forward strand.
TGTGTGTGTGTGTGTGTGTGTGTGTGTGTGTGTGTGTGTGTGTGTGTGTGTGTGTGTGTGTGTGTGTGTGTGTGTGTGTGCGTGCGTGCGTGTCATATATGAGCTCTGAGCTCTTCCGGGAGGGAAATAACTCGATCACGAGTCTAATACGTGATCCAAGACCACGGTGAATCACGGTGAATAGTGAATCACACACACACACACCACACACATATATATATTCAGTCAGACAGTGTCTGACTCCGACTGACTAGCAGATTCAGGTAGACAGGCTAGAGGTGTCCTGTTAAGTCTTATAAAAAGTCCAGCGTGAATAAGTAGGGAAAGAACAGAGGAATAGAAATTCTTTATGGCAGAATTTCTAGACTCAGATCAACACGAGGACTTCGACAGATTCCGACTGACTCCGACTGACTAGCAGATTCAGGTAGACAGGCTAGAGGTATCCTGGAAAGTTGTATAGAAAGTCCAGCGTGAAGAAGTAGGGAAATAATAGAGGAATAGAAATTATTTATAGCAGAATTTCTAGACTCAGATCAGCACGAGGATTTCGACAGATTCTGACTGACTCAGACTGACTAGGAAAAACTCCGACAGATTCAGGTAAACACCGACAGATTCAGGTAGACTCCGACAGACTCCAGTTGACTTCAATGATTCTGACAGACAGGTTAGTCGTCCTGAAGATTCCGACAGAAAAAATGGTGTGAAGAACTAAGGGAAAAAAAGGACCTGTATGAAAATAGAAATTCTTAACTGAGATATTAGAAAATACAGCTTCCCATATACAAGTGTAGACTTATGGAACAAATTGAGTGAAAGTATAACCCAAGTCAACACCATAAACGAATTTGAGGCAAAGTTTGATGAATGGAGCCAAAGAGATGGGACCTCATGATCACAGGTACAGTTCCGTAGACTCCAACAAGATAAAGACACACACGTAAGCGCGTGCGAGCGAGGCCGACCGGTCCTTCTTTTATCTGAACGATCCCACTCGGCCAGAATTCCCCTGTGCATGTCCCCAGTCGGCCGGTTCTTCTTTCTTTCCTGCCATACGTCCCCGGCCGGCCGGTCATCTTTCGTCCTAATTCTGCCTCCTGCCGGCTGGTCCTCTTTTCTGTGCACGATCCCATCCAGCCGACATTCCCCTGTGCACGCCCCCGGCCAGCCGGTTCTTCTTGCTGTCCTGCTTCTCCTACCTAGCCGGCCGGTCACCCTTTTTCTTTTTTCTTCTCCCCGCCGGCCAGTCCTCCATTCTGTGCACGTTCCCACCTGGCCGGCAATTCCCCTGTGCACGCCCCCGGCCGGCCGCTTCTCCATTTCTTGTTTCACGTCCCCGCCCGGCCGGTCATCCTTTTCCCTATTTTCCTTTACTGCCGGCCAATCCTCCATTCTGTGCACGTTCCCACTTGGCCGGCATTTCTCTGTGCACGCCCCCCGGCCGGCCGCTTCTTCTTTTCTTGTCTTCTTGTTCCGGGCCGGCCGGTCGTCCTTTGGTCCATTTTCCCACTTTTACATCGTTGCCGGTGAGTCCTCCTTTCTGTAAACGTCTCCATCCGGGCGGCATTCTCATGTACATGCCCCCGGCCGGTTGGTTCTTCTTTTCTTGTTGTGTTTCTGGTCCTCGGCCGACCGGTCTTCCTGCATCGTCGTTCGTCCGCTCTCTCCCAACTGGCTAGGAGCCTGAGGTGCTCGGAAAGCTTTCGTCACATCGAAGAGGACAGCTGAGATGGACTCCAATCGGTCCCATTACCTCAGCCAGGGGACGTCACGTCACCATTAATAATAATGCTAGATTGATAATGATAACAGTAGTAGGAATGATGATGATGATGATGATGATGATGATGATGATGATGATGATGATGATGATGATGATGATGATGATGATGATGATGATGATGATGATGATGATGATGATGATGATGATGATGATGATGATGATAGTGATGATAGTGATGATGATGGTGATGATGGTGATGATGGTGATGATGATGATGGTGATGATAGTGATGATGATGGTGATGGTGATGATAGTGGTGATGATAGTGATGGTGGTGATGATGATGATAATTTTTATCGTTACTATTATTATCACCATTGTTATTGCCAGTCATTTTTGCATTATCATTGTCATTATCACTGTAATTGTCATTGTTACTATGATTGTTAATATATATTTTCAGTTATTATTGTTATCATTACCATTATTATCATCATTATCATCATCATCATCATTATCATCATCATCATTATTAACATCATCATTATCATCATCATTATTATTATTATTATCATTACATCTTACATTCGCTCCCAGGTAGAGTTTTCACTCTGTCAGTGGGTTCAGCCTCTTCCTCAATTCTCTTCTAGTAAGACTCTCTGATCTCTCAGCCCATCCAGTGGTGGTAGGTGGTGGTGTCTCTCCAATGTCTCTGCAACGGAATCCTTCCATCTTTCCCGTGGTGTTCCCCGTGGTCTTGTGCCATCCGGTCTCCATTCCCATCTTCTTTTAGCTATTTTTTCATGATTCATTATTTCAAGGTGTCCCAGCCACCTCATTTGTGCTGCGTCTATTTTATTCAAAATTGGAGAGACTCCTATTTCTTTTCTAATATTCTCATTTCTGGTTTTATCTCTTCTTGTTTTGCCAGCAACTGTTCTTAGGACCTTCATTTCTGATGTCTGCACTCTACTTCTGTCTTTTATATTCATCGCCCATGTCTCACAACCATAGGTCATGATAGGTGATAGCAAACTCTCAAAGATTGTCTTTACGCTTTGTGGAATGTACTGATCCCGTAAGAGCGATCTTAATGTTTTAGTACTCTGTTGTAGCTTCCTATTCTCTTCGTTATGTTGGCACGGTTTCCTCCTTGTACAGTGAGTCCTCTTTATACAGTAATTTATTATCCGATAAATTCAAATACATACATATACCAAGGCTTTTTACCCCTTACAAGGGAGGTAGCCTTTTTTTTGACTACCTCCCTTGTAAGGGGGAAAAAGCCTTGGTGTATATATGTATGTATATATATATATATATATATATATATATATATATATATATATATATATATATATTATATATATATATATTATATATATATATATATATATTATATATATATATATATATATATATATATATGTATATATGTACGTGAATTTACCGGATAAAGAATTACTGCATAAGGAGGACTCACTGTATTGAGAAATGGCATCCTTCCCCTGTACTCCGACGTTTATAGGTTCTTCATTGTTTCTCGATATTACTAAAATATCGGTTTAGTCTGTATTTAATTTTAGTCTTATATTTAGAAGGGATTCATTCCAACATATCAACGATCGCTCTAGATCCTCTCTGTTATCATACCACACTGCGATATCATCTGCTTAGATCATCACGTCTCCTTCTCCCTCTACAATGTTGTTTCTATTGAAATATTTTTTCACTCCATCCATGTATATGATGAACAGGAGAGGTGATAATACACAGCCCTGTGTAACGCCTGACTGCACAGTAAACCATTTCTCATTTTCAAATCCGGTTCTCACGTTGTATTCATAGGGTTCATACAGGCTCTGAATAGCTTTTATCAATTTCCCTTGTATGCCACATTCCTCCTCTAGATATTTCCAAAGCCTTGCCCCTGGAACCGATTCAAATGCCTTTCTTAGGTCAATGAATGTTGCGTATATCTGTTTATTAAATTCCCAGGATTTTTCTACGACCGTTTTCAGTGCAAAAATTAAGTGTACTGTACTTCTGTCTTTTCGGTAACCATGTTGTTCTTTGCCTATTATTATTATCATCATCATTATCATTATCACCGATGATGATGATGATGATGATGATGATGATGATGATGATGACGATGACGATGACGATGACGACGATGATGATGATGATGATGATGATGATGATGATGATGATGATGATGATGATGATGATGATGATGATGATGATGATGATGATGATGATGATGATGATGATGATGATGATGATGATGATGATGATGATGATGATGATGATGATGATGATGATGATGATGATGATGATGATGATGATGATGATGATGATGATGACGACGACGACGACGACGACGACGACAAAAACAACAACAATAATAATAATAATAACAATAATAATAATAATACCACCAAATGAAAATGTAAAGAGGCTTTGTTACAGAAGTTAACCTTTTCAGACCAGGCGGTCCAACTCGGTTGAATAAAATAGTTCGGTGTTAGCTAGAATAAGACCTTTGATGAAGCCACATAGGGTTTTGGTGTGTTAGACGGGACAGATCCAAAGGATTATAAAGGAGGAGCATGATGCCGACATGAGACCTTTTGGTCCATAGCTAGGTCAGATGCGAAAAAATATATAATTATAAATAATTAAATAAATAGAAAATATAATAATGTAAATAATAATAAATAAGACAAACAAATGCATAGGTATAGTTAAATAATAAACAAACAGGTAAATAGTAAATAAGAATAAATTGACAGATACATACATACATATACCAAGGCTTTTTCCCCCTTACAAGGGAGGTAGCCAAAAAGGAAAAGGCATAAAATCATTCCTACCCATTCCATCCCAAAATACACTCCACACCCCTCCACCCTCCCTCTTATCTTAGCACCTCCTGACAGATAATTAATAATAAATGAAAATCAAACAAATAATAATAAACAGAAAAATAATAATAAATAAATGATATAAAATAAATGGCAGAAATTGCAGCATCTTGCTTAGGTGTTTAAACGAATCTTAAAGTTTCGAACTGAACTACATTGCACTGCCTCTGCAGGAAGTTTATTCCATTCATTAAATACACGGTTGGCTAAGTTGTTTCTTCCCACTTCCAAATTAAATATATTTCCTGGCAGTTTGAGACCATTATTTCTTGTCAGATTCTCAGTGTGAAAATTCTGTCGCTTTTGATATCAATTCCCTTTAGAATCTCAAAGACTTGTATCAAGTCACCTCTAAGTCTACGCTCTTTTTTTGGGGGAAAAGAGATTAATATGTTTTAGTCGATTTTCTTACGATCTATTTTTGATATTTGGAATCAATTTTGTGGCTCGCCGTAGTACTTTTTCTAATCGTTTTCTAAGCCCTAAAAAAGCGCAGACTCAGAGGTGACTTGATACAGGTCTTTAAGCTTCTAAAGGGAATTGTTAACATCAAAAGTGACAAAATGTTCACACTGAATGAGAATCAGACAAGAAACAATGGCCTCAAACTGTCCGGAAATATATGTAATTTGGAAATGGGTAGAAACAATTTCGCCAATCGTGTAGTTAATGAATGGAATAAATTTCCTGCAGAGGCAGTGCAATGTAGTTCAGTTCGAAGCTTTAAGAATCATTTAGATAAACACCTAAGCAAGATGCTGTAATGACTATAATTTATTTTACATTATTTATTTGTTTTGTTATCATTTGTCCGTTTGTTTATTATTATTTGTTTGATTTTCATTTATTATCAGTTATACGTCAATTTATTATTATTTACTATCTGCCTCTTTATTATTTAACTATACCTATGCATTTATCTATGTATTTTATTATTTACATCATTATAGTTTTTATTTATTCATTTATTTGTTTATCATTATTATGATTTTTTTCGCATCCGACCTAGATATGGACCAAAAGGTCTCCTGTCGACATGATCCGTCTTTGTAATCCTTTGTAATCTTTGTTAATGAGAGATGGACTTTTGAAGTCAAAAGATCCCGTAATCAATCCTAAAATCTTATGTGTTTTCTCAGAGACTGAAATACACTGCTTGGATGATTTGAGATCGTTAAAGATAATTACGCTAAGATCCTTTTCACAATCCACTTTTGTTAACGAATTTCCAAATAACTTGTAATCGTACTTACTGTTATTTTACCTATGTACATAACCTTGCATTTACTTGTGTTAAATTTCATTAGCTACTATTCATACCATTGCTGTAGTTTATCTAAATCTTCTTGAATATCTAATTGGTTTAAGTGTTCATTTGCCATTCCACACATTTTTGTATCATCAGTAAATTTGGAGACAATAGATTTTAGTCCGTGGTCTATATCATTTATAACATGAATAGAAGTGGAACCATGAGGAACTACACTCGTAACATTTTTTTTTATCTAGAAGTTTTGCCATTCAAAACAACTCTGTGTTTTTTATCATTCAACCAATTACTAGTCCAACTTAATAGGCTACCACTTATTCCGTGAGACGCTAATTTAGTAAGTAGTCTTTTGTGGGGGACGGTATCAAAAGCTTTTGCATATTATATTATTAAATTTATATTAAATTTATATTGTTTCTGTTGTCATAATTCGAGATGACTGTGTTGTAGAATTCGAGTTAGGCACGCAAGAACGTTTCCGTCTGAATCCATGCTGGCTATCATTTATCAAACAGTTACTTTCTAAATGATGTTCGATTACATCTATGTTGATAGTTTCCATATTTTTTCCTACGATTGAAGTCAAGCTCATAGGCCTGTAGTTACTTTTTTGTCACTTTTTTTATGGGAGTAACGTTATCTAGCTTCCATTCTCTTGGGACATCTCCGGATATGATGAATTTCTTGAAAATAATTTCTAATGGAACAACAATCTCATTTTTAATTTCCTTTAAGATTCTTGGATGCCAACCGTCAGGCCCTGGTGTTTTATTAACTTGGAGTTTTTCTATACACCTTTTAATTTTTTTTGTTACATTTACCGCAGTAAGTTTACCTTAGACTTATCATAGGTTTCAGTTTGGAATTCACTTTGAGGTGTTTTGTTTACGAATACTGAGCAAAAAAAGTTAAGATATCCCACATTCCTTCATTCGAATATTCAAGTTGACCGTCAGCAGATAATAGGGGCTCAATGTGATTCCTAATGATCTTTTATATCCAATGTAACTACTGTATAGAGTTCTTTTGTATTCTCTTTGGATTTATAAGCGATATTCATTTCGTATTTTTCTTGTTATCATTGTCTTTTTTAAACCTCTCTGTATTATTACATAACTTTGATAATCATTAGGTGCACCCGAGCACTTGTATTTCTTATAAGCCTGTTTCTTTTCAGCAATAATTTTTTCTGTTTCTTTGTCAAGCCATTTTGGGTGAGACTTTTTTTTTTGGGGGGGGGGGGTTGTCCTTAAATGGGACGTAAGTGTAGATCATCTTAGAAAACGTATTTTGACATATTTCCCACATTTGGTCTTCAGGTTTTTCGCTTAATTTTGCCTCCCAGTCTGTAAACTGAAGCTCCTGGTGTAATCCTATTATACTGAGCTTTACTGAAACCCGGTTATTTTAGATACACAAGTATCTATTCTAAAATATTTTGACAGTTTGACTCTAAGTTGTGACCGCTACTTGCAATAGTTTCGCCAACTTCTACATAGGTTATCATGCTTTTGTGGCTAGTGGTCAAAAGATCGAGTAAATTTCCATGTCTTGTGGGCTCTTTTACATGCTGAACTAAGTAATTGTAACCGAGAAAACCTATCAAGCGACTACCTATATGGACATGTCCAAGAGTCATTCAATCAATATCAGAAAAATTGAAATCACCCATTATCAATTAGTCCCGGTTACAGAAACTAGACAGTTCTTGAAAAAATAATTTGTCGTCTGCTAATGATAGTGTTTTTGGCCTATATATTACACCTACATTAATTTTTGTCCATTTGTTTAGGTTAATTCTGCCCATAAACTATCATATGCATCCTATTTTACTTTCTCTAAAACACAGGCATGGACATTGCTTTTGACGTACAACAGAACACCCCCACCTTTCTTGTGGTTTCAATCCTGATTAAAACATTTAAATCCCACCGTATTGAATTCAACTTCAAACTCTCCACCATTTAACCATATTTCGGTTATTCCTATCATATCGAGATTTTCGCTTTTGACATACACCTGGATTTCTTAGATTTTGTCCCTAATACTACGATGCGAGCATTAAAGTGCATGGTTTTAAAAAAAAACTCGTGATTATTTTTTACACGTTTTGAGATTCAACATCATGCCTTGAGTTATAATTTTGTTCTTTATTATCATTTGGTCCTTCACTGACATTCAGTGCCTCATGGACATTTGCCCTATCACGATCATCCGATCTCTTATGTACAACTTGCCCCCTTCCGTCACCTCGTCCCACACCGGCCACCCGTCGTTCATTGACATTCGGTCCGGCATAACTTCTTAAAATGATATTCTGTCTTCCACTGACATTATATCCTACTGTGATATTTTGTCCTCCACTATCATTACATTCCATCGTGATATTTTGTTCTCCACTATCATTACATCTCATCGTGATATTTTGTCCTACACTGACATATTACTCTATATTATTGATACGCCCTACTCTGTTTTCCCCAATACACTCTACTTCCCCTTCCCTTTGAGTTTCTACTCCCAAAAAGGAACTAGTTCATTACAATCTCCCACAATGAGGCTTGTAAGAACATCTTTGCCTCTGCGAGTGAGGTGGATTCCATCAGAAGCATAAAGGTCATGACGCCGGGAAAAGATATACCAAGGATAAAAAAAAAAGTGGTATCCAGTTTGCGTGCACAATCGTGATATCCTCTCATTGATCCCTATGGCTCTACTGTTCCAACACGAGCCAGCGTAGATCTTCGGAAGGATCCCACAGACTACGTGACGGTTCCCACGCTCCTTCATCTCCTGAAGGAGGACCTTGTAATTCCAAACAAGTTCCTCTGATCTCACCCTACCCACATCGTTACTTCCCGTATTGTTCGTCCGCCTTTGCCCCCTGATGGTCTGGGTACAATCGGTGATCCCACGGCCCGGTTGTTGTTGTCGTTCCCTAGACTCTCTGTCCGAGCAGTCCCGTCTCCCCAAGGAAGGCCACAGCCGAAACTGGGTTTTCCCACAAATCCTTTATAGAGTGTATGTTGTGTTGTTTGCGTGCATGATTGTGTATAATGCAGTCTTCCATTATGTGTTGTATGGTATGGGGTGAAGTGTTACATCCTGGGCAGCTGTTCACAACACGGTCGTCCAGCCTCTTCTGGTAGCTTAGAAGTGCTGGGTGGTGACCGCATCGCAGTCTGGCCAAGTGGACTCTGTCCTTACGTGGGAGAGAGGATTCAGAAGGGTGGATATCAGGGGGTCTGGCATGCAGCAGTGTGTTGTCTTTCAGTGTGTTAATGGAGCGGTGAGTGATATGATTATGAATATGTTTCCGGAGGCTGGTATTTGGTGGTTGTGGAGGAAGAGAAGAGAGTATCTGTGTGTAATAAAGGTCTTTGGGTGTAGTTTTAATGTTTCTTGGTGTGTGTGGGTGTTCTGCTATGTAGTGTAGCGGGTGTGATGTGTTTGTGGTGGCTGCAGCAAGTGTTTGTGTGCCTCTCATGTCGAGGTGGTCCTTGACTTTGAGGACTTTTGTTTCATGGTGTAAATGGTCTGTAGGTGATGTATTTGTGCAGCCTGTAATTGTTTTAAGGGCTTTGTTTTGTATGATTTGAAGGGTGTTGTGGTGTGTCTCACTGAGATTAGGAGCCCATGCAGGACTCGCATAATTCATCACTGAGCGTATGCATTGTTTGTATATTGTTATATTAGTTTCTTTGTTTTGTCCAAATGTTGTTCCAGTGATTGACTTAAGTGCGTTAAGTCTAGGTGTGCATTTGTTTTTTATGTTTGTGAGGTGTTGTTTGAAAGACATGGATGTATCGTATGTTACACCAAGAATTTTCGGTGTGTTTGTGTGTGGTATTAGAGTGTTGTTGATGTAGAGATGAGGTATGTATTTGTGTTCTTTTGTCCAGTTGGTGAGAAGTGTTGCTGTAGATTTGGTTGGAGCTATTTTGAGTCTGTTTGTGATGAACCATGTGTTGAGTGTGTCAAGGTAAGGCTGGATTATTTCTGCAGCTTTGTCTGTGTTACGATGTGTGCATGTGATCGTTATGTCGTCTGCGTAGGAAGAGATTTGTATTTCTGAGGTGTCTGGTGTAGGTAAGTCATGCATGTATAGATTAAATAATGTGGGGGATAGAACTGAGCCCTGTGGTACTCCGTTCTTAATGTTTCTGATGTGCGATGATTGGCCATTATATGACACATGAGCATTCCTGCCTGCCAGATAATTGGCCAGCCATCTTTTGGTGTTATTGTGCATGTCTGTGTTATATATTTTATTTGTTAGGTTGTGGCGGGGGATAGCATCAAAAGCTTTACTAATGTCCAATGTTATAAGAAGTGTTCTGTGGTGGGGCCTATCTGAATTGATGCCATCTAAAATTCTTTGTGTGAGGTTTGTCAGAAGAGTGTTTGTGGAGTGTAGTGGCCTAAAACCGTGTTGTGAGTCAGCAAGGGGAATATATGGTGTGACAAGTTTAAGTATTAGGCGTTCAATGACTTTAGAGGGGGTGCAGAGAAGTGTGATTGGGCGGTGCGATGTTGGGATTGTTGGGTCTTTGTTCGGTTTTGGAATGGTGATTATTTTACCATGCTTCCAGATGTCGGGTATAGTGAATAGCTGTAGTTTGCAATGTTTGTGAGTGCGTGTATACCTTGTGGTCCAATGTGTTTTAGGTGGATGTTGCTTATGTTATCAGGGCCACAGGCAGATGAGTGCTTGAGACTATGCATTATGAGTTTTGTCTGACTGTCTATGAAGGGTGTATAGTCTGAGTCTGTGGGAAAGTCTTTCTTACGTCGAATGGTGCGTCGGTCGTCAGGGTGAGATGTAAGATGGCTCGTCTGTGCAAAATGACGTATGAGTGCGTTTGCTTGTTGTCTGTTTGAGGGTAGATTATCTGTTGTTGTGATTATTGCTGCGTGAGAGCGTGTAGTGTTAGTGTTGGATAGTGTGATGCTGTTGAGTGTTTTGTACAATTTGCTGGTGTTTGTTTTGTGATCAAGTGTATTGATAAAGTTTTGCCAATTTTGTGTTGACATATAAGCTTGCAACATCATTTAGTCTTCCGCTGCAGGATGTTCTCATAGCCTCGCACCATTGAGTCCACCACCACCAAGAGCTCCTGATTTTCAGCCACCTCATCTTCCAGCAGAGGAAAACGATTGGCTAGAGCCAGCGATTACTCCGCAGGGCTCCCGCTTACCGAACGCGGGCTCGACAAACGGGACCCCACGGAGCGCCACTCGCTTACGGCAGTGGCAGAAGTGGAACGCTCTTTGGGTTGTGGGGAGGATTCACTCTTCTTACAGAGCGCACTCTTGAGAAGACGAATTTCCTCCTCACATATTCTGAGACGGTCCTCCAGGTTCACACAACCTTCACAAGCCATTTCGCTCCTCCTTCGGCAATACAAACGGCAAAGAGAAAATATAAATCAACAAAATATACAAAAGCTGTCACTAAATAAACTAAATACACGAAGCTTACTCTGCTTACCTTATACTATTACAACTACCTTTGGAGTACAGTAACAGACTACTGTTTTGATTTTAGATTAATAGAACACTACACTTTATCTTATACCTGTAACTGTATAGCGCTATACGTATACAATTACAAAAAACGCAACACAGTCACTTGTCACAGGAAGTAATAAACTTAACAAGGGGTATTCACTAGCTGGTGTCTCGGCAGCAAACGAGTTATCTAGCTAAGGTCACGGATTTGACTAGAATACACACGTACACATACACTCATAAACACACATACACACACAAACACAAACACACACACACGTAAACACATACACACACAAAAAAAGTTGGGGTGTGCATATGTATATATCGTCATATAATCTTAGAGCTCTCATCCGGAGGGTGATACATGTCGATCCTGAGACCAGCACGTTACCCAGGACCATGGTGAATCATTGTAACCATCACTAACCACCACCAACCATGCGCGTGATCCACACACATGAGACATGGTATTCGTCTTTGACAAGACCCCCAATCTTGCAGACCTCACCAATTTCCCAATCCCAAAACAGCTTGACAGCAAAGTAAGACAGCAAACGACGTATCCGCAGTGTCGCCACAGGACATGCCTAATATCACCAAACAGACCATTTGAACCCTTTCTCGTACTTACCCCAATTACAATACCACATCTAACCACGCCCACCGACCATGTAACCAACCTCTATATAAAAGAATTAACACCCATCTGATGAGTAATACATCTCCTATACGGCAACCCACCCCTCGCCTTTATTACGAACGGCTGCGCCGTTGGAGATAGGAGTGTCTAGGTCATGTACTTAGCACCAGGACTGCCCAGGTCAAGTACCTGGCAGGAGGACTGCCTAGGTCATGGGCCTAATTAGTAGAGATAGGGAGACACTCTCCCTTATCTCTCATTGTACATAATCTTCGTAATTGAAAATAAAAAAAATCTGGGGGAGACTTTACCTCACCCGCTAAATCACCTTTTATGCAGCAAAACTATTTTTGTTACATCATACACAAATACACACACAAACGCACACACATATACTGTGTGTGTGTGTGTGTGTGTGTGTGTGTGTGTGTGTGTGTGTGTGTGTGTGTGTGTGTGTGTGTGTGTGTGTGTGTGTGTGTGTGTGTACGTGTTTGCCGGTGTCCTTCCGACTTCTCATATTTGCCTGTATGTCTACCCGTCTCCATGTGTTACGTGTGACAGTATTTTTTTTTTACAAGTTTCTCCTGCGTTATCTCTCTTGCGTTTCTTTCTTGTCTCTCTCCTCTTCCGTTGTATGAAATTTATCTCTCCGTGTCTCTTCCTTTTCCTCCCTCATTCTTTTCGCTTACCCTGTCTCTCATTCTTCTCGCATTTTTCTCTCCTACCGTGCCATCAAAATGTCATTCTCTCTTGTTCTTTCTCCCGCTCCCCTTCACGGACTCGTGTTGTCCCACACTTCCTCTTCCCCGTTTTCTATTGCTCCCGATTTCGCCGTCCCCACCTTAAGGCGTTATCACACTGAGCTATTTTTCCTCCGACATTTGGAGCACATTTGCAGTTCGCATCTTTCGGGAAGGAATCTGATATGCAAGAGGAAAATAATTTTCCTCTAACATCAAATGACATTCTATGTAGATCTTTCGAGAAAACAGAATAGTTTGGCATAGTGATTTTACGGCGGAAAAAAGTTCTGGAGGTGTATAGTACCGACGATTAATCGGAGGTTGGAGAAAATATTAGCCCAGTGTGATAACCCCTTTACGTTTTTCTTTTTTCTTCTTTATGTGACTTTTCTTCCTTTCGCACAATCTTCCCCTTTCTTTTCTTCCAGCTTCTTTACTGTTCATCTATACTTTTTTTATATTTATCACAATTATTTTTTCTCTTTAACATTTTATTTTATTTATTTATTATTATTTTTTTTATAATTTATGTTAAATGGTAGGCATGGACCAGATGAAGGATCGACCCAAAAGTGAAAGTATTTTAGATCGACCAAGACCCTTACTAGGCGAATCTGCTCAAGATGAATACCTACTGCCTGGTATTCAGTTAGTCAATCAAGCAAACAATCAATACACCAATTGTGGGTGGGAGGGGGATGGGGATGGGTGAAGATGCACTCCTCCTCCTCCTCCTCCTCCTCTTCCTTTTCTTCCACCTCCTCTTCCTCTTCCTCCTCTTCCTCCTGCTCTTCTTTCTCACCCTCCTCCCTTCACTTTGAGGATCATCACTGGAGAGCTTCCAGGCAGGCAATTGACCTATCTCCATGTGTAGAGATACACGATGCATTGTACATAATCATGACCTAGTGTTGACCACAACAAAACCAACTCTCTGGAAAGATGCAGAGTGCGGGGTGATCCAATAGAGAAGTTTAAGTGTATCAAATGCTTTAACAAGGGTGATGCACACAAGGTCATCATATTAAGACAACAGGGCAGGACTCGCAGTAATGGATTTAAATAGACTTAGTAACCATGTAATGAGCGCTGAAAACATTTGGTTGTTAAAAAAACGGTTGAACGACTTTATGGATGGAAATGACAGGTGGTAATGGACATGGAACTGCCTAGTATAGGCCTTATGGTCTCTTACAGTCTCCTTCATTCTTATGTTCTTATATTATGTTCTTAACGTAGTGTTCAACTTGTACTGACCCTCACCTAGTCCCATATCTAATCACATGTACCATTTCACTAAACCCCTTCAATACAGTGACCTACGTCTTAATTGTTGGTCAGAGGAGACAATATGTGAGGATGGAACCTGTATCAAAATGTACAACGTTTTACTTTCTATTTTCTTTTTCTTCAAGTACGCATAAGCGATTTTTTTCTAGTATACACAAGCTAAATATACATTTAATAAAGGTTCCATCCTCACATGGTGTCTATTCTAAATATTCTGTTGGCGAATCCTTTTTAAATCATCCTGTTCTTTGTGATCTAGCCTAAGAACAAGCAAAATACCATTAAACAAAATCAAATCAGTAAAGCATGCTTCCTTGACCATCCGATTCTTTCGATGAAATATTCCGCACAGAGTAGTACTTACAATTTACTCTGTCAACGACTAGACTATCTTATTCAGATACTGGCTGGCCAAACGCGTTAGAGCGTCGCTACTTGCGGCGGAGGTCGAGGTGACGGCCGTTCGAACCCTGCTGCCAGCGAGTTGGACCAAGGGCATGGTTCATTAAATTCCACGCTACAAAGTCCTCTGTAATTGGCACCGTCCTAGCCTCCTGATAGGGGTGGGGAGGCGTTGCAACGTTAAACTGAATCATCAATCAGGAGAGATTATAGTTTCCAGTGTACTAAAGAAGCCAGAGTACAAGTCATAATGTGCTTTATATACTACTGCCTGCAATATCCTGATTATATTTCTTTGACCTATCTTGTCATAAATTGAAAGAAAACAACTAACACGGAAGGCAGATTTTATCAGTGTAATGAAATAGAAGCAATGAGTGTGCGTGTGTGTGTGTGTGTGTGTGTGTGTGTGTGTGTGTGTGTGTGTGTGTGTGTGTGTGTGTGTGTGTGTGTGTGTGTGTGTGTGTGTGTGTGTGTGTGTGTGTGTGTGTGTGTGTGTGTGTGTGTGCGTGCGCCCATTCGAAGGTCTTGCAGGTTTACTGCCATAGTTGCGGACTGCCCTTCATAAACCGGACAGGTTGGTGTCTGTCAAGTTTACGCAGCCGGGAGAAAACAAATACACATATGAATACACACACCATCACGCAAGCTGCAGCGTATACAAAGTCATGCGAAATTTATCAAATGTAGACATGCAAACGTAAATACTGCAGACACACACACACACACACGCACGCACGCACGCGCGTACACACACACACACACACACACACACACACACACACACACACACACACACACACACAAACACAAACACACACACGCATACACACGCACGCACACACACGCACGCACACACACACACACACACACACACACACACGTACACGACTTGACGGGGCAGTGGTAGCGTTTGCAGCCGCCACTATGGTTCGAATCCCCCCAGTGCTGAAATAATTTCAGCATCACTGTACTGCGAGTCTTTACTCCAACTCTCGTGGGCGGGGATTTGGGTTTGTGTGCGTGTAAGGTCACAGCATTACCCATAGATCGGTCATATATATGCTCTGAGCTCTCTTCCGGGAGGGTAATAGCTATCAATCACAAGTCGAACACGTGATCCAAGACCATGGTGAATCACACACATGCACACACACACACACACACACACATAAACACACACACACACACACATATGCTCACATAAAAAATTCACCTCCTCCACTCTTTCTTAATGTCTTGTTTCTCTCCTTCCCCCTCCTCCATTACTTCCTTCTTGTGTCATCTTTCTCGTTATTCTCCTCTCTCTCCTCTTCTTCCTCCTTTTCCCTTTTCTTTTACTCTACCCCCTTACTCCTTCTTTTCCTCCTCCTCCTCCTCCTCCTCATCATCATCATCATCTTCCTCCTCCTTTTCCTTTTCGCCTGTCCTCTTGATTTCATCCTCGACGTTCCCCTCTCGTCCCCAGTATGGAGTATTGAATGTACGCTTTATGTTGCTAGAGGTTTTGGTACTTTAATTACACCCCTTCGGATCAGAGTCCTATAGCATCATTTTATCATAAAAGCTAATCTCATTACGAAAAAAGAAGGTTGATCATCTTTAAGTTTTACTACTTCTCCGTTCTGCTGCACTTCTTAAATTTCTTCTTTATCATTTCTACGACCCCAATTCTTAGATGCGATATTACACAAAGATAGAAGTGTTAGTAATTTTCTAAAAAAAAAAAAAAATAATAATAATAGTAATAATAACCCTCCCTTCTCCTCTCTCCTCTCTCTTCCTCTCCATCCTCTTCTCCATCCTCCCTTTTACCCTCCTGGAGGTCCCATGACATCTTCGAAGTATTGTAGAATTCCTTAAAAGGTCATGACTGACGTGTCTCGATTAATGATCATTCAGGGAAGAATATTTGAGTGCCTCAAGAGGGAGGGATTTAGTCACTATCTATATCAACCGGTATAGGATATTGACTGCATGAGATTTATATGACCAATAGACTACGGACTTTGACGCAACCGTATGGAAGCGTGCTGGCCTTGCATTCAGTTATTTGTGGGTTCAAATCCCGCACTTCTCCCCGATTCCAAGAAGTGACTGTTACTTGCTCCTACTGTCCAAACGCATAGGGTAAAAGTGACGGCTTCTGATGCAAGTACGCGCCTCCCAGCATAGGTTCCTCTCCATCACCTATGGCTAACAAGCTTCAGCAAACATTAAAGAAATGTTATACACAAACTCCGACAGTCAAAACTTAATTTAATGTTTATGGTGCCATCCTACTATATGGGAGTAAATTCTGGACGCTTTATAGAAAAAATGGATTCAGATTGGAGGCCTATACACATCTACTATCTACGGTGCATCTAGGGCATTACTCACTCGGCGTGATTTTGTACCACACATCATCATCCAAATCGGTAACACCACCAGCATTGAAACAATGATGATAATCATTCACCGCTTGCGGTGAGCTCGACATGCCATACAAATGGGAAAAGAAAAAATCTTCCTTGAAAAGTTATTAGCGGTGAAGTAAGAGATAAAATCCATGCGACCAGTGAACAGAAGAAGTTCAGATACCAACTGCAACGAACCTCAAAAAGTGCGACCTAGACCAAAATTTACAGGAAATGTTTACCTCGAACTGCTTCTCTAACAAGCAAGCATCAGAGACCTTTCAGGGTAAACTAATAGCTACCAGAAACCTCCATAGAATAGGCAGACCTGAGTACCAGGCCTGTGGCCGTCTTCCACAGAGAGACAGTATCCAATGCTCTGTAGCGGCGTGGATTACGGGAAGGGGGAAAGAGGGTTGCAGAATGAAGGAGACTGCAAGAGACCATAAGGCCTACACTAGGCAGCTCCGTATCCATCACCACCTGTCATCCCCATCCATAAAGTTGTCTAATCGTTTCTTAAAACAACTGATAGTTTCAGCGCTTACTACATGGTTACTAAGTTTATTCCATTCGTCGACCACCCTATTAGTAAACCAATTCTTGCCTATTTCCTTTTTAAATCTAAATTTGTCCAGTTTATAATCATTACTGGGAGTCCCGCCCTGTTGTTTTAATATGATGACCTTGTTTGCATCACCCTTGTTAAAACCTTTGATCCACTTGAACACCTCTATTAGATCACCCCGCACTCTGCGTCTTTCCAGAGAGTGTAAGTTAAGGTGGTGGGGGCGACAGAAACGGGTCAGACCAGTCATTACCGTTGGGTCACGCTGACCATCTAGATGTGCGTTACGATTTGGCATCAGGTCTCGTGTCTTTTCCTGATGGGTGCCACAGAGTCTGTGCAGCCCTAACTATGGAAAGCACTGCGTCTCAGAGCTTAGCCTGAGAAACCATCAACTCAGCCATCGACGACGCCAATGATGAAATGATCAGAGACTTGCATTTCAAACTTACAAGAAGAAACAAACGAGAGTGTCCTTAAACAAGCACCATCAAAATAGAATCCTTACACTAGCCTTTAACTATCCTATCCATGGTATCAGCCCACCCGAAATATCCATTTCACCTCTGCTCACAACTTTCCTTTTTATTTTCATCTGCTCCCCTTCCCCTATCCCCTTGCCTTCTACCCATTATCTTCCACTTCTCGTTCCTTCTCTCGTTCAACTTCCCTTTTCATATATTTTATTTCACATCCTTTTCCTCCCCATCCTTCCTTTTCACTTCCCTCTACTCTCATCTCTTCCTTTTACCCCTCTTCCCTTCCCTCACTTCATTTCTTTCCTATTATTCTCCTTTCCTCTGCTCTCCCCTTCCGTAAAATCAGTTCCCCTTTCCCACCCTACCCTCCTTTGTCATCCCCTCTCTTTCCTACCTCTCCCCTTCCATTACGTGAGCTCCCCTCCACTTCCCTCCTCTCCAAATGCAACATTGAAAAGGTGTCAACCCTCCCCCCCTCTCCCCACGCCCAACCTTACATGCCCCACTCCCTCAGAGAAGCTCCCCACCTCTGCAACATCGTCCTTTCACGGAACGAAGAGTGGGATACACAGTGCCCTATCCCCTTGCTCCCATATCGTCTCCCTCCAGCCACCCCTTGCACCGGCAGCCCCCTCCATCTATCCCTTGCACTGGCAGCCCCCTCCAGCCCTCTCAAGCCCCCTCCAGTCCCAGTTCATGGTCCACATCGAAAGCCCCATCTCTGTACTTCGCCCTAAACACTACCTCCATCCTTCACCTCCACTCCCCCCCTCCAGTCTAGTCGGTGCATCAGCTGATCAGTACCAAAAAGTCTTTATCACCAGACCCCGTCAGCTATGACGTCAAATGGTCTGGCCACGTAGACGAGGGATGAGAAAACGAACAAAGAAAAAGAGAAAGAGAAAGCGAATGTGACAGTGAAAGAGAAAGAGAAAGAGCAAGAGAAAGAGAAACAGAAACAGAAAGAGGAAAAAGGAGAATGAAAAAGAAAAAGAGAAAGAGAAAAAAGACAAAAAAATGAAAAGAAAAAGAAAGCGGAAGAGAAAAAATTAGAAAAAAAAAATGGCAATAAAAAGCATAGGGAAATGCAAGGGTAAAGCGTAGAAGGAAAAGAAAAAGGAGAGGGAAAGAAAACGAGAAATAACTTATTAGTACTAACTTGACTGCCAGGGACTGGAATTAAACGTACACCCCTTGCGTACCTGTTGGTACTTTCCCTCTTGATTTACCTGCCGCCAGATGATTTAATTATTAATTGTGACGCTTCCTTGGTAATGAATGAGTTACATTACCATCACCATCGCTAATACTGTCATCCACCACTATCATCACCATGGTTACTACCATCATAACCAACATCATCTACTATTACCCACCACAATAGTCACTATCACCATCGTCATCGCCATTACTATCATCATCACCACTTTTACCATCACCACCACTACCATTGACCACAAATGAGCCGATTCTAGGAATCTATTTCAATCCACTTCAGCGGAAGAATGATATTCTTCAAGAAATTTTACATATAGATTTCCGAAAGCTCCCAAATGACCTCTTACTCCCTCACATTTTGGAGAATCTCTCCCGCCACCTTCAACACGGTGACGCACAACAACATCAACATCATCATCAGCAGCAGCAGAGGCAGTAGCAGCAGCAGAGGCAGCAGTAGCAGAAGCAGCAGCAGCAGAGGTAGCAGCAGAGGCAGCAGAAGCAGTAGCAGCAGCATAGGCAGCAGCAGAGGCAGTAGCAGCAGCAGAGGCAGCAGTAGCAGCAGTAGCAGCAGAGGTAGCAGCAGAGGCAGCAGCAGCAGCAGAGATAGCAGCAGCAGAGGCAGTAGCAGCAGCAGAGGCAGCAGCAGCAGAGGCAGTAGCAGCAGCAGAGGCAGCAGCAGCAGAGGCAGCAGAAGCAGTAGCAGCAGCAGAGGCAGCAGTAGCAGAAGCAGCAGTAGCAGCAGCAGCAGAAATAGCAGCAGCAGCAGCAGCAGAGATAGTAGCAGCAGCAGCAGAGGCAGCAGCAGCAGCATTATTTGGGCGCGTCGTTTCACTCACACGCCGCCGCCGCCAATCTTCACGGTTTCGTCGAACAAGCTCCCATGCAGCCACCCTTCTCATTCCGAATAGTTCTCAACAGGTTTGATCGACTACCCCCAGGCATGAGTTCTGTGGGCGTTCCGTTCGTTTCCTCTTAAAGAGGGTTGTCTCATGTGGAGCATCATAGGCAAAGACAAAGTCAGTGATCTTAGTGTTGCTATTGGATGCCTTGCAATGACACTTACCAACAACTGTTCAAAACCCATTCCATGTAAGTGTTTGACGAGGATGTATCTTTGCCTTCACTCCCGAATTAATAAGTAAAAAGCTAAACGGCCAAACTCAATACCTTAGGGAGCTCTGTCTCAGACATCAAGTCAGTAATATAATCCTTGTTATAGGGTAGCTAAATAAAAGCGCATGAAGCACTACAAACGAACATGTTTTATAAAATGAGCCAAAATACCACAATAACAAATGCGTGCGCATAGCAAGGAGGCGGAGTAACAACTGGGACGCCAAGTTCTGAGTTGGCGCGGGAAACATATACAATTATGCATTGGAAAGACACAAACACAATTGAATAATTTGCAAGTATAATACACAACAACAATTGTACGATCCTACTAGGCAGTACGTAAATATAATATACAAAATGGTACGATACCATCACATGCCCACAGAAATACCTCGGGTCCACAGATTATCTCAAAGTATCCCACGATGCATATATTCAAACACTTTCTTGAAATCAACATAGACTGCAAGAAATCCTGTTGGAATTCGTACAGACGGTCCACAAAACACAAAGTGCTAGATTAGGATCAATTGTTGACTTACAGGGCGTGAGCCCATCATGTTGGGAATTACGTGATGTACACATAATGTATATATGATATGTCATATGATCTTGACATTATGGTGACGTCACAATATGGTGGGACACAACAGTGACGTCATATCATCTTGTCCCTGTCCGAAATCGTGGAATGTCTGAAATCGACGTGACATCATATCGAATATTATGACAATGAGGAAAATATTATAAGCTCATGAAAATTGTAAAAGAGGAGGAGGCATATTGTTACAGGAAAATCTAGTTTGGATATAAGAATGAGATAAGAATTGGAGAATAATTCTCCATGTAAGAAAAAAAACTATAATAGATAAGTAAATAGATGAATAAATGAAAATGTTAACGGAGTAATAAATATAATTAACAAAACAATAAGGATGATAAACAAAAAAATTTGATAGAATATTAAAGCCACCATTATACTACAGAACAGTAGTAAACCAAGAAATTATATAAGTGATGAAGGTAATGTTGGTAACGGAAAATTAATCAATAAAAAGTTGCTGATTAACATAAGAAGAACATTCTACTACATGGACAAGGAACAAAAGAACATAAAAATGGAGGAGACTGCAAGAGACTATAAGGCCTATACTAAGCAGTTCTATATCCATTACCACCTACCACCCCCATCCATAAAGTTTTCTAATCTTCACTTAAAACAACCAAAAGCTTCAGGGATCACTACATGGTTACTAAGTCTTTTCTGTTTGTTAACCACTGTTGGTAAACCAGTCCTTTCCTATTTATCAACAGAGTGGTTAAGGAGATCAAGGACATGATGAGAAAACTCAACCTCTCGCTACTAAAGCAGCGAGCTCACGGGAAAAACATAGAAAATAATGTCTAAGAAATGTCAAGAAATACGGCTTTTGATACAGATGTATTATCTCCCAGAATAGCTTAGAAGGCATTACCTCTAGGTGAATCCATAAGCGTCTTTGAAATCTGTATATTACAATTAGGTAATTACACTCAGGTAAATACACGCATACATATGCACCATACGCACACGCACTCACACTCAAACACACGCACACACACACACACAAACACACACACAGACACAAACACACACAGACACAAACACACAGAGACACAAACACACACACACACACACGTACACACACACAAGTACACACGCACACACACACACGCACGCACACATACACACACATACACACTTTTACAAGTCGCGATAATACAAGTCAATGTATGGCTTAGTTTTTGAGTTGAATTAATTTTCATACTATTTAAAATAAAGACCGTGTAATACATCTTAATGAGTGGATATAACAGAGTTATAAGCCGGCTGTTTGACTAAGATATTTTTTCTTTTATTTGATCTGGTAGACTTGAGAATCTGATAGAGTATATAATTCCTTCATTGACTAATGAGTGTTTACTTGCATTTGTCACCAATACTCGGTAGAAAAAAAGAGCCTAATAGTAGTTCACTTATGTTTTCCTGTTTTCACCTCCGATTCGTTTTAGATTAGAAGAACTCAGGTTTTCTTCAATTCCTATCGAGGTGCTTGATGTGTTAATTTTTCTTGATTACGCTAGATCTCAGATAATTCTAAAAGATTAAAAAATAGTCTTGGGTCTTGTAAGATCTCGACAGTGGCTTGATTACTTACAAGGGTTGGTGTAGACAACAGAGAGCCAGGATTTATTTATTCATTTATTTATTTAGGTCCTTATTTCATTTGAAAACTGACTCGATAGTGGCAATGACACCAGTTGCCACTATATATACAGTATACATGCATATACATACATACATATGTATATATATATATACATACATACATATGTATATATATATATATATATACACACACACACAACACTGAATGGGTCCCAGTGAATAGCGATACGTTTTTATCAACCACAATGCACTTTAATTCTAAGCCTTCAACATCAGAAGCTCCGTGAAGGCAACATGCAGAAATTGAAACGTGGTACGACCAAGGACTCGAACCTATGGCTAGCACGTGACCAGTGCTGTAGTGACTTATACCATTGCTCCAACAAGAGAGATACAAGTCGAGCGCAACTTTTTTATATAATTGTATACTCGAGTTATATACACATACACGAAATTTTGCGTTCAACCCATCTCCATCATGACAGTAAAATTGGTAAGTACACGAACGCTGGAAAGTATTTGAACAACACTGAATGGGTCCTAGTGAATAGCGATACATTTTTATCAACCACAATGCACTTTAATTCTAAGCCTTCAACATCGGAAGCTCCGTGAAGGCAACATGCAGAAATTGAAACGTGGTACGACCAAGGACTCAAACCTACGGCTAGCACGTGACCAGTGCTGTAGTGACTTATACCATTGCTCCATCAAGAGAGATATAAGTCGAGCGCAACTTTTTTTATATACTTGTATGCTCGAGTTACATACACATACACGAAATTTTGCGTTCAACCCATCTCCATCATGACAGTAAAATTGGTAAGTACACGAACGCAGGAAAGTATTTGAACAACACTGAATGGGTCCTAGTGAATAGCGATACGTTTTTATCAACCACAATGCACTTTAATTCTAAGCCTCCAACATCGGAAGCTCCGTGGAGGCAACATGCAGAAATTAAAACGTGGTACGACCAAGGACTCGAACCTACAAATTTCTGTATGTTGCCTCCACGGAGCTTCCAATGTTGATGGCTTAGAATTAAAGTGCATTGTGGTTGATAAAAATGTATCGCTATTCACTAGGACCCGCGTTCGTATACTTACCAATTGTATTATCATAGTGGAGACGAGTTGAACGCAAAATTTTGTGTATGTGTAACTCGAGCATACAAATATATAAGAGAAGTTGTGCTCAACTTTTATCTCTCTTGATGGAGCAATGGTCTAAGTCACTACAGCACTGGTCACGTGCTAGCCGTAGGTTCGATTCTTTGGTCGTTCCACGTTTCAATTTCTGCATGTTGCCTCCACGGTACTTCCGATTTTGATGGCTTAGAAGTAAAGTGCATTGTGGTTGATAAATGAATATATATATATATATATATATATTATATATATATACATGTATATATATATATATATATATATGTATATGTGTGCGTGTGTGTGTGTGTGTGTGTGTGTGTGTGTGTGTGTGTGTGTGTGTGTGTGTGTGTGTGTGTGTGTGTGTGTGTGTGTGTGTGTGTGTGCATGTGTGTGTGTGTGTGCGCGTGTGTCTGTGTGTGTATTTGTGTGCGTGTGTATGTGTGCGTGTGTGTGTGTGTGTGTGTGTGTGTGTGTGTGTGTGTGTGTGTGTGTGTGTGTGTGTGTGTGTGTGTGTGTGTGTGTGTGGTGCAAAGACCCAGCTCTTATATCATTATGACTGACTATGTTAGTCATCTCTATGACATTCCCTCAGTTAGTATTTACTGACTTTGCAAGGTGCCTTTATGGAGATCAACTTCGGGAGGGCGACGATTTTCTTCAGCTGAAGAAAGAACCCCCTGCTAGAGGATTTGACCTTCTCCATGTAATTAGGAAAGTTGATATTCTATTCTTCTGCTGAGATACAACCCCATTCAGTAGTGTGGTAACCCTTCAACAGCTAACTAGTTCAGCTAATTGGGCAAGGTCTTCTCGAGTAAGCCTTTCGATTTTTTTTTTTTTTTAGGCCTAAGGATTCTAGTCATCGGCATTTATTTTGAGTTTACCCTCCCTGCACGTAATTACGATA